>NW_021703768.1:86143502-86243784 GCF_005190385.1 Monodon monoceros | reverse complement strand
TATATATATATATATATATATATATATATATATATATATATATATATGCTATGCTTGTATATATACATACATATGTATGTGTATATGCAGACATATATGTGTTTGTGTATATATACATAGAGAGAGAGAGAGAGAGAAAGAGAGAGATTTATCATGAAGAATTGTTTCACTTAATTGTGGGGGATAGACAATACAATCTGAAATCTGTATGACATGCTGGCAGGCTGGAAACTCAGACAGGATTTTATGATGCTGTCTTGAGAAAGAATTTCTTCCTTTTCAGGAAGCTCTTAAGAACAAACTGATTGGATTCAACTAATTGGATGAGGCCCACCCACATAACTGAGGGTAATCCCTTTTACTTAAACTCAACAGATTGTGGTTGTTAAACATATGTCCAAAATACCTTCACAGCAACACCTATATTGGTGTTTGATAATAACTGGGTGCTATAGCCTAGCCAAACTGACGCATAAGTTTAATCATCCCACCATTCCTCATGAAGTCATAGTAATTTCTGGAGGCTCTTTGGAGATTGGAAAAGATAGTTTCTGCAGCATCTCTTTTAAAAAATGAACACTTATTGTAAGTTGTATTAGTTCAAACTTCTATTTTAATTTTTCCTTTAAAAAAGTTTTTAGGATCTAAAAAGTAGTTAGAAAAATAGATTGATTTTTTGTGTGAAATGACTTGGTTAAATATAACAATAATATTAAGTTAGAAAGTATTACTCTTATTTCTAAACATAGAAAGTAAAATAAACATTAATTTTATTAATATTAGCTGACTTTTTGAATTCTTATCATATGGTGGGCTGTGTGATAATATTTATGAAAAAGACTTAGAACAACTTGTAACTTGTGCAAAAAATGGTACAGCTTCTACATGTGATATTTCCAGGTTCTATCCATGCTTGTCCCACTGTGGTAGATTGTATTTTCCAAAGATGGGCATTATAATAGTGCTAGTCTCAGATGTTTTCATGAATATTTGCACTCCTCCATAAACAGAAGATTGTCTGAATCTAGGTGAACATGTGATTTGCTTGTAACTAGTAGAATGCTTCTGAAATGATGCTGCATGACTTTGTATACAAAGTCATAAAAGGCAATGTAACATCTTCTACCTTGCTCATTGAAATATTCATTCTTACATCTTCTGTTGTCATATAAGCAGTATGACTACCCTGATACTGTTATGCAGTGAAGGAGCTCTAATTATCACGTGTTGAGATCCACATGGAGATACCCTAGAATAGTGACGATAGAGATCTCCAACCCTCCTAATGCATAAGACAGTTTGACTGCAAACATCTGAGATACTTGAACCAGAACTACACAAATGAGTCCTATTAAGAACTATGAAGACACACTATATCTATCTTCCAAGGCTCATTGCTATACATACATCCTCAAAAAAAAAAACAAACCAGTATGTAGCAAATTTGTCAATGCCTCTTGCTTAGAAGATGTGTAGAAATGCAACAGACATGGAAAATTGTCTCCCAACAAATGCTTCCAAACTTCTGACCCACAGACACTGTAAGAGATAATAAAATCAAATAAAATGTTGCCTAAAGCCATTAAGTTTGGGCTAATTTCTAGGCTACAGCAATAATGGAAATACCACCTTTAGATATAGATGTCTTAACAACTATAATTAATATGATACATTTATCAAAATATAAGCTATCAACGCACACCAAGAACCTGAAAGAATATAACAAAAAAAGTCAACTTTTGAGGGGAAGATGGAACTAAAAAGGTTTAAAAATTATTCAGAACCCAAGGCATATTCAAAATAGAATAGAGGTTCTAAAGGAGAATCCATTTCTTGCCTCTTTCAGAGTCCAGTGACTGCTACATTACTTAGTTTGTGGCCCTATCGTTAGCATCTCTGACTCTGCATTAAATAACCTTTTCCTTTTGTAGTAATCTTCCTCTGTTCTTTTCTCATAGGGACATTGGTAATGACATTTAGGGCCCACCTGTATAATCCAGGATAATCTCCCCATTTCAAGATCCTTCACCTAATTGTATCTGTGTAGACCCCTTTTCAATATAATGTAACATTTACAGATTCAGGGGATTAAGATCTGATATATTTGGGACCCATTATTCCACTTACTGCATACAGTTATATTTGTCAGTTATTGCAATGAAAGTGCTGCAAAACAAACAGAACCAAAATCTCAGCTAATATGTTTCAGACCATTCCATCTGGGTTCAGCTGGGTTAGGCTGACACTGGATTTATTGCCTTCAGGTATGCTCTGTTTGTCTACATAACAAATGGTAAGAACTCCAAGGCCAGTCCTCTTTCCTAGCACAATTACAAAAGAATCGCTTGTGTCGGTACCCATGAAGGGTACTTTTCAGTAGAAGCTGAACTAGAGAAAGAATGTATAGAAATAGCATTTTGGTGTCTCCAATGAAAAACCCAGCTGTTCAAAGAATTATTGCATGTTAAGCCCACCAGTCAATATACACTATCCACTCAAAGTTTCTAATATTTTCCAACTTTACTTTAAAAAATGAATATACACAGCAATGTAACAAATGTACCACTCTGGTACAGAACATTGATGGTAGGGAAGGTCGTGCATGTGTGGGAACAGGGGACATAAGGGAACTCTATACTTTCTGTTCAATTTTGCCGTGAATCTAAAACCACTCTAAAAATAGTTTATTAATTAAAAGAAAGAGTAGGCCCCCAAGAACTTCTAGTCATTTGAATAAAGACTTAAGGCAAGAGAGACATTAAGAAAAAAGATCAGATAAAATAAAGACAACTTAAAAACTATAATATACTCAAAGAGATTTTTAAAAAGATCCTATATTCATGAAAATATAAATGTTATTTTTAACAAGGAACACTAGAAAGAAATAGGAAGCTCATGGAAATTTAAAATAGTATAGTTAAGTTTGATAAAAATCAAGTTTTAGAAGATAAAGTAAAATAAAATTTTTGCAAAGTAGAAGATAAATATAAAGACAAGGTCAATTTACAAAAATAAATATTCACTACAATATTTCTATAAAGAGAGACTAGTAAAGAAAATCTAGCAAATGAAACTGGTAAAGAGGACAATAAAGGACATTATTTTTTTTAGATTGAAAAGACCTATCAAGTGCCTCACAAAACAAATCGAAAAAAAAAATGTCCTAGTGGACTTACTGAGTGCAACCCCAAGAATAGAGAGGTTAGAAAAGAATAGGTCTTGAGAATCTTTGAAAGAGAGGGAAGAATAGTCTTAGATAACATGTCTAAATCTTTCTGAAGGGTTAGATGTTTCTTCCTGTGAAGGATTTGTCCCTTGAACTTAAATTAGAACATGTTGTTTCAAAAAAATAGAACTTCTAATATCCAGGATCCAAAAGACAAGGCAGCAGCAAACCATGCTCTAATAAGTAGAAGTAGTAAGTACTCTCTGGAGACTAAGGATACTGGGGTGTTTAGTTCATGTTTTAATCATTAATTAACAATATTTATTAATCTTCTTTGAGGTACCAGACACTGTGCTAGGATGCTTTGTTGCACTTTCAAAAACAATTTTTTTAAGTGTCCAAAAATACTGCTGCATTTTTTTTTAACTCTAATGGACAAAGTTTAGTGGTGATTTGCTTTCTGAGAAAATGAAGGGCAGCTATGTAGTTTTGTTTTTCAGTAGGCCTCTGCTATCCACCAAAAGAAAAGTAGCATACTGTGAATGAAAGCTTTACATGAAGGCTTCAGATCATTAATATTACATTTTTAGTACAGCTTTTAATGTGAGATGTTATTATTATTATTATTAGTGCTAGGAAGATAGGCAGTAGAAGAGAGTAATAGAGTGAGATTTATTGAAGTTGAAAGCTATAATAATATTACTTTTACTAGTTTACTTTCTTATAATGAATGATTCAGAAAGAAAATCAGCCTTTTGGACTCTAATTTTAGTTAATGCAAATGCATGGCCAGATTTCTTCTCAGAAACCTAGCACAGATTCTATTGAAGGCATGTAAAAGTTAGTGGGGATGTACACATTTGGATTCTGAGGTCATAATTTTGTTCCAAAATAAACTATAGGCAGAGATGTTTTTTTTCCATCTACAGAATGTAAAAAGGAAAGGGAGAGAATGAGAGATAGAAGTAAGAAAATAACATGAATTTAACTGGGGAAAAAACATCCCTTAGTCTTTCAAAAACAATAGATTCTGGAATTCCACATCAGTGTTGAATCCATAAATAATACTCTGTATCACAGACAGAAGAGCATTTGTTTACTGGAATCATTGAATATATTCTCTTGAAAGAAGGAGCAGGAAATGTAATGGAACAAAGTTTCTTAATAATGCAATTTCCATTTCAGCCATTAGATTTACTATTTTCTCAACATCTCTCAGATTCTGTCAGGTATGTAAAAGAGCTGTTTTCAATACACTGAAAAATAAGGGATATTTATACAATAAAATAAATAATACAAATCACAGGAGAAAGGATCTTGTGACACATGAAAATTCTGATTTTATAAAATCCTAAAGTTATACACACATTGTAAACTATGCATATTTTCTCTTATTCTTTGGGAAAAGAGTCTTTTTAGAAAAAGATTTTCTGTACCTTTTTATTTAGGAATTGAGTACAAAGTTATAAGGAAAACATATGATGTTCTATTTATACACATTTTCTTTAGATTCTTAGTGTTCTGTATAGAGTTGGGAATAACATGTTTTTTTTATTATTGAGGTAACATTTGTTTATAACATTCTGTAAGTTTCCTACATATGACATTATAATTCAAATTCTGAATTCACTACAGTATACTGCACCAAAAGTCTAATTCCATCCATCACTATACAGTTGGTCCCCTTTACCCATTTCATGCAACCCCCACCCTTTCCCCTCTGGTAACCACCAGTCTTTTCTCTGTATTTATGTGTTTGTTTTGTTGTGTTTGTTTATTTTGTTTCTTTAAAATATTTCACATATGAGTGAAATCATATGGTATTTATCTCTCTCTGACTTATTTCACTACATGTCCATCCATGTAGTCACAGATGGCAAGATTTCATCCTTTTTATGGTTGAATAGTATTCCATTGTATATATGTACCACATCTTTATCCATTCATTCATCAGTGGACACTCATGTTGTTTCCATATCTTGGCTATTGTAATTAATACTCTGATGAACAGAGGATGCACATGTATTTTCTAATTAGAATTTTCCTATTCTTGGAATAAATACCAGGAAGTGGAATCACTGGATGATGTAGTAATTCTATTCTTAACTTTTTGAGCGATCTCCATACTGTTTTCCATATTACCTGCACCAATTTACATACCCATCAACAACGTATAAGGCTTCCCTTTTCTCCTATATCCTCTTCAACACTTGTTAATAGTTGATTTATATATTTGGTGCTCCTATTTTATGTGCATATATATTAAATAAGTGCTATGTCTTCTTGATGAATTGTCCCCTTTGTCATTATATAATGTTCATCTTTGTCTCTTGTTACTTTTTTTGGCTTAAGGTCTATTTTTTTTCTGATATGAGTATGGTTACACCTACTTCCTTTCGGTTGCCATTTGCTTGGAGTATCATTTTTCCTTCCTTCACTTTGAGCCTATGTTTAGTTTTAAAGGTGAAATGAGTCTCCTAAAGGCAGTATAAACTTGAGTCTTGTTTTTTAATCCATCTAGCCACTCTGTGTCTTTTGACTGGTGAATTCAATCCATTTAAATTGGGGGTGATTATTGATCAATGAGGACATAGTTGCCATTTTATCTTTTGTTTTCTTCATGCTCTATATATCTTCACTGTTTCTTTTTCCTTGTGTTTCTGTCTGCCATTTTGATTTTGTAATTTTCTATGTTTTTTTCTCAGTTTCCTCTTTTTTATTTTTCATGTCTCTGCTCTAGATTTGTGTTTTGTGGTTACCATGAGGTAAAATGTCTCATAGATAAAATAGCCTTTTTTTTCTGCTGATAGCATCTTATCTGAATTTGCCTATATGAGTTCTATGCTTTTCCTCTTCCCCTTTTATATTTTTGTTGTCTCAAAGTACCATTTTCTAAGTTGTGAGTTTGTTACCAAATTGAATTAGCTATAGCTATTTTTACTGCTTTTTTACCTTTAAAGTTTATGCTATAATTGTTTAATAACCTATTCGGATATAGAATCACAATTTTCTTATTCTACCAATCACCTTACTCAAAGTTTTGTGTACTTTTGCCTTTTTTTTTTTCAGGTAGAAGAGCTCCTTTCAACATTTCTTGTGAGGCAGGTGTTGATAAACTCCCTAGTTCATAGTGTTGATGAACTCCCTCAGCTTTTGTTTGTCTTTATATTTCTCCTTTATATCTGAAGGATAACTTTGCTGAATAGAGTATTCTTGGCTGACAATATTTATCTTTCAAAATTTTAGTTATGTCATTCCACTCTCTCCTGGCCTATAGAGTTTCTCCTGAGAAATCCGCTGATAGCTTAATTAGGGTTCCATTTTATGTTGCTGTCCTTTTTTTTTTTTTTTGCGATACTCAGGCCTCTCACTGTTGTGGCCTCTCCCGTTGTGGAGCACAGGCTCTGGATGTGCAGGCTCAGCGGCCATGGCTCACGGTTGCAGCCACTCTGCGGCATGTGGGATCTTCCCGGACCGGGGCATGAACCTGTGTCCCCTGCATCGGCAGGCGGATTCTCAACCACTGCGCCACCAGGGAAGCCCTGTTGCTGTCTTTTTTCTCCTGGATGCCTTTAAATTTCTTTCTTTATCATTGACTTTTTACAATTTTAATATAAAGTTTCTTGGAGGTATTTTTGCATTGAGATAATTAGATGTTCTCTTGGCTTCATGGATTTGTATGTCTAGTTCTTCCTCCAGGTTTGGGAAGTTCTCATCTATGATTTGTTTAACTCTGCTCCACTTTCTCTCCCTTCTCCTTCTTGGATACCAATTATTTTTATGTTACTTTTCCCAATGGAGTAGGATAGTTCTTGTACTCTTCATTTTTGTTTATTTTTTAATCTTAATTCTCTCTCCTCTTCTACCTGAATCATTTCCAGATTTCTATCTTTGAGCTTGCTAATTCTCTCTTCTATATGGTCTGCTCTATCCCAATGCTTTTTATTGCATTCTTCACCTTATATATTGAGCTCTTAAGCTTCAGAATTTCTGTTTGGTTCATTTTGGCGTTTTAATTTCTTTGATAAAATATTCCTTCTGTTCATTAATTTTATTCCTGAGCTCATTGAAATGCCTTTCTCTGTTTTCTTGTAGCTCGTTGAGTTTCTTCATAAAAGTAATTTTGAACTCTCTATCAGTTAGATTGCAATCTTCCATGATTTTAAGTTTGGTTTCTAGAGAATTGTCATTTTCTTTGTGTGATACCACGTTACCATGGTTTTCTATGGTGTTTTATAAGTTGTTCCTCTGCTGGCACATTTGAAGTAGCAAACACCTTTCCTATTTAGGTAAAGGTTTTTTACTATTTCTGACAATTCAAAAAGTTGGTAATTAGGGTCCTTTTTTTGTTTTTCAGTAGGTGGGACTATAGCTCAAGTTACAGGTTTCTCTTATCTGAGCTGCCTCTGGCTATATTTGAGAATTGGCACTTTTTACCCTCCACTACCTCTGCCAGACATATCACTGGTGCTCTCCTTGTTGCTGCTTGTGCCTCCAGGGTCACTGGTGCCTTGCTGCTGCTGGTGTTGCTGCTGTTGCTGGCATTGCCACTGGGGGCATGTGCCTCCACCGAGTCATGGGTGGTGGTTGGGGTAGGGGCGAGTGGAGAGTCATGGGTGTGGGGGTTTGCTGTGTTCACAGTTGCCAGATGCATGGGGGTCACTGACATTGCGGTGTGGGTGGGGCTGGAGTCACAGGCCTAGCCATGGTTGGAGAGACTGGGGTCATGGGGTGTGTCACCACTGCTGCCCAGTTCCCTGTGACCATGGGTCCTGCTATGGCTAGGAGCCTGGAGTTGTGTTTGCCGTCTCCCCTGCTGCTACCAGGATTTCTGGGATTCAGTGCTCAGGGACCACAATCAGGGGGCTGGGATCACAAGCACCACCTCTGCTATTCCCTTGGTTGTGTCTCCTCTACATGTTCCAATCCACTCACCTTCAGATGTACAGATGTGTGTCTCTCTCTGGTGTCCTGATGTGTTGGGCAGAGGAAACGTTGTTGAGTTATGGATGTTTTATTAGCTGTACATCGAAGGGGAGAGACAAAGGAAGTGTCTCATACTGTCATGATTCTGACATCACCCCCACTCCTGCCACTGCAGGGATAATATCTTAAAAATTATTAGCCAGAATTAAACATACATAATTTTGCTTTAAAAATTATTTTAAAAAGCATGTAAGCCTTCAAATATATTTTTACATCCACCAAATTTGTGAGGAACAAAATAATTTCAAATGGAGATGGTATATTACCAAATATATACCTTTTAAAATCTTACTTACCTAATAATCTGAGCTGAATTCTAGCAATTTACATTGATATATCAAAATAGCTATTAGTCTCAACAAAATGAAGAAAGAAACTACTACTGAATGAGAGAAAATATTTGCAAACAATGTGACTGATAAGGAGTAAATATCTAAAATATATAAGTGGCTCATGCAACTCAATATCAGAAAAACAAAGGACCTAAATTAAAAATGGGCAGAAGACCTAGACAGACATATTTCCAAACAAGACATACAGATGGCTAACAGGCACATGAAAAAATGCTCAATATTGCTAATTATTAGAGAAATGCAAATCAGAGCCATGAGATATCAACCCACAACTGTCAGAATGGCTATTATAAAAAAGTCTACAAATGACAACTGTTGGCAAGGATGTGGAGTAAAGGGAACCCCAATACACTGTTGATGGGACTATAATTGGTGCACCCACTATGGAAAACAGTATGGAGGTTCCTCAAAATATTAAAAATAGAACTACCATGTGAACCAGCACTCCTACTTCTGGGTATATATCTGAAAAAACCCCCCACTAATTCTAAAAGATAGATGCACCCCAATGTTCATAGTAGCATTATTTACAATAGCCAAGATATGGAAGAAACCCAAGGTTCTGTTAATAGATGTATGGATAAAGAAGATGTGGCATGTATATACAATATACATAATATACTATATATCCAATTATACCATATATTAATTATAATATAATTATATTGTATATAATTATATAATGAATTTAATTGTAATTATACTATATATATAAAATTTATACTTATATTTATACAGTATATACAATGGAATATTACTCAGCCATAAAAAAAGAATGAAATTCTGCCATTTGAAACAACATGGTTGGACCTAGAGAGTGCTATGCTTACTGACATGTCAGACAGAGAAAGACAAATACTGTATGTTATCACTTACACATGGAATCTAAAAAAATAACAATAATGAATGTATATGACACAACCAAAACAGGCTCACAGATATAAAAAACAAACTAGTGGATACCAATGGGAAGAAGAAAGGGGGAAGGGCAAGATAGTGGTATGGGATTAAGAGATGCAAACTACTATGGACAAAATAGGTAAGCAACAAAGATATATTGTACAGCACAGGGAAATATAGCCATTATTTTATAAGAACTTTAAGAGGAGTATGATCTATAAAAATATTGAATCACTATGCTGTACACCTGAAACTAATATAATATTGTAACTCAACTATACTGCATTAAAAAATAACTATTAGTCTATTAATTAATTTATTCAATAATCATTAAAAACAAACTTTGTTTACTAGCCTGGGTATTGGATAAAATATGGTCTCTTATTTTCAAAAACTTATCACCTAACAGAAAAGACAGAAAGCTATATTTCAAGTTGACAATCACTATGCTAATTATAGTCTTGTATTCATAAGAAAGACGGGACATATGAGAATAAACACTGATAACTACTTGAGGTATTTATTGTTCTGTCACCTAAAATCAAAGAGATTACTTTTAATCAGTTTTTACTGATTGCTAATTTTCTCATCTAAACAGGAGTTTCAGCAAGAAAAGGAGAAAAATACAGATGAGGTCATCTCTTATTAAAATCAATTCTAAAAACTATTTCTCTAGAAACCAAAACTTCATTGTAATTGGATAATTTTGTATATTTTTCACTAGCTTTTTAATGTCTTTATCAAAATCATGCTGCTGTTTGATTTCTCAACACGAGGCCTTATTTCTAATGCTGAGTTTATATCTAAGTTGCATTGGAAAATAATGTTATAATTTTTCAAGAAACAGATTATTTAAAACATATTAAAATGCCAAGAATTTTTCTTCCTCTTTTCCCTCCACTTACTCTTTCCATTACCACACCCTTTATTTTTTTCCTTCTCATTCTTCTTACTCTTCCTTCTTATTTTCCCTTTACAGAGGCAAAGTGTACACAAAAGAGACAAAAAGTGATAAAAAATTGGAGAGTTAATTCACTAGGAAAACATAGGTGATCTAAAATTGCTGCTGTAAAGATCATTTTCCCCCAAATACTAAACAGCTGCTTTTCTGTGATGACTAGAGATGAAAGATATTTTCACTGATATTTCACAAAACCACTGAAGTACATATTTTGAAAGCTGATTGAGTGTTAGAAAGTAGTCCTTCATTTTACAGATGAGAAATGAGAAGCTCAATAAATATAAGTGATTTTCTCAATTTCAAAATGAATCCCAATGCTTCAGAGTTCACCTCTAAAAGTTAAGCCTTTTTATTAAAGACAAGGTACAAGGTGAGGATCAAGTGGTAGATGGCAAGCCCAGAATAGACCATTAGAATAGCCACATTCTGATAACTAAACATTTATTTAAATATTCATTTTGTGGGTATCTATATAGCTATGCATAAAAAGTAAAATAGCTAAATAATTGAAACCACATTTTAAACCAGTTGGAACTGTAGAAGCAAAACATTAATATGATCAGGTAAATTTTGTTTCTATTTGAGTTGCAAGCACTTCTCTTTCAATAATCTTATATGTTATAAATCTGTGTTGGGATGAAGATATTTTGTGAACTTGATCAATTTTATGTTTTAGACAATTGAAAAATCTAATCCCAAACCTGATCATTTTCCTTTACACCTTCTCTCTAGGGAAATGTTTGTGGGAGCTGATTTCCTGTTTAAAACAAAAACAAACACATAAACAAACTAAACTAAAAGTATTTATTTTCATTTTCAACAGAAGCTTATTTTTTTAACTTCCAGATGGGTCACCTCTATTTCACCTAGTTTCCTTGCAACTCTCTTTCTTATAAGGTAGTTTTTTTTTTACTGTACTTCAATATGGGTGTTTTTATAAGATTGAAAATAAGTAAGTGATCAGACAGGTGAGTAAGAGAAATTTGCCAGAATGGGCTTCAGAAGTGTGACTTACTCAGGACATAACTGAAACCTTATCCATTCCCCAGTCCTATTGTCATGGAGACCCTAAAGGCAAGCAATATCTTTTCACAGTTGTTAATCCAGACTTTAGAAATAGGTTGAAAAATGCATATGACATGTCATCTCAGAATGAGAGATGGAACTTGAAGAAACACACAGGCAAGATTCCTACAGAGATGTGGGGCTTCCCTGGTGGCGCAGTGGTTGAGAGTCCGCCTGCTGATGCAGGGGACACGGGTTCGTGCCCCGGTCCGGGAAGATCCCACATGCCGCGGAGCGGCTGGGCCCCTGAGCCATGGCCGCTGAGCCTGTGCATCCGGAGCCTGTGCTCCGCAACGGGAGAGGCCACAACAGTGAGGGGCCCGCGTACCTCAAAAAAAAAAAAAAAAGACTCCTACAGAGATGAGCATCTCATGGCAGGTTGGCTAACATGACCTCAGCCCAGTTGGTACCTCCGTTGTTTAATTCTCACTAGTATCAGACATTATGACCTCAGCTCTGCATGCTGAAAAGACGGTGTGTGATTAATATAACAAATTCATCCCTTTCTTAAAGAAATTTTCTCCCTTTTCTTCTGGTTTGATTATATGCATATACACATTGCTGTTTTCCATTTTGGAAAATGAAAGTTTTAATGTATTCTGTAGAATAAGAGCTTTTAAAATGCAGACAGGAGAGGTATATGCTTTGTACTTTTCTTTCAACTATAAAAATATGTCTTTCTATGTAAGGACAGATCCAAGTTTTGGGTCCTAAAAATCATACAGTTTGACCACCTTCTTTTAGGAAAAAAAAGACAGATGCTACAAGTATGTAATTGCATAGGAAACAATATTTATTTAGATTGGGAAAAGGTGAGCCTTAAAAGGAGCTTATGAATGGGAGAAGCCAGAAAGTTAAGTTTTCATGAGCTTCCTAGTAAACACACCTCTATTTAGCTGATAAGTATACTTTTTAAAATCTTAAAAGTATTAGAGTCCTTAAAATTATTCATTTTATACTGCCCTCTGAGATGTCAGAGAGCCTAAATAGCTTTATTAATTCCCACATGTTTTTCATGATAGAAAATACTTAAGGTAGTAATGAATGCAAACCAGAAATGAAAACGTTCTAATGTACTTATTTTGTCAGATTTTTGTCTGGAAAGTGTAGAAAATTGTGCTAATAATTTTCCAACATATAAACTTCATTTTTAGAATAAGTAGAAATTTAAAAATTATTCTTCTCCTTAGATATGTAGGTTTATCTCACAGTTGTTAGCTGAGCAAAGTAAAGGATGCCTGCTTTTGTTGAAAAAGAAATCTGGAATACTTGACAGTTTCATACTGTGCAAATCTGAAAAGTATCATCAAGAATTTTCCTTTGAGTGCTGAAACATATTATTCCCAAATTTTGAATTAAAAGTGTTATTTACTTTGAAATTTTAGTTGTAGAGAAATAAATTGTGCAACCAAGTCTCTATATTATAAGAATTGTCTATACCACCACAAATCCCAATTTTCCCTATTAAAAAGGCAAAGGAATTATTAATGTTGAAAAAGCAAATACTCTTTTAAGGATGGAGGGATTGTTTTTTAAGCTATAGCCTTCTTCTTTGTTGACTTTTCTCACTTCCCTGAAAGTAAATTATAAAATATTTCACATCATTTTAAAAGATATAAATATAACTAAAATATTATCACAGTGTATACATTTTAGGTATTAAAAATTGTTCCCACATAGTTTTTAGATGTTTGTGTGGCAGGATATTTTTTCTCCACCAAATGTGTTCAAATAAACACCTGCATCATAATTACTGGATTGCTTGTTATACTCGTGGTGCCAAAGTCTGCTTCCAAACCAGTGAACTAGAACCTTTAGGGGTAGGTCGCATATCTACACTTTTTTAAACAAGATGTTCAGGGAATTCTTTTGCACACTGACGTTCATGAACCACCATTAAAACTATAATCCTCTTACATTTTATTAGTAAACACTTAAAAATAATTATTTAACTATTTCTTACATTTGGCTATAGATAATGAAATGTGACAGTAACCTTAGTTTAAAAAAAGAAATAAATCTTTACCAAAGTGCTAAAGATGTTAGCCATGCCCCATCTTTATATTCTAATAGAGTCTTTAGAGAATTTTAAGATTCTTTATCACTTATATATTTGGATATAGAATCCAACAATCACTTAAACTTATTTTTTCAAGTGTTGTGACTGATATTTACTTAATATTGATTACTCAAAAATTATGAAGATCCCATAATTCCTATTCTAGAAAGTATGATTAAATTAATAGTATTACCATAGGAGAGTCAGTATCATGATTTCTAGACAAAGCAGAGGTCAGGCATAATATTTGACGAAATCTTCCAAGTGTTGATAACAAATTTAGCTATGTAATTTAGGAGAAAATTAATTTTTGAGTTAGTTTATATGAACCATTAGTTTACCCAATGATAAACCACAAAAGTATGTGTTAGAGTGTTATTTTAAAACTCTCTAGGCAAGTTCAAAGCTGCCTGCAAATAATGTATGATTCATAGAATTCAAGCAGAAATATATTTTCTTACTCATCCACATATTAGTAATCTAACCATCATTTCTGTTTCCATTTCTCCCTTGGCACTATTCGAGTAAATGTAGATCAAAGATAAAAGTTACCTAGATGTTATTCAATCACAAATATACATAGATCTAAAACATGAAGAGATCAGTGACCTCCTGGTGGGTCTGTGGTTCACATCTCAAGAGTGAGAAGCAGCACTGAATGTTTTTTGACAGTTTTAGGCCAGTGTATTCTGTCCTATTGCAGACCATGGACACCCTTCCTTGGCCAGAGTGACTGCTTCTAAAAGTAATTTTGGATTGAATTAGAGCTTTCTAAGACAGACAAAACATACTTTACAGTAGGCAAATTGAATTTCTCTGGTTCAGTGACTTGCTGTGCCACGGCGCCTCTCAAGAAGATTTTCACATTATTGAGAGCTGGTAGATTTCCTTGTAAAATAGCCATAGGCAGCTCACACATACTATGCAGCCGATTCTTTCCTGCCATTTCTCTCAGAAATATTTCTATTTTTCTTTCACACATATACAAAACTATTTCAATGAAGCATACAAAGAGATGACATAAGTTATTGTCTCTGTATTTGAAAAGAGTACATTTCAAGTGGTTACTAATTCATGAAGAGGTCTCGAAGGAAAGGTTTAGCTCAGTACCTGGCATTGTGGAAATTCAAAGTAAATTTAATGGAGTGAAATGGAAGGAGTATTTATCTATCTCTCACACAGCTATGAATGGAGAATTGGAAATATTTGCAATGTTTTGATTAGGAATACTATGTGGTACCAGCCATTGGAGAGGTCTATTTGTCCTACAGTTTGCAAAGAAATGAGCCTCATCTTTTTAATTTTCCCTTTTGGAACATTCCTAAAAGTTATAGGCTGATAACTTATAGCGAAGATTTTACTTTCTAAATATTTTTGTTCAAATGAAACCAGACCTTTATGTTGAGGGTTCAAAATGTACACGTATAAATAAAGAACACTTTGCTGCATTAGTATCAGAGGAATTGGCAGCACTTAAAAGAAATAACTCCACATGTTTCAAGTTTCATTTTCTACTCAAAAATATTTTTATGATTAAAATAATTCATCATACAGGAAACAACTGTTTTCATAGACAGGACAATCATTTTTATTCATTCTTAAGTTGTTGTTGATATTGTCTTTACTGCTGAAGCACATCATCTTGTTGGTGATTTTGCAGTCACATTACCCCAGGAAAAATATGCCTATATATTTTTCTAAATGGCATGAAGTGCCACAGTCCAATTTATACCACTTTATCCTACACAAAATGTCATTTTATACATCTCAGGTAAAATTTCATACTTGGAAAAAAGTGTCAGGGTCATTAGGCAATGAGGAACATTCATTTTGACATAGGGGAGAAGATTGTATTTAACCAGAATATGCAAAGTTCTCTGTGGTGATTCTTCACTCAGAGGTCCCTTGGGCTTAGAGCCCTAGGAACAGATGTGTTCTCAAGCCTGGTCTAAAGAGAACAGAGCCATGGGTGGAAACACCTCCCTCTATCAGTGAGGAAGCTTCTGCCAGGAGCAGCTTTCTCACCAGGAGGACCCTAGAACCATTGCCAAATTAGAATCTGCCTGGAAAGAAGTCACTGGGCATAAAATCTCCAGTGATTTGGTGCTTGTTCATTGAGCAGATCAGAAAGCATATGTGAAGAATTCACAGAAGGGCTTGTGTGCGTGTGCCTCAGCCATTGGGGGCCAGGGGGAGGATGTTATTGGCTTTCCTCCTGAAAGCACTTTCTCAGGGTCTGCTTTACTGTTCAAATCCTCTGGCAAAACTTGGGTATCTAGAACATGGAGGGTGGGAAGGTTGATACTGTGCACTTTTTCTTTATTTCTGTTTGTCTCAATAGTTTTGTTTGTTTTTGTTTTGCAGGGCAGGAGTAAGAAAACCATCTGGTTTCTATTTTTCTTTTCTTTTTTCTTCTAAAAGTATAAATAAGACCTTAAGAAGAAATTTGAATGCAGATTGTAATAATGATTAATATGTCTAGCAAGATTTTAAAAGTGTTCTGTAAATAAAAGCATTAAATAAGATTTATTATAGATATGTTTTAACACTCACTTTAAAGAGTAAGTAACGGAACATTCAGGAGTTTGCCCTAAATTCTAAAGACTTTGGTGTACTGCAGAATTAAAAGTGACACAAGGAACTTGAAAGTAATAAATGTATTGATAGACTATACTACACAGTGCTGTGAATACACATTAGCAACCTGGCTTGTTAGCATCTTAGATGATACTCTGTTCAGAAAGAATGGCTTGAGCATTTTATTTTGTTTTGTTTCAGCAGCTTTGAGATCCCATGCATTGGCCAATTTAACAGCAAAAGCTACATTTTTACTGCTTTGTATATGAATCAGTTATTTAACATTCCTGGTGAAAATGTCATAGCAACACCTCCATTTTAATGGGACAGTGCAAAGATACCCTGGAGAATCAATTACAATGAAGGCCTATGAAAGCTGTTTTGCTTTTCATTATTTTATGGGGCTGGAAGTACAGTTGATGAGGTAATGAGATTTGAAACTTTTCCAATACTTCTCAAGGAAAATAGAATAAAATTCAGTTGGATCCAGAAGGATTACTGAAGAGTTACTAAGTTGAAAATGTTGGTCTCTATAACTCAGAAGGCCTAGAAGCAGACTCCTGTTCCACCATATTAACAAAACAATGTGGAACACCTCAGGTGATGGTAATGATGCATTGACTAAATTAGTAGTTAAGTTCTGCAAGTTTGTCTTCAGAAAAGGAATTAATAAATAAAATAGTGAGTGACCTCAATTTCAGAAGTACACACAAAGGAAATTTTTATCAGAGCTAGTCTAAAGAAAGTGAGCAAATAGAAAGAAATTTTAAAATTATCTGCTCAGTGTTACTAATCAGAAATCTTCAGTCTGTAGTTAAGAATCCTATTTTAATATCCCTTAGTTGGGATGTATCCCTAAGTAAGTGACTAAGGCAGTGCAACTGTAAAGTTATCACTGGGACTATTCCTGAAAATGTTTCCACTAAATGCAGGTAAGAAAAGAATGAGATAAAAAGTGTTTTCTGAATCAATTTTGCAAGACCAAATGCAAGAGAGCTCCTTTTTAGTCATGTCTCAATTTACATGTCTCCCAGAAATCCTTCTTCTAACCCCTGCTATTTAATTGCATATAAATAATTTCTGCTCCTGAACCACACTTTAAACGTTCTTGACTTGGTGCTGTTCCTCTGCCCAAGAGTAGAGTTCCTTTCCTTTATTTCCACTTGCCCAACGCATGCACAGCTTTCAAGTTTCAGTATTTGTTTTTGCTTAAAGGGTCCCTAATCCTCCAAGCTGGAAGTAATTGGCAAAGGCCACCATCAATGCTGTAATAGCAATTTGTAAAGCTCTCAAAATACTTAGTACTTTCTGTTTTGTGTTATAGATATGTTTATATCTCTCCTGAATTCTACTAGACTCTAAGATCCTTGAGGATAAAGATCCCATCGTATAGCTCATAATATATAACACAATACCTTAAACTTAGTAGACACTTACTGTAAGTTTGCATTGAGCAACTAGATTAATGGTACATTGAAAACTGTATTAAAAAAACATTGCTCCATTTCAATTTACATATTTAAGGAAACTTTCTTCAGAAAACTCACAAAATTTAGAGAAGTTTTAATTAGTGGCTAAAGCATATGTAGAAACATTTAAATTGCAGAACTTTTTCCTCAAAAATCTGTCTGGTCTCACAACATTGTAAAGCAACTATACTCCAATAAAAATTAATTTTAAAAAATCTGGTCAGATGAATGAAAGTATGTATATCAAGTATAAAGTACTAAATAATGCAATTCCTTTTTGGCAAAATGCACATTCTTCATTGATATGAGAAAAAATATTATTGTGTAAATTGAATCACAAATGTTAACATTTAATTTTGATCATGCTTTCTGGAAATAAAATGAAAAGTAAAATGATACAAATAAAAGTAAGCAATAATCCAAAATATGACTGAATTAACAAATCTAGGATTCATTAATAAATTCTTAGCATAGTTGAGAGCCACATTTGGATGGTGGCTGGAATTAGACATGATATGTACCATTTATATAACACTGAACAAGAAGGTTATTTCTGTAAGACTCAGAGAAGGTGATATGATGCCTCTCGATTTTCAAAAACTGTATTGGAACTATAATTCCATATTTTTGTAATTTGATTTATAGATTACTTTGTAATACACCATTTATATCTGTGTGGTATTTCATTGTACAAATTCTGTGTGGTATTTCATTGTACAAATTCTTCATCATTTATGACAAATCCCTAGGTACTGGACATTGAGTATGTGCATATATAGTATGTAGGAATATACTTCAGGTAGGCTGGAAGCCCAAGGTTCTTAGGGGCTAGAGCATGAAGAAGACTTACCCTAAGAGACTGACCTTCACTTTAGCCTCACATAAGCACTCAGGAATGTTTGTTTCGTTACCACTTACTTGAAGCAACAGGCTGGCACAAACATATCCAAAGACTCCAGAACCTTCTGATGAATATGAATCACTTCCCACTGCTCCCCTGACCCCTACACACAACTCATGCTTCTTGAAACGATCGGAAAGAGTGTATCGGCTGCAGCAGGACAGAGCTGTGGCAACATGAAAGAGAAAGGAGGCTTTCTTCCAGCCATGGAGGACAATGTCCTTGAGTCTCTTGCTTTGTACAATTATCTTCATGCAATTACACTTATACACATATGCATATATTCTTGTATATTTATACACGCACACAAGTATATTTATACACACACCCATGTATATTTATACACACACCCACATATATTTACACACAAAAGTATATAGTAAAGCTTTATCCATATTTTCCATTATATATATGGTACTATCATTCTTTTGATTTATTTTTCTACATTCTCTTAATTATTTCATTGGAATAGATTCCTAGATTTGAAGTAGGGATGTAGATAGGGGGTGGGTGAAAGGGCATGTATGCATTGTTTTTTGTTCTATATATCTTAGCTTTGGTTTATGATTTTATTAAGTATGCCTTCTATAATTTTTTAAACACAGTCTGAATAAAACTATTTTTCTCTGTATTTTTGGATTTATGTTTTCCTATTCCTTACTCTTGTGAATTTGTATCTTCTCTCTCTTCTTATTTGAGTATGCCAAAAATGTTTCAAATAATTTTTTTTTCAATACACAAACTATATATTATGTGGGATAAGCTCTATAGCTCACTGGTGGACTTGTTGGCATTTTCCTGGAGATATGTCAGCGGCTAATTACTTTTCTGGTTTTACAGAGATGACCTCAAGAATGTTCTTGGATCAGGCTGTATTTTTCCCAAGAGTCTGAGGCTAATGGATCAGAACATTCTTCATCCTTGAGAGAGGATGTAGTGCCCCTAGGGGTTAGTATTTAAAAATCTAACCCCCTGGAGTCTTGGTGAGTCTTTGCTGTGTCATTCTATAAATATAGTTGTCTATAGTCATTTGTAAAGCCACTCTTTAATTGTTTTCTGATGCAGTGATTCCTAAATTCATCTCAATTATTTCATGCATTTTATTCATTTTAGACTTATTTTACTATTATTTTTCTAGTTTTTTGTCCAGTGGATTACTTTATCTTTTTAACTTGGCTTATTCAATGCAAGTAGCTTAGTTATAAAATTTCCCCTATTTTACTAATTTTGTATTTAATATTCTTTCCCCCCCATCTTTCTAGAGTTTTATTTGCTCTAATCACTGCCCTCCACCCCATCTCTTTCTCTCTCCTCACCAGTTTCTCTAGTTGTTTTCCATTAAAAGCAAAATCAGAATTCTCTCTTCCATGTGTTTTAAGATTTCTGTGCCCTTGTTCCTGCAGTCTCAGCACTTACGACTGGGTTTGGTAATGCGAATTAGCAAGGCATTGTTGCTACCATCTGGGACTCAATATCTAGTGTGGGGGAGACATGTAAACAGAGAACAAATACTCTAGTGTACAATGCAGTATATTCATAAAAATTAAGAACCAAAACGTGCACTAGCTCCCCTTCTGTGCCTATTAGACTTGCAGAGTTCTTTTTCTTTAATTATTTTTCATTGAGGTAACATTGTTTTATAAAATTATGTTTCCTGTGTACAATATTACATTTCTACTTCTGTATATACTACAGCATGCTCACCACCAAAAATTTCATTTCCATCTGGTACCATACAGTTGATTCCAATTACCCATTTTGCTCTCCC
Organism: Monodon monoceros; assembly: GCF_005190385.1. NCBI lineage: Eukaryota > Metazoa > Chordata > Mammalia > Artiodactyla > Monodontidae > Monodon > Monodon monoceros. The sequence goes on along the minus strand of NW_021703768.1, from coordinate 86,223,579 downwards.
CTCCTTTCTTCTCTGGTAACCACTACTCTCTTCTTTGCATCTGTGTGTTTATTTTTGTTTGATTTCATTTGTTCACTTGTTCTTGTTTGTTTTTTTATATTCCACATATGAGTGAAATCACAAGATATTTGTCTTTCTCTGTATGACTTATTTCACTTAGCATAATACTCTCAAGATCCATCCGTCTTGTCCCAAATGGCAACATTTCCTCTTTTTTTTAATGGCTGAGTAGTTTTAACATTTCTATTTTCATCATTTTCTAAATAGTTTTTAACTACCATTTGATTTTTTCCTTGACACAGGCAATTAACTGAGTTGTTTTCAAAGATTTCCCTTGGTTTGCTTATCCTTTTATGTTAATACTTAACATAATTACATCGTAGTCAGATAATGTTGTGTGTAATATTCCTTTTTAATATCTTGAGGTAGCATTGAACTTAATACACTACCAGTTTTTTTTTTAACACTCCACAGACATTTTGAAATAATGCATTCTGTTTTCTCTGTATGGAATGAAGGATCTCTAATCCTCACAAATTGGTATTATTAATGCTAGTCTATGGATAGGCAACTGAGACTCACACACTTTGAACTTCCTGAAGTGAACACTGGTTATGTTTGACATAATTGGGACTAGATTCCCTGCTTGACTCCAGTGGTCTGTTATCATTACTATTTTATAGGATCTTCCTTTGGGGCCCAGGAGTTTACAATACATAAAGCACTTAAAGTGGATGGAAGAGAGACACATAGATCATTGCAATACAGTGTCAGGATGTATGAAAGAAACTAAAGAAAAGTATTCCAAAACATTGGTACTATTATTATGGAGCAAAGGCTCACTGCCTTGTGTGCATAGCAGCCAATACAACGGCACTGGCTTTTGAGAGAAGAAAGAGCTTTATTGAGAGGTTGACTGGCAAAGAGATAGGAGGCAGAACTCAAATCTGTCTCTGTGCTTCAGGTTTCAAGGCAAATGTAAGGAGCTAGGGAAATTTCAAACTTGGAACCGATTGATTGGTCTTGAATCATTCCATATAAGCTACTCATGCTTCTGGAAGGCAGATTTTCCTCATTGAAAGACTTCTCATTTTACAAAGGGCTCCAGCGGCAACATTTCTCTTCTGAGTTAATGAAGATTCTTGGTTCCAGGATTACCTTGGAGACATGGATTCCCGTCGTGCACATGTGCAGTACTGTCTATAAAATATCTCAAGGTTTGTTTAATCAGCAGCCGATTTAAGGAGGCAAAGCAGTTTAAGCTGGTGCTGTTTCAATTTGATTAATCAACAAGCTATTTAAGGAGGCAAAATCAGTTTAAGCTGGTCAGTGTTTTTTCATGCTATTTCACATTATCCATGTGAATGTCAGAAGGGAAAGAACTGAGCTCTTCTGAAGGTAAGGAACTCTAAAAGAGAGAAAACAGAGTATAGCCCTGGCTTTTCATATCTATCTTACTTCCTGTGTGTTTGAGGAAATGGTGATATATGGAAGGAGACAACAATCTAGAAAAACAAAAAAGCCATTGAGTACTGGGGGGGAAAATGTCTGTGGCATCCAGGTTATCTTCTAAAATACTTAAATATCTTCATCTTAGAGATAGTCAAAAGTAGCAGTGAGAAATTGAAATGTATTTAATTGTAGAACACTTTATTATAAATATATATTTTTGTTTTAATAAAGTTATTTTGAAGAGGAATTTTACTTTGTATTTTTATCTTGCTTTTTGCCCCCAAAATGGGTTTTTATTTATTTATTTTTATTTTATTTTTTGACCACAGAGATTTTTAGATCACATGGATTATATGAAGGTGAGGAAGAATTCTGAATACATAAATGTGAAAATAATTAACTTGAAGAGTAAACACATGGGCATGCTAAAAAAGAAGTTAAATGATAAAAAATGGCATATAATGAGCAATAACAGGACAATTTTTTGCACCCTCACAATTTCTAATTGCCTATGTATAAGACTGTATTTAGAATTTTGTATCTTTAAATATCAACAAGCCTATCCATTGTGGTGGACTATTATGCTTGTGGAAGGTGGACAAAATAGCTTCTAAACAAAACAAAATCAAGCACTATGAGTGAGGGAGAAATGTGGGCAAAGGGCAGCATGAATACCAGTGTAAAAGATAAGAGAGCAGAGAGCACCATTTAATTCACAGAAGACTTCTTTCTGCTGGGCTGCCAGGATCCCACACATTTCTGCTAATTTACTTCTTGGCTGGTATCCAGTTTGTTGGTTTGGGGACCATAGGGAATTTTGAAGGCCAGGAGCACCTACACCAATGAGGACTGTCCTATGTGATACAGGTCAGTGTTATTCTATGCATCTATTGTTAGTAACTTGGAGACTGCTTTACACCTCCATTGCTAATAATCAGTACCAAAGCTGCCCTCTAACATAGGATATCTTGTCCGATAGAATATGAATGGTTAGAGGAAACAGGAAGCACTTCCAAGGACAGCAGGAGTCTTCATACTCACCAGACATTAATTTATTTAGCAATCGCTGATAGCCCTTGCCATTTTTTTTTTTTTTGCAGCTGAACACCTTTCTGGGATAACTGTTGCAACTGAGATCTAGAGTCTTCCTGACCCCTTTAATTCTCTGACTTTAGAATGAAAATTCATTAATAATGAATAGTGAATAAATTTTTGAGTTAACATCAATATACATAGTGTTGCAGTCCTGAATGCGTTAACTGAAGTATATTTCTGCCTCCCTGTATTTTGGTATGCCTGAATAGAGGAAGAGATTCTTCTTGGCTTAGAAATGAATTTATCACATAGCTTTGTTTGTATTCTACTATAATGGCTATTAGTTCCTAGATTGCTGTTTCCCTGATGTTACAGGAGCTGGGGCTGTAGATGTATATACTGAAGAAATCCCTAGAGCCATATGTATTCTTGTGTTATGATAATGTTACCATTAGTCTTGATTGTTTTTGACAATGGTTACAGAATTGCCCAAAGCAAGAAGTTTAGTTTTGCTCACATTTTCCCCCTTAATTTGGAAGAGTGTTTTTATTTCACTTGTATTTGAAATGAGTTCCTGTGCTGTTATTATGGCATTTTATGTGGCTTGTCATTGTAGTAATCAGTTTTACATTTTCTTCATGCCAGTTCAACATTCTGCTCTTGACGAGCACTTTGTCATATTTACTAGGGTTCTCGTCATACATAGGAAAACGCTTCCTCTATTTGTCTCCTAAATTTTCTTTTTCCCTTGTTAGTAATTTTGCTATCTCTATATCAGTGTTCTGGCTGGTTGCAATTACAAGTTTTCCCAGCTGGGAGCTTGTAGCATTTTCTCAGTCTCTGCAACATGCTGATCTATTCTGATGTGAGTTTCAATTGTTTCACCTCTGTTTTATGCATTTTTACCATGCTTTGTTGAAAAGGAACTGTCAAAATTTGAAGGGGTAGAAGTCTGAGAGGTTTTTTGTTGTTGTTTGGTTGGGTTTTTTTTTTTTTTTTTTTTGGTGTATTTCAACTGAGACAAACTTTGTATTGCTTAGGTATCTTCCCAGTGAGATGAATTCTTTTAGGCTGAGGTCTTGGAATTGCTGCCTAGAGATTTGTATTCAAGTTTAATCTATAAAAATGTCAAACACAAAAAATGATTAGTTTTAAATTTTGGATGAGAAACTAATTGACCCTGGCCATTGCAACAAAAATTTAAAAATTCTTACTTGATATTCAGTAATTGTGAAGATCTGTGTTGTGTGTGTGTGTGTGTGTGTGTGCACGTGCACATGTGTGGGTATGTGTTCTCCACTGAATCAGTATTAATAATTTTCACAGATTGCTACCATTTACTGGTCTGGTTTTTTCAAAAATAATTCTGTTGACAGTGGAGGTGTTCCTCTAGGAGAATGATTTTCAAACTGCAAATCAGAATCACCTGAATGGCTGGTTAAAGCACAGAGATTTTGAGTTAAGGGGTCTGGGGTAAATTTGCACTTCTAATAAGTTTCCAGGTAATGCCAATGTTGCTGGTCAGGGGAGCAAACCTCTCTAAGTGATGGGACATTTGATTCTAATGGGTCCTAAGTTTCTAAGTCAATACCTTTCATATTTTTTAGAGCATGTCAACTAAAAAAAATACACAATGTGAGAGTTGTGAGTTAAGTTTTCTTTGGGGCAAAATGAAGATTATAGCCTGGGAGCCAGCATCTCAGATAGCTCTGAGGTACCAGCTCCAAAGAGGTAGGGGGAGAGGTCAGTATTATATATGATTTTAGTGAAGAGAGTATGTGCAGTCAAGCACACATTTTGGCAGAGGCTTGAGGCTAGTCATGAGGAGCACTTATCACTGTTAATGACTTTAGTGCTTTTCTAGATATGAGAAGATGCAAAAATTTGGGCTCGTAAAATCTCCTGAAAATATCTCTTTGAAGGCCTATTCTGCCAGTTTTTCCCAGAGCACAGAGTGCCTCATTCCTGATCTCTACCCTGAACTTTTTTCAGGGTGTGTTGAAGGTAGACAGCTGCAGTTGCTAGTGACTTAATCCTTGTAGAGGCAGATAGCAAGCGCCAATTTTTAGTTGGCAAATATTATTTGAATGCTCCTTTAGGCATGATGGCAACCTTGGGAAGGACAGTAACAGCCATTACTCATAAATTAAAAATCCTCTAAGAGTCCAAAATTTTAAATTACACACACTCCTATGAAAAGTTTATATATTTGGATGAGTTGTTGATTTGACTTTAAAATGTCTTTCTGATATAGCATATGTTGAAAAACATATAACATATGTTTGAAAATGGTACTTCAAAAACCTTATATAAGAAAGCAAACACACAACAGTGGAAGGAAACTTTAAGTAATAGCCCAATTTGAAATAACACTGAGGCAAGTTTGATTTTCTAATCAATGTCACTTATTTTTCATGTTACTATAAATTGACTGATAATCCAGTTATAAATAGTTTTCAGATCTGGTTAGGAAAAGTCAAATGATAAAAAGGTGTTCTATATGAGTATATTTTGCAGACTAAAGAGTTAGAGAAGTAAAGGCAAAATCCTAGATTAATAAGAGATCTGCAATTAATCATTTTATCTAAAAAATTTAAACTAGTTTAAATCAGCCATTAAAATGTTGACATGAAATATAGGAACTGAAAAACAGTTATAAACACTGTATTCATAACAGTATTATATTGGCTTCAAATAACCTGTATTTTGATGATAATAGAAGCAAAATCTTGGGGATGCTGTGAAAATGGCATGAATAGTCTGGAAACAATATTTACTAACAGAAGAGCATTAATTTTGTTTTCTGGTTTGGGTTGTTTCATACATCTCAAAAGTAGGCGTATAAAGTTTTTGTTAAAACTGTTCCTAATACCATTCTAATTGGTTTCAATTCCTTATCTAATTTCATTTTAATGGCTTAACTGAGATAAAATTGACCTACAATAAACATACATATTTAAAGTGTACAATTTGATTAGTTTTGATACATGTATGTCTGTGAAATTGACAAAACAATCACTGTAATTAACATAATCATCATCACCCAAAGTTTATCCTGTCCCCTTGTAATCCTTCCTTCTCACCTTCCCTAACACTCTTTCCTGTCCCAGGAAACCACAGATCTGCTTTCTGACAGTATATGTTAAATTAAAATTTTAGGAAATGTCATCTAATAATATCATATAGTATGTACACTTTTTTCTGGATTTTTAAAATTCAGTTATTTGGAGCTTCATCGATGCTGTGACATTTATTCAGAAGCTCATTTAGTGCACCTTCCTATTCTCGCATCCTCCTCACCATAGAGCATAGAGGAGGAAAAAGAAAGTAGTACTTGTCTGCTATACAAATCAATTTTTCAGATGTATCTACAAAAGTAATATAACAGAAGCTGACTTAAAACATCTCGGGCTTCCCTGGTGGCGCAGTGGTTGAGAGTCCGCCTGCCGATGCAGGGCATACGGGTTCGTGCTCCGGTTTGGGAAAATCCCACAGGCTGCAGAACGGCTAGGCCTGTGAGCCATGGCCGCTGAGCCGGCGCGTCCGGAGCCTGTGCTCCGCAACGGGAGAGGCCACAACAGTGAGAGGCCCGCGTACCGTAAAACCGTATGCGTACCGCTTCCTTAGGTCTTTGCTAAGAAAGAACTCTGACAAGGAACATTAAAACCATGGCAGAGTTAGAGGAGGAATACCAGAAAATTCTGGTTGAGTTTCAGAGATGGAATAGAAACCCCTGGGACGGCTCTATACACAATCCTAAATTATGCTTGTGTTCAGTGGCCCAAGGTAGTTTTTTAAAAAGTAAGATAAAAGTCCATCTAATATCTGGGTCAATATGTAGCTAAAGAGCTCTGCCTATTGTAAATTAAAACCCAATATCTCTATTTTAATAATTAAAGTTTATTTTTCAATTAAGTTAAACATTTTCATAGAATTTTGCTCTTGTATGTTTGCATTATTTTATGCATACAACTTTGTTTTTAGAAAACCATTTCATATGTATCACTGGTTAGTCCTAGTGAGAAAATAATCAAATTTATAGGTTAAATAATTTGTGGAGGAAGGAGGAAGAGGAAACAATTGATTCTGTGATTTTATATTTAGCTCATTGAGCTATGCATTTTCAATTTTACTACATGTCTAGTGAGCACTTATGGTAACCACTGAGAACCAACATTCTTTATTCTAAGTCTATCCCTATCTATCAATCCATCAATCAATCAACTTACCTATCAACTATCTATTATTTATCTATCATCTATTATTTCTATCATTTTTTCCTAAATGATAGGTTACTCATTTATTCCATTAGGAAAGTTTTAAAGCTTTTTAAGTTTTGGAATCAATCCCCTCTTTAATCCCCAGGTATCGTACTTTATTCCTGAAAGGCTCTAGGACAAACCTAAATCAAATAAGTAAAAAAGGATAGATTATTTCCTGATTTCCTATTGAAACAGTTTGTTAAAGCCTGGGGATAGAACAGCTGAATCACGTAACTCTGAAGGGAGGAGGGAACATTCACATTATACTTTGTGAGTTATGTGTCTAATTATATCCAAGAGTTTGACAGTGCACTACATGTGTGTGTCTCTGTAACAACCCTGCCTGAATTTTTATTCAGAACCACAATGTCAGGTTTTACTTGTATTACTATCAGCAGTCATTATATACTCTGACATGTTTAATCCAAATGACTCACTACTTCTCACAATCGAAGAGTAACAGAACAATATGAAACATCATAAAACATAACATCATCTCTTCCTATTTCATTACATATTCTCTTTGTAACAGGTTGGCGAAAACATCCCTTCAATACGATTGGATAAGTGAAGAAATTATATTAGATTCAGTTCCCTGAAAGACCATCTGCAGTAAATACAGCAGTGGGTTTCAATTTAAATTAAAATTGATTGTATGCTTATTGGTTCTTCCAAGCTTTGGAACTGGAAAATTAAAAATTCACACATAGCAATTTTGATTTGCTTCTGAGAGAAAGTTCTTGATTTAGACACTCAGCAGGCTGCCAATAGGTAAATATAATACTGAGGAAAATATAAAAGTATTTATTTGGGAGGCTATAGTAATTTTATGGATAGAACTAAAAGCAGAGGGCTTTTTAAATAATATATCATAAACTACTAGCTGTTGTTAGTGTTCAATGCATCATAGAAGAGTTAGCATACCTCCCACTTTCCTCACAATTGCCCCAGTTTACATTCATTATCCCAGTGTAATTTTCCCAGGCTCCAAATTATCCAAGTTGAGTGATAATTTACATCATTATTTTACATATTAATAACTATTCATAGGAGCAGCCCAGTAAAAGAGCCTCAACAACTTGAAGCTGGGTTATTACCCATTTCTTCAAAGGTAAGTTTTTTCAGTGGTATGCTAGGATGAAACACCCTGAAATTTAAATCATATATTGTAGAATTGTATTTGGATTTCATAAAGACAGGTTTCCAAATAGTATTTAAGACTCTGAAGTTCAGTGATTCTACAATAATTACAGTTTTGATCTAATTGTAAATTTATGTGGATAATGAATGAAAGTAAAAGTGTCTTGAAATTCAAATCTGTCCACTTTTTCTGGCCACCTGTTTAAAACTAGGTTTTTGAAGATCTGTTCTATATATATATACATATATATGTGTATATATATATGTGTATATATGTATATATATATACATACACATATTTAAATATATATATCAGTATATATTTTTTAAGGGTTTAAAAATGGATAGGAAGAAAAGTGAGAAGGAAAATAAGAGCTCTATCTGAGAGTAATGGGCAATTAATTAGAAGCCAAAGATTAGAATTAGGAATACTAAAATTTAAAAAGTAAGTACCACATCTAGTCCATCTAGAGATATCTAGAGGAACTTTATCAAAATATTTCATAATTCTGAAAAGTAACAATAAAAGCTAATACTTACTGGGCACTTATATGCCAGGCACTGTTTTAAATCTCACCAGAAAACTTAATAGGTACCTTTATTGCTTTCACATTACAGATGATGAAACTGAGGGACTGATAGATTTATTGTTACTAGAGGTAATGCTTTTAGAAAGCAGTGGAGCAAGGTCTGGAATCCGCATGGTCTGACATCAGAGGCTGCATTTGAACCACTACCCTGTACTCAAAAAAAAAAAAAAAAACTGTCATGCCTTTTATAGGCTAATGAAAACCTAGAGATGTCAAAATTGACAATTATATAACTTTTATAATATCAATTATATAGAGTCCATAAACCTTTCCATAATTTGGTGTGTATATCAGCATCAGATTCATTGGTGTATATTTACCAAATTTATCTTTTTCTCTTAAAAATCACAATGTTAACCCACATTCTGACATGAAATACCTCACCTATTCTTCATGATTTCTCAGAAATTATAGATAATAATTTATAAGTCATATTTAAACGTTTCAGTAAATAGGGACTTCCCTGGTGGTGCAGTTTTTAAAAGTCCACCTGCCAGTGCAGGGGACACGGGTTCGAGCCCTGGTCAGGGAACTAGATCCCACATACATGCCACAAGCCACAACTAAGGAGCCCTTGAGCCGCAACTAAGGAGCCCGCCTGCCACAACTAAGACCTGGTGCAACCAAATAAATAAAGATTTAAAAAAAATAGTTTCATTAAATAATACCAAGTAAGTTCTTATTGTGTCAGTGCTATTACCAGTGCTTGACATGTATTATATCATTCATTCTCGCCAGAATCTCAGGAAGAGGTTACTATAGTTATCCTAATATTTACAGATAAATCACTTGTGGTTTCTGGGATTCATGGAGAATTTCTGGATTCTTATTTTTGTAACTGACATGAATGTTAAAACTCTTTAAAAAATTTATCTCACTTAAACACCAAAAGAAACCCATGATTTAGATAGTATTATTATGTTGTTTTGCACAGCATATATAAAATATGGACACACGGAAAAGTACAATATTTAAATTTTCAACTACCGTGAATATCTTTCCTCTGTTTCTAATATTAATTCCATAATTTAAAGTAAGACAACTATTACCATTCTCATAAATAACCAACACATGATATCAATTGAATCACCTTATTCTAATTTATATCATTTAATAGCATTATAACATTAGTCTTAAGCACCAGTCTAATCTACGCCTTCTGTTCTGTTATCTTCTTTTAATATAAACTTAAAAACTTATTTTATTTTCTTTCAACATTTATTTTACCCCACAGAAATCACCATATTCTAGGCTTTATTTTTTCCTTCAGTCTTAATAATTGATATCACTTCTATGTTTCTCTGTTGTTAAAAACAATAATATTAGTAAGAGAAATGTCTTCTTTAATACCCACTCTAAGTCTGGCGCTCACAAGAAATGAAATGGAATAATCAAGTTACCGAGGCTGACAGGATGAAAGAGGTCACAATCCCTTATTTCAGGCATCCAAATATGTATGCCCCCTACTGGAGCCAAAGGTGCCTTGTTTAACCTATCTTACATTGTGATTCACTTAATATTCACAACAGTCTTGTATACTATTAAACTCTCAACGGATTGAATGAGAAAACAGATGCTTTGAGAATAAGTAGCTTGCATAAGCCCATGCAATTATGTGTATAGAGATCCGGATTCAAATCCACCTTTGCTGATTTCTAGAACCTGTACTCCACTGATATCACCATACTGACCATCCCTGCCCTGCCTGTTGCTCTCCTCTGCCTTTTTCCCTTAAGACTTTGCTTTGTCTATCTTTCTCATATTCTAGACAAGAGGAGTAAAGTAAGCTATACCAGAGGGAACAAAATGTTGAGAACACAAGCTCCATGTCTGTACCTTCCTCTCCCCCAAAATCTTTTCTGAAAGGGAAATTTCTGAAGGCTAAGTGTGACTTCAATTCAATGTCAGAAAGTTTTATTATTGTAGAGTATGAAGGGCCTATAAGAGTTCATTTTATAGATGGAAAAAATGAGACAAAGCAGAGACAGGATTTGCCTCAAAATCACACATCTAGTAAAGGATAGAATTGAGTGGAGGACCTTGGTCTTCTGGGTCTTGTATTCACACTATTGTTTCCCAGATTATGCAGATATTGGATGAGTTACAGTTCTCAAGGTGATTTTATCTGTACATGGCAACAGCATTAGATAGGAGTAAATCACATACTGAGAAAGTTATTCCCATTTCAATTCCTTACAATCCTTCAGTGAAAAAGTTTCAGTTTAATGCTAGTATGTCTTTTAACCCCACTTAAACGTTCCTCAACCCTTGCTTTCTGGTATTGAAAACATATAGTAAATTGTACAACAAATATCTTTGTCTTTCCTTTCTCTTTGAAAAATAAAATATCGTGTTGATGCATATGGCATTCATTCATTATTTCTGTATATTAGTCTACTTGTCCATTGCTCTATTAATAGGCATTTCCTTGTCACCACGTTATTTTATTATTTTTTTTAATATTGCAAGCAAAGCTACTTTGGATAGTAATGTTCATGATGAATTTTGTACAGGTGCACAAGTTATTGTAACTTTGTGAAAATAAGAGAGTAATTACCAAGAAAGTCTTATGTCTATACATTTACTATGATTATGCTAATTTTTCCCCAAAGCTGTGATCCCAGTTTTATACTCCAACAGCATAAAATGAGTATTGTTAATCCTTGTTATGGTCATACTTTTTTTATTTTTTATTTTTTATTTATTTATTTTTAAACATCTTTATTGGGGTATAATTGCTTTACAATGGTGTGTTAGTTTCTGCAGTTTCTGCTTTACATACTTTTTAATTTTTTTAGTCTGAAGTAGTAAGTAATTGTGTCTTTGGTTTGGATTTCTCTAATACTAGCAAATTTAAGCATCTTTAATATGTTAATCTGTCATTTGCATTTTCTCTTGTGTTAATGGCATTTTCTTATGCTTTACCTGCATCCCACAAATATCTTACTTTAGGTATTTATGTCCTTATGACTTGTAGATTTTCTTTTTTATATTCTAGATATAAATTCCTTGTTGGTTTTATATGTTTCAGCTATATTTTTCCAGCACTGTACTAATTTTCTTGACTTTACTTATAGTTCTTTTAGATAAACAAAGTTATTCATTTTAGTGTAGTCAAGTTTATATATTTTTTTTAATTTCAAGAGTATTACTTCTTAGTTAAGACATACTCATTTATTAAAATCTGAAATGTATTCTACGTTCTATTCAAAACTGATGTAATCTCTTATTAAACATATGGAGTTTTAAAAAATAAATTTATTTATTTATTTATGGCTGTATTGGGTCTTCATTGAGGTGCATGAGCTTCTCATTGTGGTGGCTTCTCTTGTTGCAGAGCGTGGGCTTTAGGTGCATGGGCTTCAGTAGTTGTAGCACATGGGCTCAGTAGTTGTGGCGCATGGGCTTAGTTGCTCCATGGCATGTGGGAATCTTCCCGGACCAGGGATAGAACTCATGTCCCCTGCATTGGCAGACAGATTCTTAACCACTGCACCACCAGAGAAGTCCCACATATGGAGTTGTACAGATAATTGTATCATCTGGAAATAATCATTTAATTTTACTGAAAAATCATTCATGGTTCTGCATGTAAGGAGCTCAGAGTGCATCACTCCACCCTAATAACAAGTAAAGAGCTGAACAGACTGAAATACCAAAGACTCTTCTTATATCTGTAATAGAGGGCAAACCTCTGCCCCCAAAATTGAGGAGACAGATAGCCAATACAGGGAGTCACAGGTTGCTGGAGCCAATTAACCTGGGAAACAGTGTAGGGGTAGAAAAACCTGAACTGTAATTGACAATAATTTGGAATCTGGACATTGTTGGTTTATGGGAATAAACATTTATTAACTAAACTACATACATAGTTTTTTTTACATGAACTTTATCAAAATGTGAAATAATTTAATGAAAACAAAACTTTATTTATAAGAAATATGGTAAGCCTTCCCCTAGTGTTTTCTTTAAACTGAGCAAACTATCTCAAAGTGATATTTACAAAGCTATAGAAATTTTAAAGTTAGTTTTCCTTTAAAATCTTTTCAACATGTTAGAGAAAGCACAAGGTTGAAATTATTTAAATGTGATATTTTATGACAAACTGTATTTTTAAAAATGTACTATACTTCTCTTCTAATTTTTTCTTATATCTTAGCTCTTTGTTAGAGGACAAAGTCCAAATAACTCCTTTCCTTTAGCCATTCTTTTCCTGCTTAAGATAGAGACTAGAAATATTCCATGAAAAGTGTCTGCAGCTGTGCCTGAGGAGGTCTGGGACTTGCTCAAACCTCTGCTTTCCAAGTGATGTTGAGCACCTTTTTCGTGATTATATGCCATTCCTCTATCTATATCTTATTTTGTGACACATTTATTCAAATCTTTTGCTCAATAAATATGTCTTATCTGGTTGCTTTTATTACTGTGGAATTATAAAAGGTCTTTATATATCCTAGATGCATGTCCTTTATCATATACATATGCATATGCATATATAGTGCAAATATTTTCTTCCAGTGGTTTGCCTTTTTATTTTCCTAAGAGTGTATTTCAGAAAGCATTTTTATGGTACTAAAGGCAAATTTATCATTTTATTCTTATCGTGACTTATTTAAGAAATTTATGCCTAATTCAAGATCATAAAGAATTTCTTATTTTTTTTCAAAAGTTCTATACACCTATACACAAGTTCTGTACATTCTGTATACAGGTGCTTACATTTAGATTTATGATGCACTTCATGTTATTTTGGGATTTCAGTTAGTAATGTTAGAAGTTCACATTTTTGTTTGTTTGTATATGCATATCTAATTGTTCTAGTATAATTCATTGAAAAAAACATCTTTTACCCAATGAATTACCTTGGGACCTTTTTGAAAAATCAATTGACCATATATGTGTTCATCTATTTCTGGACTCCCTAATCTATTCCAGTGATCTATTTGTTCATCCTTATACAATACTACACTCTCTAAATTTTTGTGGCTTTATTGTAAGTCTTGATAGCAGATAGTATGAATCATCTATCTTTCTTCCTTTCCAAAGTTGTTTGGCTCTCTGAGATCCTCTGTCTTTTCATAAAAATTTTAGAAGCAGTTTGTCAATTTTATAGAAAAGAGCCTGCTGGGATTTTGATTGAGATTTCATCCTGTCTGATCTATGAGCATAATATTTCTCTCCATTTATTTGGGTCCTCTATAATATTTCTGAGCAATATTTTATAGTCTTCAATATACAGGTTATATTCATATTTCATTACATTCATCCCTAAGTACTTTGTGTTTTTGATGCTCTTATAAACACTCCTTTTAAAATTTCCATTTCCAAGTATTCATTTCTAGAAATGGAAATACAGCTAATCTTTGCACATTGACTGTGAATCCTGCAACTTTCCTAAATGCACTTCTAAGTTACAGTAGTTTTTCTAGATTCTTTAGGACTTTCTAAATAGGTGATCATGTTGTTGGAAAGTCAACAATGTTTATTTCTTCTGCACAATCTGTATGCATTTGTTTATTTCTTATCTATTGTACTGACTAGTACCTCCATTACAAGGTGAGTAGAAATAGTGAGAGCAAGCTTCCTACTCTCATTCCTGAGTGTATAGAAAAGTGTACAGTCTTTCATTTTTTAAAGTTAAGGTTAAATGTAGGCTTTACAAAGATGCCTTTTATCAATTTGAGTCGTTTTCTTCTAAATTATGGAGATTTTGAAAAATCATGAATGGTCACTGAATTTTGTTGAAGTTTTTTTTCTTATTTATTAAAAATTGTTATATGAATTCTCTTATTTAATCCATTTATATAATAATTTAATTGTTTTTCATATGTCAATGACAATTTTCCAACCTAAGATGAACCTTAATTGCTGATGGGATATTATCTGTCTAATGTGTTGTGGGATTAAGGACATTTGCCCAGAGGGATATTAGTCAATAGTTATATTTTCTTGTAATGTCTTTGAAAGGTTTTGTTGTCAGGATAATGCTGGCATCATCAAAGTATTTTTTAGTGATCCTCTTTTATTCTATGGTCGAGTTTGTATAGAATTGGAATTTTTCTTTCTTAAATGTTTGATAAATTTGTACTATGAGGCAACTGGACATAAATAGTGTTGTTGTTTTAATGGGAAAGTTTCAGTTCCTTTAACAGATACAGGCCCATTCTCATTGTCTATTAGTTTTTTAATGAATGTTGGCAATTTGTGTTTTTCTTTAAAGATCTCAAATATATAGGCAATAATTTTTCATAATATTGACTTAGTATTCTAATGTCTATAGGCTTTGTAATTCTCTTATTCTTTTCTGACATTGGTAAGTTTTGTTCTCTCTTTTGTTTCATGATCAGTTTTCATGATGGAATTTATTAATTTTATTTGTCCTTTGAAAGGAGCTATTTTTGGTTTTATTGTTTTTCTCTATTTTTATTGTTTTTTATTTTCTTTAGTTTTCTCTATTCTCTCTATATATTTGTATATATTATATATAATTTAATATATACTTTATAAATATATGTAAGCTTAATATTTTTCTTAATTTCTAATTTCTTTAAATAAAAATTTGAGCATTTATTTGAATTCTTTCCTTTTTCTAACATAAGCATTTTATGTTATAATGTCATTCTAAGCATGACTTTAATGGCATTTCCCAAATTTTGACATTATATTTTCAGTTTTCAGTTCAATTTTTTAAAAACAATTTTTCTTGCGATGTTATTTGACTCATGGCTTATTAAAATGTATAGTTTATTTCCAAATATATGGACAATTTTCAGATAACTTTCCATAATTGATTTTCAGTTTAATTCCATTGTGGCCAAAGAATAGACGTATTTTTCCAAGTTTGAAACTTACTGAAGGTTTTTTATGTAAAATATTGTCTGTCTTAGAGAGTGATCTGTGTGTCATTGAAAAGAATGTGTATTTTGTTATTTTCATGAGTGTTTTGTAAGTATCAACTAGTTGAAGTTAGTTGATAAAGTTCTTCAAGTCTTCTATATTCTTACTGATTTTCTACTTGTTATAATAATTATTCATACTGCAGTGCAGCAAAATCCAAGTATACCTGTAAATTTGTCTCTTTCATTTCTATCAGATTTTGCATATTGAAATTATTTATTTCCCAAAATATTTAAGATTGTTATGTCCTCTTAATGAATAGAATTGATTATTGCTATGAAATTCCTTCTTTATCCTGGTAATATTTCTTTTTCTGGCTTTTGCATTGTCTTTTATTAAAAAGTCACCTCAGCATTCTTTGGACTAGTATTTGTATTATGTATTTTTATTCTATTCTTTTATTTTTCAAGCACTTTTCAGGTAACAGATATTTTAATGTCTGTTTTAAATATGCCTTTCTATCATCTTTTGGTTTGAATATTTTCTGACATTATGTACTTGGATCCATTTCTGGGTTATATATTTTGTTCCCAGTGGTCTTGTGGCTATTCATGTGCCAATACTACACTATTTTAATTATAGAAGCTTAGTATGTTTTAAAATTTGGCACGGATAGTCTCTATTATTATTTTTTCTTTCTTTATAGTGGTTTCCCCCTACCTCCACTCTACTCCCAGTAATTCCTTGGCCATTCTTTTTTTTTTTTTTTGGCCATTTTTATATGTTTGTCTACCATATGAATTTTACAATCAATATGTCTAACTCCATAACAAAGTGTGGTAGTTTCTTTACTAGAATGATATTAAATTTACAAATTAACTCAAGGAGAACTGGCATCTTTATAATGTTGAACCATCCTATCCAAGAGCAGGACATGTCTTTTCATTTGTCTAAGACTTTAGAGAGTTTTAAACTTTTAAAGTTTCCCTACATAGGTTTTACACATTTCTTATTAAAGGTTAAGAATTTTTTTGTGTGTAGTATTTAAATGGTATTTTTCATACACTTAGATTCTTTGATAGTTTATTGTTTAATATAAGAAAGCTATTGGTATTTATTGACTTTATATGTTGGAACTTTACTGAATTATTTTATTGATTGAGCTAATTCTTTCATTGATGTCCTATATATTTCTAGGTATACTATCATATCATGTATAAATAAAGATAATTTTTCTTCTGTGTTACAAATTTGTATGCCTTAGATTGATTTCTTTCACCAAATTGGATTAGCTAATAACTCTAGTACAGTATTTGATAGTAACACAGTTAAGTGTGCATTCTTGCCTTGTCTCCCTGATCTTAGTGGATATATTTCTTGTTTCCCATTGTGTGGAAGTTTAAATATGTATTTGTATAAATTTAATATATTTAACAAGTATATTTACATATTATATTTATACTTTTATATTTGCATTTATATATTAATTTAAGAAATTATCACTCAATTTCTCTCCTAATATCCAAATGGCTGTTGAATTTTTTTTGAAGGCTTAGCATCTATGGAGGCAACCATATAATACAGATGAAACTTGTTTTTTACATTTATTAACATTGTAATGATATGAATAAATTAGTCTTGGAATAAAATCCACTTGGTCATATCATATTCTATTTTTAATGTATTGTTAGATTCTCTTAGCTGATTTTTTTTTTTTTTTTTTTTTTTGCGGTACGCGGGCCTCTCACTGCTGTGGCCTTTCCGGCTGCGGAGCACAGGCTCCGGAGGCGCAGGCCCAGCGGCCATGGCCCACGGGCCCAGCTGCTCTGTGGCACGTGGGATCCTCCTGGACCGGGGCACGAACCCGCGCCCCCTGCATCGGCAGGCGGACTCCCAACCACTGCGCCACCAGGGAAGCCCTGCTGATATTTTATGTAATATTTTTGATTCAGTATTATTGAGTGATTTATATCTGTGTTTTTCTTTTTTCTCCTTTCTTTAGCAGATTTAAGTATAATGCTATTCCTATTTTATAAAAGTATTTAGGATGGTTTCTTTCATTTTCAGTGCTATGGAATAATTTATAGTACATTGGGACAGTACCATATTTGAAGACTTGGTAGAATCCCTGTTGAAAATATTTGAACCTGGTTGTTTTTTGTAGGGCAGTTTCTTCATACTTTCTCCATTGATAGTATAGCAGTTTCTCTGTTTAAGATGTCTAAATTTACCAGGATCAGTACGGTTATCTGTGTTTCTCTAGGAAAGTGTTCAGTTCCTAAATGTTTTCAAATGTATTTGCCTAGTTTTCTGCAGATTAACTTTTCTGATTTCGTCTGTTTTAGTGATTATTTGTGCCTGATAATTCTTATTTAGATCCAAATTTTTATCTTATATTATTCCTCTTCTGCCTGAAGACATTCTCTTAAAAATTTCTTGTAGTGCATTTCTGCCAGTAATGAAGACTTTCAGCTCTTACATGTATCAAAACCTTTAATTTGCTTTTTTGAACTATTAACTATTTGTAATTATAAAATAGAAAAATAGGATAATTTCTTTTTATTTTGCCTTTTCAGTTTATGAAAGATATTTTATCTTCCAGATCATATTGTATTTGATGAGAATGCTATTGTTATTATAATCTCTGTTCCTTTGTCATTTTTCTATGGCTGCTTTTAAAGTAATCTCTTATTGGTTTTTAATAATTTGATTGCATTGTAATTTGGGGTAACTTTCTGTTTGTACTACTTGGTGTTTGTTTAGCATCTTGAATCTGTGAAATAATAGTGTTTAATAAATTCAGAAATTTTTTTACTATTATTTCTTCAAATATTGTATTCAACAACTTCTTCTGCCCATTCTTTGTTTTTAGGTCTTTATTCACAGATTTGTTAGACTTTTTGATATTTTTAAGTCTTTTCTCTATATATTGAATATGATTATTTTTGTATAGTTTATACCACTATGTCTTCAAGTACACTTATCTTTTCTTATCTGTACTGTCTAATCAGCTGTTAATCCCAGTTTGTGCATTTTTTTCCTTAATATATTTTAATTTTTTGTCTCTACAAGTCTTATGGTCTTCAAGAAATAGTTCCATTTTATATTTTCTATTTCCTATTTTTTTTCGACACCTTTTCCTGGAATATGGTAAGGCATTTTACTTTGCACCTCTTCACATTTCTTCAACATGAGGCTTTTTTTTTTTCAGAAACATATTTGATCTTTGATTCTTATTTAGCTTTCCAAGTTCCTGTGCAGTCTTCCAAGATGCTTAGAATTATTTGTTTAGATTCTTGTTGCCTAACTTACTTGCCTATCAGTTTTTTTCTCTCTTCACACTCCCCCTATAATCTTTTTACTTTCTTGTCTGTGATTCATGACAAATTTCCAGGTTTGTTCTCCAAATTATGGAGAACATAACTTCTCCAAAACTTCTATAATGTCAATATTACTCCTTATTGCCTTTTATTTAACTTTATTATTGTAATTTAAGTTCTTTTTGTATTTTATTCAGTTTATTTCTATTATAATTAATTTTCTTAGGTTGCAAGACACTGTAGTTTGGTTAGAGTAATTTAAATTTACACCCACCTTATGCTTTATATGCTCTTACTATAGAAACTGGATAAGTTAGGTTAATCTGTTTTCTTTGTAGCTAGATGTGACCATAGGGTACAATCTTAACCAGTGGGGTGATGGCAGAAATCTATTGTTGCTTCTTGATGTGCAAGGAAAAATGAATCGGCATCAATCAGGGTGAGAAATTAATCAGGAAACAAAAATTATGGCACATATTTTAAAACATATAGAGAAGTAAAATTAATTTATTAACTAGATATAAGTCTTTGTTAACTGGTCATCAAAAAATGGAAAAAGCCAAAATGTTTTCATGGAGGTATTAGCCTAAAGCAAGTAGCTACCATCCCTATGGGTGAGGAAGTAAAGGGAATAACCTTGAAAAGCTGAAATTCAGCCTACTTGGGTGATTCTGTTGTCTCTAAGGGGACACAGGGAAGTTGGTTCTGTTTGTAAAGACAGAGTCTGCTCTCTTCACCCACTGCTACAGGAACAAATGGCTACTCTCAGATTAAGAATAATAATAATTTTAAAAGATCTGTAGTAATGCTGAGAGGAAAGAGAAAATTTCTTCTTTCTCAGCCATTCAGTCTCTCTTTAATGCCCTCATTGGTAGATTATGATAGGGAACCAGTTGACAAATTAGAAATATGTTTTGCAGAGTTCTGGTCCAGCATCACAATGCTGACTAGATAAGTGAAGTTTTGGAGGTGTGAAAAAAAAAACACCTTATTAACTGGCACATCAGTAAAAATTATTGAAAATGGCAGGGTGCTTTTTCTCATCCAGATCTAAAATTCAGAGCAAGCTTCTATGTAGTAACTAAATCTATATCTATATATGTACACATCTATACATCTATCAATCTTAATTTCAAAGCAAAAACATGTAGTTAATATTTTTATATGAATTGGAAATAAAATAATACTTTTTTTCTCATAGAATTTCAGTATAATATTGTTGATTTGTATGACAGTATTTACTTTGTATAGTTAATTTTTATGGCCAGTTAATTTTTATGGCAGATACTTTCTTTAAATTGAGTAAACTAAATCTGTAGAACTGAAGTTAGTTTTAATATAGGTATACACACACACATGTTTACAACATTTTCTAAATATATCACGGTAAAAAAGTTGCCTTTAAGTGAGAGAGTAATAGAATCAATATATACTTGTTAAAAGCTTTTTTTGTTTGTTTCCATAAACTGAGAAAATTAATGAATACAATGACTGGTAATAAATTGTTCTGAAAGTCAGTTTTCTTCCAATGGTTTAATTTTAACAGAATTGAAAGAGGATCTAATTGAGTTTGCAGCAGATATATTTGAGACTATTTTTTGGTCAGATAGGTCACTATGTGAATTTTGGGCTCTAACTTATTATGGCTTTAAAGAATTTTATGACAAAGATTTTTTTTATTCCACAAAACCACAATTTCCATCCAGTTATTATTGTGCAAGAATTCTTAGAACTTATACTTGTCACATGAAAAATTAAGGATCAAAAAATGGACTCTCATGGTGATGCCAAACTCTGCTTGATGGTCAGTTTTATGTGTCCACTTGTTTAGGCTAGTCTCCTGTTATTCAAAAGCTAATTTGGGTTTTGCTGTGAAAGTGTTTTATAGATGTGTTTAAGGTCTATAATCAGTTAACCTTAAGTATGGGAAATTATCTAGATAGTCTGGGTGGACCTGATTCAATCAACTAAAAGCCTTTAAGAACAGAGCTGAGGGCCTCTCTGAAGAAGAAAATTTGCCCAGGATAGCAGCTTCAGCTCCTGTCTGAGTCCCAGGCTGTCTTTCCTGAGAGCCGGCCTTTCAGAATGGAATTCCCACTTGCCTAGTCAGTCCCCACGATGCTGAAACCAATTCCTTGCATTTAATCTCAATATATGTTGTCTGTTGTGCTTGTTTCTCTGGTTGAACACTAACTAACACATCCTGTCTCCTTTGAAAAAGAAGTGATTTTACCCATGGATATAGAAATTCACTGAAAAAAAATAGCCACTTTTATCTCACTAAGAATTATTTTCCAATTAAGAAGTTACCATTATTTCAAAAATGTGTAATGTGTTTTTTATTATTATATTTTAATACTTATAAATATGACTAATAAACAAGACATTTTTACATTTGTTCAAGTTATAGGGAACATTAAAAAATTCAATATAAAAATACTTTATACGTATTTATCTATTAATACAACAGATAAAGAAGCAAAGATCATGAAAGCACAACTTGCCAAAAATGAAATTAAATATGAGAATAAACTACCTTTTTAACTAAAATTAAAGATGCACAAATCAGTGCAATACATATATAGTATTTATATATATTAAATTGATAAAAATATTTCCATTTCTGCAAAGTATGATAGTGAGGTATAAATATAATGGGCCTAGATAGGCTAATGGTATTTAGACATGTATTTCAATGGCCTAAAAAAACTCTGACCCTGCCAACACCTTGATCTTGCATGTCAGGCCTCCAGAACTGTGAGACAACAAATTTCTATCGTTTAATTTACCCAGTTTGTGGTACTTTGTGGTGGCACCTCTATCAAACTTATAAACCAATGAATGTGAAATGTTTATATTTTTTTGTGGATGGTCAGCAATGTATGGTTTACTCTAATTCCTGATTTTTGTTTAAATAGTAAAAAACTTTGATTACTTATTTATAATACTAATTAAAAACTGTTTATTAAGCAAAAACCATACTATTTTATATTTCAATACACAAGATACTGAACATAATATATAATACTGCAATATTTCAAATTCAGAATTGTTTACTGATAACCACATTGTCATGGATCAATTCAGAACACCAATAAATGGTCTTCCTATATTTTGTAATTGTTATTACTTGCACACTGAGATGCAGAAGTAATCAGAAAAACAGTAGGCAAATTATGAATGATTGTTGTGTACTTAATCAATGAGTGAGAATAATTTGAATCTTTTGGAGTAGAAAACTGAATACATCTCTGGAGGAGACTAAGAGATATAGTTTAGGAAAAAATGTGAAAAGAATTCCTGTTTCAGGTGTTTGGAAACTAACTGCTTGGAGTCAGGCAAAGGTAAAGTGAATGGTTAATATCACACAGTTTGTATGGAGTGCTTACAACTTAAAATCTAAAGTTCACATTTAGTATCAAATATATATAGTCATACTAAAATGCTGATGAGATGAAAATAATGCAATCAGTCTGTATTATCATAAAATATATTTGTTTAATTTAAAGGGAGGATACCATCCTTAAATGTGTATATGAAGGCATTACAGCTTAAATTAATGAAATAAGTATAGACAGATAATTTAGCACCTATATTTGATGAAGAATTGATGAAGTGTTATGGTAAATTACAGGTAAGAATTTAAGAAAATACTTAGCAATGTACCTGGAGGTAATGAAAATAGATGTGTAAATTTTCATTATATAAAGAAGTAACATTTAACATGAAGTTAAGCTTCTTAGCTATAATATTATACATTATTATAAAAGACAATTTTTGTTCATATTCCTGTTGATTTGCATAACAACATTTTCTTCAAGTTTGGAGCCAAATGAAATCCAAACATCTGTCTTATGGCAAAATTTGGTCTTACTGTGATTCCAACCAAACCACAAAGTTTCTGTTGATTTTTGCACCTAACCACAAAAGAGTTTTGAAAATGTCAGGTTCTATTGTAACCTGAACTAAGTTTATTCAAAAGGTGTATGAACTTTGGCCTAAATTTTTTCCAATTTGAGAATGGATTTTATATGGTACATTGCAAATCAAACAAGAGTCCTTGTTCAAGACTCTCCATTATGACTTCTTCTCATGAAAGTTTAGCATAGGGTTAAAAATTGGAAGAAAGGGACAAATGTAACAGACATGACCTGTCATCTTCATCTCCAGTAAGTGATGTATTTCTCTTAGGTCAGAACCCAGATGTCACCATTCATCATACAGTTATAGAGGCTATACCTTAAAAAAGTGCAGAAAATGACTCATGAGACTTCTACTGACATGAGCATAAAAATAACCTAGCCTCTAGAGTGGCAAAGCAGTTGGGATTTTTAACTTCCACTTCCAACTTTAAAGAGGAATACAAAAGAGTTGAATGCAGAAATTTACATAAATTTAAAAAATCAGTATGTTTTTAAAAACATTAATAGTGCCACAAGAAGGAAAAAAAACAAAAAAAAGGCTAAAATGTTGGCCCTTCAAGAATTCCAGTATCTTAAAGCAAATGCAAGTCTGAATGTAAAATAAACATCCATCCTTTTACTCTTCTTTTGTTACAATAGTAATCTCCTGACACACAGTAAGGAATATACACTTGTTAAAAGTGGTTATATATTAGGCCTCTCACTCAACCTCATTACCATTAAATGGCTTTTGCTGATGTTCCATTCTAAAAAAGAAAATAGGAGTTAATTAAGGCAACAGATTCAAAACACCCCTGTTTTGTTTCCATGATGCCTCTTTTAATTAGTGAGACATTAAATTTACCATTGTGTACCCATTTTACTTCAAAATTACTCTGAATTTTATTTTTTAATTTTTTTTGATTATTTGCCAATGCATTTGTTCAATTTTTTTAGCCTTTGAAGACCATAACAATTCTCTACCTTTTGTTAAGAAATACTATTTACACATACTATTAGATAAGAAATTAATTTTATTTTTGTTTTACATTCTTCTCTCAAAAGTGAAATACAGAATCTTATTTTTAATTATATTAAATGATATTGAGAATTTCCTTTGGGGAGTGTAGAGTATGCAAAAGCAATTTATTGCAAAATCTTGTGTTAATACAAACACATTCATACAGTCACAAGTGCTCTGGTTAAAATTAGCATATAATGATTATATCATGTCTTATGATTCATAGCTTTCCTGTAGTTAATGATGAAATCATAAGGCTTAAAAGAAACATTTTATGGAGAAATCAATCATCCTTAATCCAATGTGTTTTTATATCTTCTAGTTTGTAGTCTAATATACCTAAAAAAAGCATCTTACTAGCTTCACTCCCTTTATTGTAAAAATAATAATCTATATGTGTATGAATTATTATTAGCAGACCATTAATCATACATAACCGTTTTATTTAATTCTTATAATAAACATGTTATAAGTGTTGTCATTCCCCTTTTTAAGGGGAGAACTGAAACATAAGGTAGTTAATTAATGGCCCCTTCTATGCCCTTCTCCTTCTATGACACTTTTAAATTCATGCATTCATCATTTGTTCAACAAAAATTGCTGAAGTATTTAGTATCTGCCAACCATTATTCTAAGTGTTTGGCATTTACATCTGAATCATGTAGGTGTTCTTTCTGAAATGAAAAGGAGGTGAATGTGCTTGATAAAATGAAAAAGATCCTTGGTATTATAGTGCATTAAACAGTAAATTTATTTATTTCTGTCTGTGTTGGGTCTTCGTTGTTGCATGCAGGCTTTCTCTAGTTGCAGTGAGTGGCAGCTACTCTTTGTTGTGGTGCATGGCTTCTCATTGCAGTGGCTTCTCTTGTTGCGGAGCAAGGGCTCTAGGTGCCTGGGCTTCAGTAGTTGTGGTGTACGAGCTCAGTGGTTGTGGTTTGCAGCCTCTAAAGCTCAGGCTCAGGAGCTGTGGCACGCGGGTTTAGTTGTTCTATGGCATGTGGGATCTTCCCAGACCAGGGATCAAACCTGTGTCCCCTGCATTGGCAGGCGTGTTCTTATCCACTGTGCCACCAGGGAAGTCCCATATAGTAGTTTTATACTCATATTTAATTTGCATAGTACTCATGAAACAACTGAGGGAAAGTAAGAGTGAAGAGCAGAGGCTCTGTAGTGAAACCTTCTGGGTTGGAATCTTAGTCATTCTTTCAGTGATTTTGGATTCTGAGTCTCATTTTTGCCATGTTTCAAGAGCGAATAATGATAGTAGGTTTTATGAGGCTGAAAATTGCTTGACTATGCCTGGCTTTTCCTACACATTGGGAAAACCTGTACCTCATCCCCAAAAGAGACATTCTCCTTCTGTATTCCCTAATATATTAAATACGGCCTTCTTTATCCAGTTACTCAAGCTACATTGAACGTTTTCAGCCAACTTTTCTCTCAGTCCTCCATTAAGCAGTCAGTCAAGTCTGGCCAATCCTACTTTCTATATTTCTCTTAAATAGAATCTTTACTTTATTTTCTCATGGCCTTTGACTTAATATAGATCCTTGCCAATTTTAATTGGACAATTTATTTAAATTAACCAATCAATAAACATTTATTTAACATCAACTAAAAAACTTAGTCTCTAGGATTATATGGGAAAGGAAGAATTTGAAGCTACCATTTCTACTCTCTTGGAGCTTAACATAAAGTTGGAGAAACTTGATACAAATGTTTGAAGTTGCAAATAATAGTGTTTTAAAAATAATCTTCAATGTATTGCTGCATTAGATTTCACAAGACATGTATGATTAATTGACAAATAGACAACACAGACCATAATTAACACAGGAGTCTTGAAAATCAGAGATAACCATTGATTCAAGGATTTTAGGAGGGCTTACAAGTTAGTAGAGATCCGATTTATTTATATTTTGATCAGCCAAGAAAGGTGAGCATGTTATTACTAATTGTAGAACTAAATGAATTAAAGTAGCATTGCTTGATATATTTAAAATTTACATCTTTTTGAGATCCTCTTCCTTCAACCCTAGGCAATGAGGGCTTCATTTCTTTGGCTTTGGTATTTTTTGTGTCCTCTGAAGCAGTTTCCAGGAAATACCCACAGTTTTGGCAGCTGGCATGATGCATAGCCTTCAAATTCTAGCTTAATCCATTGTACAGGGTAATGGACTATACCAGAAGTTATTTGAAATCATCTATCTGTTTGTCCCCTGTGTAAATATGTTTCAAATAACTGAGTTTAATAAGATTTGAAATATATATTTTGTGCACCTGATAAGTTAATTAAATAAAATTTGAAACTAAAAAATATATATATGCTGATGCTGGAGAACAGAACACTAGACTGTCTTGATTGCTAATTAGTTCTGTGACTGAGTGAAACTGGGGAGCCAGCTCAGAAGTGTTATCTCACGGAGATCTTTCCTATCACTTCCAAGGCACTGTTGGTCATTCCCTCTTACACGGTACACTATACCTAGAATATACCTAGTTTTCAGTCTTGACACTAAATAGTATGCCTACCTTCCCAATTTAAAAAGAAGGTGTGTAAAGTCAGCAGCACGTTTGTATTGTTTTCTTTCAGTTTTATTGAGATATAATTGAATACAGCACTGTATAAGTTTAAGGTGTACAGCATAATGATTCGACTTACATACATCATGAAATGATTCTCACAGTAAGTTTAGTGAACATCCATGATCTCATATAGATACAAAATAATAGAAAAATTTGTTTCCTTGTGATGAGAAAAACTCTTAGGATTTACTCTTAACTTTCATATATAACATACAGCAGTGTTAATTATATTTATCATGCTGTACATTACATCCCTAGTTATATATAAGATAAATAACTTATATTTATCTTATAACTATAAGTTTGTACCTTTTGACTACCTGTTGGTTTTGGTTTTAATTTAGCACCAGGTAGCATGCATTAGTAATCACTCAGTAAGAGACTTTGACCACATAACTTTACATTGTTTATCACTCATATTTGCTTTATCTAGATGACAATATAGCAAAAAATTGCCTTTCTTTTTTTTACTGGACTGATTTTTTTTTTTTACTGAATTGAATTGATATGTGTGTATTTACTAGATATAGCTCTATTTTGAGTAATAGCTATACTAAGTTGGTTTCAACTGATAGCTGTTTTCCATGTCCTATCAGTATTTTGATTGATTTTTACAATACTTGGGCTCTTTAAATTTGCCTGAACACAATTCTTTCTCCACACACATCAAAGAACACACACAAAGAGCTAGCCTTAGTTCCTTTTAGTGAAAAAATATATTTAGAACTATGATCTGAATGCTAGGTATCCCTATTTCTTTTACTGGGGCAGTGCTTCTATTACCTCTCAGTCTACAGAGCTAGTAAATACATGCACACACAAAAAAATATACACATATATACATCTATATTTATTCATTTATCTATCATTCTGTTTAAAATAGATCTTACATAAAATTAACAAATTTATTGAAATATAAAACAAACTGAAGCTGTGAGAAGAAGAAATTGAAAAGCTGGATAGTTCCAAATCTATTAAAGAATATACATTTATTATAAAAAAATTTCTATAAAGAGAACTCTAGATACAAATAGCATTCTTGGTGAAAGCTTCTTAAAATGTAATGAAAATAACTCAACTTAATCTTAAACTCTTTCAAATATAAAAGAATGGGACATTTTCCAATTTGCTTTTCGAGGCCAGAATAACCTTTATTTTATACTATAAAAGACCTAACAAAAAAAGATCAAGAATGCTGATAAACTTAAATAGTAATAAATTTAATAAAAGGAAAAGTTAAAATTTTGTACCTAAGTATATTATCAAATCAAGTTTTATATATATTATATGTATGTAATATATATATTATATATATATAAAAAACTCAGAGTTCTCAAGAAGCACAAAATTACATGTAAAATCTATGCTCATGGCTATTTTTTATAGAAATTCTAATTGGATTTTAGCCAACATGCTTGTTTTATTTATACAACTCTGTTCCTTCAATATTGTTTGTCTGTCTGATTTTACGCCTTAAATAATTAAAATATATATTATTTTCAAAATGTCTATTTTTTCATTATTTAGTGTGTCAGTTAACTTTTTTGTTAAATTTGTTGATTCTCCCTCAAAGTAATGCTTTTGTTGGATGTCTACTGTTGTATTTCCTCTCTGTTGAAGTCCAGTGTGCTCTGGGCTCTGAAGATGTTGCTAGGTAACAGTTTTGAATTGGTTGGTACTTCTCTGGTTTCAGAATCTTTTTTTGTTTCTGGAACTTGGGAGTTTCTCCTTTTGTCTATTGAGATCTGTTTTCTATCTATCCATCCATCCATCCATCTATCAATCTATCAATAGATAGCCTCAGTATTTCTAAATAATTGTATTGGAAAGGGACTCATCTTTACCAGCCCAGCATACAATTTTGCATTTCCAATTTTGAAATTATAATTAGAATTTTAGAACCCATAAATTCTAGATACTATTCTAAGCACATTGTTCCTACTGATTTAATGTGACAAAAGTCCTACTTATGAGATACTTACCAATATTATCTCATATTTTAAAAAATTTCCTCCTTTGCTCAATAAGGAATCTGAAGCAAAGAGGGGTTTGATAACTTGTCCCATATGACATTACGTATTAGAAGCAGAGACAGAATTTTGGACTTACATATTCAGATTATAGAGCTTATACCATTAATATACCATACCTGTTTTCTAATTTTTTTTTTTAACTTTCTTCCCTTCAATTAGATTAACTGATTCTTATGGATAGAATTTTAATTGGAATTTTAAAATACATGTTACATTTAAAAGAACTGAAATTTGAAATTTTCAGTTTGTCTTCTTGGATTTCTAGGAAGTAGTTGGTGATAGATTTTGAATATTTTTCTTTATGTAAAGTAGTATGATTATCACCATCTTGGTGCTACAAAGTTCAGATTTTGTTGCCAAATAATTCTATTTGTTATTTGCCCCAATTTGCAAATGAACAAAAATTTATTTCATCTTCTTTCTTACAATGACACCTATTTCCTCCTTCACTGGACAGCTCTGACCACTATCTCTCACACAAGTAAGACTGTCTTATATCTGTTGATATTTTTTTAAATGTCTGAAGAGGAAAGCCTGTACTTAGCACTTTCTCATATATGTCTACCTTAAATACTTTTTTAAGTGTGAATTCTGAAAGTAAGTTCAAACAATATATTGAGTTTGTTATACAGAGTCATACATCCCTAAGTTGCTGAGAATGACTTAATCAACAGGAACAGGTTAATAGAACATTGCAGAGCATGTCCACAGAGGAAAGACATGCTTAAAAACAGCAACAAACACAAACTTATCCAGCATTTAAAAAGTTTATTAATCAACTATTTATTTTCCATCTAGTCATTCATTTGCTAATTCATTTATATATAAACTACTACCTACTACTACATGCCAGGGAATATTCTAAGCAGTAGGGATACAATGATGATCAAGAACCATAGAACATAGAATCTGGGCACACATGTTGTAAACATTTCTAGGAAGAAAACCAAATAAATGAAAAGTATATTTATAAATGATCACTACTGGAAGAAAATTCTCCATGGATTTCTTGGCTTTGTGTACAGGTCAAGTCTGAGCAGAAGATAACTTGGAAGAGCAATCAGCCTTGGAAGCTAGAGGGAATGTTTCCCTCTGGAGAGATTTAGAGATATACTTGCATGGAGATGTCCATGGTAGTAAAAATAAAGCTCTCTCTGTCTTCTTCCTCAAGACATTTGCTTATATTCCAGAATAGTAAATCTAGAGTGCTTTTCCTCTCCCTCCAGAATATATGTATATATCCCTGTGTGTGTTTGCGTGTGTGTATCTGTATCTGTAACATTCTGGCTGGCTAACTAGTTACCAAGTAGGTTAAAAACTCAGTTCCTTTATGGTTGCTGATTTAACAATCATATGTGCTAGATAGAAATGATATAGGGTAAGATAAAGGAAATATATGGGTATTTGGGTGGGGATGGACATATTTAAAGGAGGTAAGAATACAGAAATACTGAGTGGGTTCAATTCCTTGGAAGTTTTTTTTTTCCTATGAAAAGGTGCAAAGAGAGAAGTTGAGTGATATATAAGTTCAAGTGATTTCCTTCACATATTACTTTTTTTCAAGTTAGGGTTGTTAAAGAGGAGAAGGGACAATCATTGAGTGGTAATCTTTGACTGTTAAAAATCTTCTGGCTGTTAAAGGAGATGTAAATCTATGCGGTGGAAAAACACTGAACAATATGTCCAGAGTCCTAAACGTAGTTCTGGATCTTCTACTGATTAGCAGTGTTACCTTGGACTAATTATGACCTATGTAATACTCAATTTCTTCATCTGTGACATCAGAAAATATTTTGTACCTGCATAGATACTTGTTGTAAGATTAAAATGTGTTTAATGATGAAAACACATTTTCAAAACCAGTAGAACCTATACAAATATAAAGATTTCACCACTTTATGCAAAAACAAAAGAAAAAGTAAAACTACTTGATATAATTAATAATGCATCAAATAAAACCATAATATGCAATAGAATGTGCTTATTGAAGTTTTTAAAATATAATTCATTATCTTATTTTAGTATAGAAAAATGCAAAAATTATATAAGAATAAGGGCAATGCTATCAGCTCTTAGCCCATCTTCATTGTATCTCCATGTTGATGTATCTCCATGTTTGTCCAAGAAATTGGACAAAATACTGATTTAGCAACTATAATCTCTCTTAGATATGAAACATCAGAGATTCATAGTAGTTAAAATAGTTGAGAAAAGTGTAATGAATTGTGTTATTATATTTTTACACTAGGATAGAAAGGGTACTATTATTTTGATATTCAAGCAAACAACTTTCTAGGCTACAAGTGTGCTTTATGAAAACCTGATGTTATATTTTGCCTAAGTTTTTAAATGGTTTGCCATCCCTTTAAAGTGAATAAATTGCAAAGCATTTTAGAGAAAATGATACGAAGTACTTTTGGTAAAGCTGACTCTAACAAAAATAAATGACGACAGCAATCTATAGATTTGGAAATGTCTAAATATTTAACTATGTCTTTCAATATTGTTTAGTATTTTCTAGAGGTAGGCATCATCTAGAAAATTGTAGCAACCAAGAGCTTCTCAAATTTTGTTGTGGGGTTATTGGTTCTTGAGCTTATCAAATTCAATCACATATGTTAATGAGAAGTTCCCAAACAAAAAGTAAAGAGACAATATTTTTCTCTCTTTTTCCAATTTCAGATTACTGTCCTTTCCCATTTAATTCTGGACATAGAGCACTGGTTTGGGATGAGTGGGAAAGGAGATTTTTCATATTTCCAAACTCTTTGGGCATATTTTGTTTCATATCCATACAGAAAAAGGGCACAAATGTTCTTCCTCCATGAATTTATTCAAATGTCACCATTCTTTTCTTACTAATTTATAAAATCTTATTATTTTACAGTTTTTAAAGATGTGGGGTTAAGCCATACATTTTGCATATCTGTAAGGACAATATATCAACTCGCCTTTGGCATTGCTTTTCTCTCTCTTGCTGTCAGTCTGCCCCCCCCCACTTTACTCTTTCTAAGATTTCTAAGATTCCTCCATAGTAGAGATAATAGCTGCAAAGTTTTCCCTTCAGAGACTCTATAATCAACACCCTTCCCCACTGCTCATTGAACAAGAAAAAGGGAAAAGTAAAGGACCTATTACAAGAAGAGATTTTAGGCCTCTAATGTAAGTCATGCAGTTGTGTATTTTTTTTAAGTACTTTGAAATCATTGATTGAATTGTTACAGTTCTAATCATGTATATGATAGAATATTTTGTTTCATTCTTCTACACAAAAATTAGGTAGCCCAGGCTAAACCTTAGGTTTTTACTCTGTCAGAATTTTCAGAATCTATTACGTCTATATTCACTGGTTTAAGGATAATACATTGGTCTCTATGGCCTGCTAGTCATCAAATTTTTCTTTTTTTATTTCTGTCACACTTCTTCTGAGATACTAGATATTATATATTTGATTAAATACAGTTTTGGAGAAATAGAATATCTATTTGATGGAACTAAGAGACAGCTGTTAAATGTTTCCTCTCAAATAACTACTCTAACTTCTTTACTTAGTACTCAAAATTTTATACATGGAATACAACAGAATTTATTAAGGGTCAAGTTTGTGATTATGAAAAAAAAATTTTTCCCAATTGAAGGATATTAAGTGTCTAACATAAACATGGAAGGTTTACATCTTTTATCTGCCATTAGTTTTACTGCTGGTATAAATTGAAGTATGTTTTTCTTTAAATTCATGAATGTACTTGGCAAGGAAGGAGTTAAAGTGTCTGACCTGAGATCCATTTATTCACTTCACCAGCATACAACCCCAGGGGAAAAGAAAAGAAAAGATGGCAGGTGACCTGGCCTAATCTCCTTGTCAACTGGACTTCCGGGTAAATAGACTAATGATATTTGCTAGGAGGAAGAGCCCTTATCTATAGAACCCCTTAGCAGAATGTCCCCAGCTGAAGGATTACTTATAGTAAATAAAATTGCAATCACAAGATTTATGAGGAATCATTCCTGGAGAATATCATCTAAGTCATACAACTCTGTGGGAATAAAATAGAGATGCTATTTAACTTATATGCCTCCTGCTGTGTTAGGCAAAGCCACAAAAACGCCTTTGGAAACCTCATCTATTATTCTGGGTGAAAGAGTGTGTCTAATACTGGAAGAAAGGATCTAGTTGGGTTGCCAGATTTAGCAAATACAAATAGAGATGCCCAGTTAAATTTGAATTGGAGAAAAACAGTGAAATCTGTGTGTTTGAAAGTATGTCCCATGCAGTATTTGGGAGTTATTTATACTAAAAAATGTGTTTGTGTCTCTGCAACTTAAAACATGGGATGCCCAGTTTAATTTAATTTGTAACCCCATTCTGGAGAAACAGTTGGGATGTCTCAGACATTTAATGTTTATCTTCTTCTTTATCTTTGTTCCTGAATTACCTACACATTTTTGAAATCATTAGTAAGTTTGATTCTGGGTGACATCTCTGATTCATGTCTTATTTGACAATTTGATCCTGTGTATAAGCACAGCAGAATATATATACAGATACATATAAATCAGTTTTACTCAGTGCATCACTACTATTTTTTTTTGTGTGTGTGTGTGTACGCGGGCCTCTCACTGTTGTGGCCTCTCCCATTGTGGAGCACAGGCTCTGGACGCACAGGCTCAGCGGCCGTGGCTCACAGGCCCAGCCACTCCACGGCATGTGGGATCCCTCTGGACCGGGGCACGAACCCACGTCCCCTGCACCGGCAGGCGGACTCTCAACCATTGCGCCACGAGGGAAGCCCCCCATCACTACTATTTTAAATTTCCTGACGTAATTGTTCATGAACCACTAACACATTATTCTGCTTACATATCAACCAGGAGCCATACTTGTGCTTATGTTCCTGCTACACAGATTTACAAAACTTACATCCATAACGACTCACATGTTATTTTCACTTACGGAAATAAAAATATGTCCACATAGAAAAATATTATCTAACACTTAGAGAAAAATATGAATGCATATTTCTTCACTGTCACACTGGAATATTATTATCATTATTAACATCTTTATTGAAGTGTAATTGTGTTAGTTTCTGCTTTATAATAAAGTGAATCACCTATGCATATACATATATCCTCATATCTCCTCCCTCTTGCGTTTCCCTCCCACCCTCCCTATCCCACCCCTCTAAGTGGTCACAAAACACCCAGCTGATCTCCCTGTGCTATGTGGCTGCTTCCCACTAGCTATTTTACATTCGGTAGTGTATATAAGTCCATGCTACTCTCTCACTTCGTCCCAGCTTACCATTCTCCCCTCCCCGTGTCCTTAAGTCCATTGTCTATGTCTGCGACTTTATTCCTGTCCTGCCCTGAGGTTCTTCATAACCATTTTTTTTCTTAGATTGCATATTTATGTTTTACCATATGGTATTTGTTTTTCTCTTTCTGACTTACTTCACTCTGTATGGCAGTCTTTGGTCCATCCATGCCTCTACAAATGACTCAATTTCGTTCCCTTTTATGGCTGAGTAATATTCCATTGTATATAAGTACCACATCTTCTTTATCCATTCATCTGTCGATGGGTATTTAGTTGCTTTCATGACCTGGCTAATGTAAGTAGTGCTGCAATGAACATTGGGGTGCATGTGTCCTTTTGAATTATGGTTTTCTCTGGGTATATGCCCAGTAGAGGGATTGCTGGGTCATATGGTAATTCTACTTTAAGCTTTTTAAGGAACTTCCATTATGTTCTCCATAGTGGCTGTATCAATTTACATTCCCACCAAGAGTGCAAGATGGTTCCCTTTTCTCCACACGCTCTGCAGCATTTGTTGTTTGTAGATTTTTTGATGATGCCCATTCTAACTGGTGTGAGGTGACACCTCATTGTAGTTTTGATTTGCATTTCTCTAATAATTAGTGATGTTGAGCACCTTTTTGTGTGCTTCTTAGCCATCTGTATGTCTTTGGAGAAATGTCTATTTAGGTCTTCTGCCCATTCTTGCATTGGGTTGTTTGTTGTTTTAATATTGAGCTGTATGTGCTGTTTATATATTTTGGAGATTAATCCTTTGTTGATTTGTTTGCAAATATTTTCTTCCATTCTGAGGGTTGTCTTTTTGTCTTGTTTGGAGTTTCCTTTGCTGTGCAAAAGCTTTTAAGTTTCCTTAGGTCCCATTTGTTTATTTTTGTTTTTATTTCCATTACCCTAGGAGGTGGATCAAAAAAGATCTTGTTGTGATTTATGTCAAAGAGTGTTCTTCCTATGTTTTCCCCTAAGAGTTTTATAGTGTCCGGTCTTAGATTTAGGTCTCTAATCCATTTTGAGTTTATTTCTGTGTTAGGGAGTGTTCTAATTTCATTCATTTACATGTAGCTGTCCAGTTTTCCCAGCACCACTTACTGAAGAGACTGTCTTTTCTCCATTGTATATCCTTGCCTCCTTTGTTATAGATTAGTTGACCATAGGTGTGTGGGTTTATCTCTGGGCTTTCTGTCCTATTCCATTGATGTATATTTCTGTTTTTGTGCCAGTACCATATTGTCTTGATTACTGTAGTTGTGTAGAGTAGTCTGAAGTCAGCGAGTCTGATTCCTCCAGCTCCGTTTTTTTCCCTCAAGACCGCCTTGTCTATTTGGGGTCTTTTGTGTCTCCATACAAATTTTAAGATTTTTTGTTCTAGTTCTGTGAAAAATACCATTGGTAATTTGACAGGGATTGCATTGAATCTGTAGATTTCTTTGGGTAGTATAATCATTTTCACAATTTTGATTCTTCCAATCCAAGAACATGATATATCTCTCCATCTGTTGGTATCATCTTTAATTTCTTTCAGAAATGTCTTATAGTTTTCTGCATACAGATTTTCTGTCTCCTTAGGTAGGTTTATTCCTAGGTATTTGATTCTTTTTGTTGCAGTGGTAAATGGGAGTGTTTCCTTAATTACTCTTTCAGATCTGTCATCATTAGTGTATAGGAATGCAAGAGATTTCTGTGCATTAATTTTGTATCCTGCTACTTTAACAAATTTATTGATTAGCTCTTGTAGTTCTCTGGTAGAGTCCTTAGGATTCTCTATGTATAGTATCATGTCATCTGAAAACAGTGATAGCATTACTTCTTCTTTTCCGATTTGGATTCTTCATTTCTTTTTCTTTTCTGATTGCTGTGGCTAACACTTCCAAACCTTGTTGGATAATAGTGGTGAGAGTGGGCAACCTTGTCTTGTTCCTGATCTTAGTGGAAATGGTTTCAGTTTTTCACCATTGAGAACAATGTTGGCTGTGGTTTGTCATATATGGCCTTTATTATGTTGAGGTAAGTTCCCTCTATGCCTACTTTCTGGAGGGTTTTTATCATAAATCGTTGTTGAATTTTGTCAAAAGCTTTTTCTGCATCTGTTGAGATGATCATATGGTTTTTATTCTTCAATTTGTTAATATGGTTTATCACATTGATTGATTTGCGTATATTGAAGAATCCTTGCATTCCTGGAATAAACCCCACTTGATCCTGGTGTATGATCCTTTAAATGTGCTGTTGGATTCTGTTTGCTAGTATTCTGTTGAGGATTTTTACATCTATGTTCAACAGTGACATTGGCCTATAGTTTTCTTTCTTTGTGACATCTTTGTCTGCTTTTGGTGTCAGGGTGATAGTGGCCTCATAAAATGAGTTTGGGAATGTTCTTCCCTCTGCTATATTATGGAAGAGTTTGAGAGGATAGGTGTTAGCTCTTCTCTAAATGTTTCATAGAATTTGCCTGTGAAGCCATCTGGTCCTGGGCTTTTGTTTGTTGGAAGATTTTTTAATCCCAGTCTCAATTTCAGTGCTTGTGATAGGTCTGTTTACATTTTCTCTTTCTTATTGGTTCAGTCTTGGAAAGTTGTGCATTTCTAAGAATTTCTCCATTTCTTCCAGGTTGTCCATTTTATTGGCATATAGCTGCTTGTAGTAATTTCATATGATCCTTTGTATTTCTGCAGTGTCAGTTATTACTTTGCCTTTTGCATTTGTAGTTCTATTGATTTGAGTCTTCTCCCTTTTTTTCTTGATGAGTCTGGCTAATGGTTTACAAATTTTGTTTATCTTCTCAAAGAACAAGCTTTTAGTTTTATTGATCTTTGCTATTGTTTCCTTCATTTCTTTTTCATTTATTTCTGATCTGATCTTTAGGATTTCGATTTCTTTCCTGCTGCTAACTTTGGGGTTTTTTTCTTCTTTCTCTAATTGCTTTAGGTGTAAGGTTAGGTTTTTTATTTGAGATGTTTCTTGTTTCTTGAGGTAGGATTGTATTGCTCTAAACTTTCCTCTTAGAACTGCTTTTGCTGTATCCCATAGGTTTTGGGTCGTCGTGTTTTCATTATCATTTGTTTCTAGGTATTTTTTGGTTTCCTGTTTGATTTCTTCAGTGATCTCTTGGTTATTAAGTAGTGTATTGTTTAGCCTCCATGTGTTTGTATTTTTTACAGTTTTTTTCCCTGTATTTGATATCTAGTCTCAGAGCATTGTGCTCGGTAAAGATACTCGATATGATTTCAATTTTCTTAAATTTACCAAGGCTTGATTTGTGACCCCAAGATATGATCTATCCTGGAGAATGTTCCATGAGCACTTGAGAAGAATGTGTATTCTGTTGTTTTTGGATGGAATGTCCTATAAATATCAATTAAGTCCATCTTGTTTAATGTATCATTTAATGCTTGTGTTTCCTTATTTATTTTCATTTTGGATGATCTGTCCATTGGTGAAAGTGGGGTGTTAAAGTCCCCCACTGTGATTGTGTTACTGTCGATTTCCCCGTTTATGGCTGTTAATATTTGCCTTATGTATTGAGGTGCTCCTATGTTGGGTGCATAAATATTTATAATTGTTATATCTTCTTCTTGGATTGATCCCTTGATCATTATGTAGTGTCCTTCTTTGTCTCTTGTGATAGTCTTTATTTTAAAGTATATTTTGTCTGATATGAGAATTGCAACTCCAGCTTTCTTTTGATATCCATTTGCATGGAATATCTTTTTCCATCCCCTCACTTTCAGTGTGTATATGTCCCTAGGTCTAAAGTGGGTCTGTTGTAGACAGCATATATACGGGTCTTGTTTTTATATCCATTCAGCCAGTCTATGTCTTTTGGTTGGAGCATTTAATCCATTTACATTTAAGGTAATTATCGATATGTATATTCCTATTCCCATTTTCTTAATTGTTTTGGGTTTGTTATTGTAAGTCTTTTCCTTGTCTTATGTTTCCTGCCTAGAGAAGTTCCTTTAGCATTTGTTGTAAAGCTGGTTTGGTGATGCTGAATTCTGTTAGGTTTTGCTTGTCTGTAAAGGTTTTAATTTCTCCATTGAATCTAATTGAGATCCTTGCTGGGTAGAGTAATCTTGGTTGTACATTTTTCCCTTTCATCACTTTAAATATGTCCTGCCACTTCCTTCTGTCTTGCAGAGTTTCTGCTGAAAGATCAGCTGTTAACCTTATGGGGATTCTCTTGTATGTTATTTTTCCCTTGTTGCTTTTAATATTTTTTCTTTGTATTGAATTTTTGTTAGTTTAATTAATATGTGTCTTGGCATGTTTCTCCTTGTATATTTCCTGTATGGGACTGTCTGTGCTTCCTGGACTTGATTAACTATTTCCTTTCTCATATTAGGGAAGTTTTCAACTATAATCTCTTCAAATATTTTCTCAGTCCCTTTCTTTTTCTCCTCTTCTTCTGGGACCCCTATCATTCAAATGTTGGTGTGTTTAATATTGCCCCAGAGGTATCTGAGACTGTCCTCAATTCTTCTCATTCTTTTTTCTTTATTCTGCTCTGCAGTAGTTATTTCCACTATTTTATCTTCCAGGTTACTTATCCATTCTTCTGCCTTAGTTATTCTGTTATTGATTCCTTCTAGAGAATTTTTAGTTTCATTTATTATGTTGTTCATCATTGTTTGTTTGCTCTTTCATTCTTCTAGGTCCTTGTTAAACTTTTCTTGTTTTTTTTCCATTCTGTTGCCAAGATTTTGGATCATATTTACTATCATTATTCTGAATTCTTTTTCAGGTAGACTGCCTATTTCCACTTCATTCATTTGGTGAGGTGGGTTTTTACCTTGCTCCTTCATCTGCTGTGTGTTTCTCTGTCTTCTCATTTTGCTTAACTTACTGTTTTTGGGGTCTCCTTTTTGTAGGCTGAAGGTTTGTAGTTCCCGTTTTTTCTGGTGTCTTCCCTCAGTGGCTAAGGTAGGTTCAGTGGGTTGTGTAGGCTTCCTGGTGGAGGGGACTAGTGCCGGTGTTCTGGTGGATGAGGCTGGATCTTGTCTTTCAGGTGGGCAGGACTGAGTCCAGTGGTGTGTTTCAGAGTGTCTGTGAACTTATTATGATTTTAGGCAGCCTCTCTTCTAATGGGTGGGGTTGTGTTCCCATCTTGCTAGTTGTTTGGCATAGGGTATCCAGCACTGCAGCTTGCTGGTTGTTGAGTGAAGCTGGATGTTGTCATTGAGATGGAGATCTCTGGGATAGCTTTCACTGTTTGATATTATGTGGAGCTGGGCAGCCTGTGGTGTACCAGTGTCCTGAACTCGGCTTTCCCACCTCAGAGGCACGGGCCTGACACCTGGTTAGAGCACCAAGACCCTGTCAGCCACACACCTCAGAAAAAAAACAGGAAAAGAAAGCAAGCAAGAAAGAAAAAATTAAAATAAAGTTATTAAAATAAAAAATAATTATTAAAAATTAAAAAGTAATAAAAAAAAGCAAAAAGGAAAGAAAGAAGAGAGCAACCAAACCAAAAAAGAAATCCACCAATGGTAACAAGCGCTAAAAACTATACTAAAAAAAAAAAAAAAATGGACAGGCAGAACCCTAGGACAAATGGTAAAACGAAGCTATACAGACAAAATCACACAAAGAAGCATACTCATACACACTCACAAAAAGAGAAAAAGGAAAAAAATATACATATCGTCGCTCCCAAAGTCTACCATCTCAATTTTGGGATGGTTCGTTGTCTGTTCAGATATTCCATTGATGCAGGGTACATCAAGCTGATTGTGAAGTTCTCATTCCTCGCTCCTGAGGCTGCTGGGAGAGATCTCCGTTTCTCTTCTTTGTTCACACAGCTCCTGGGGTTCAGCTTTGGATTTGGCCCTGCCTCTGCATGTAGGTCGCCTGAGGGCATCTGTTCTTCGCTCAGACAGGACGGGGTTAAAGGAGCCGCTGATTCATGGGCTCTGGCTCACTCAGACCGGGGACAGGGAGGGGTACAGAGTTTGGGGTGAGCCTGCAGTGGCAGAGGCTGGCCTGATGTTACAACAGCCTGAGCGCACTGTGTGTTCTCCCAGGGAAGTTGTCCCTGGATCACGGGATCCTGGCAGTGGCGGGCTGCACAGGTTCCCAGGAGGGGAGGTATGGATAGTGACCTGTGCTCGCACACAGGCTTCTTGGTGGATGCAGCAGCAGCCTTAGCGTCTCATGCTCATCTATGGTGTCAGTGCTGATTGCCGCTGCTCGGGCCCATCTCCAGTGCTCGTTTAGGCAGTGCTCTGAATCCCTTCTCCTCACACCCTGAAACAATGGTCTCTTGCCTCTTAGGCAGGTCCAGACTTTTTTCCAGACTCCCTCCCGGCTAGCTGTGGCACACCAGCCCCCTTCAGGCTGTGTTCACGCCGCCAACCCCAGTCCTCTCCCTGCGATCCGACCTCCGAAGCGCGAGCCTCAGCTCCCAGTCCCCGCCCGCCCCGGCGGGTGAGCAGACAAGCCTCTCCGGCTGGTGAGTGCTTGTCGGCACCCATCCTCTGTGCGGGAATCTCTCTGCTTTGCCCTCTGCACCCCTGTTGCTGCATTCTCCTCCGTGGCACCGAAGCTGCCCCCCTGCCACCCCCTGTCTCCACCAGTGAAGGGGCTTCCTAGTGTGTGGAAACTTTTCCTCCTTCACAGCTCCCTCCCACTGGTGTAGGGCCCATCCCTATTCTTTTGTCTCTGTTTTTCCTTTTTTCTTTTGCCCTACCCAGGTATATGGGGAGTTTCTTGCCTTTTGGGAAGTCTGAGGTTTTCTGCCAGCATTCAGTATTTGTTCTGTAGGAATTGTTCCACATGTAGATATATTTCTGATGTATTTGTGGGGAGGAAGGTGATCTCAACGTCTTACTCCTCCACCATCTTGAAGGTCCCCTCCTGGAATATTATTTCATAGATACACCAAGGGGTTATCTAACTATCTACATGAAAGTATGTTTGACTTCCTACTTATACTTGAATAGAACCCAGACCCTATGGAGTTTCATGTTAACTTGTAGATGTTTTCCTGTAGAAATGAAAATAATTTCTGTCTTATAGAAAAGGTAATCTTAAACCCTGTGTTATTACTGTCCTATAGGAGAATAACTTGTTTTGTATTTGACCTAGACATCTTATAACTGCATTCTTTCTTTCAGGTGCATATATACTCACTCTCTCAAGTTCTCCTTTGAACCAGCTTTATCATCCTGCCTTTTCTCTTATCAGTGTGATAAATAACACATTGACACAAGTTCATTCTATGTTTGTATGAAAATCACATTCTAAACTTTTTTGAAAATAATACTTTGACATATCTGAAACTAAAGAGATTATAGTTTGTTGGGGAGACTTACAACTAAATAGATTAGTTGTAATATTATGTTCTTCTGGCGTTACTAGTTTATGTACTTCTTTCATTAGACAAGATGTTTGAGGACAGTGACTGCATTCAATTGCTTTTGCATTTAGGAAGTGACTGATCAAATCCAGCCAGTTAAACTTATCGTTCAGTGTGGTGTAGATGGTAGATGATTAATAAGTCAGTCTTCAATTGAAATATTTGGTGGTTAAATGACATGTTCCTCAACATACTGTATACAGCTAAAAGAGGACTGTAACACCAATAAATTCTGATAGCATCCAAAGATGCTCTGAGATGTGATATGTTAGATCAGTTCTTTAAAAAGGAAGAATGAATAATGACCTGTCTTTTTGTCTCAGACTACCTCTGTCCTACATAGCTTTGATTTTACCTTCTAGATCTACTCCTCACACTTCATTCTAGCCTTTGTCCCTTAAGGCTGACCTGTATAGAATTCTTCAACCAGTTCATTTGCCCTCTGGATTTAGTTTGCTCTCAGCAAATGCTGGAAGGAACCGAGAAAGAAACCCTTTGCACTACCAGTGGCAGTAGGTCACGACATTATTCTTACGTGTATTAGAGTTAGTTCAGCACAGAACTGCCATTATATAAGATGATTTAGAAAAGATCTTAATTCCTTTAATGTCATATAATTAACTGATTGATTTATACCCTATTCTTTTCCAGAAGGATATCAGATTTTATACTTAAGAAACATTAAAAAATTACAAAATTATACAATATAAAAGAGGTGTATGAAAGAAAAGATAAAAATTAGAGTGAGGGAAAGTGATGTGAGTTTTGGGATAAAGATAAAGTACATATCATGTTGATCTTCACCTATACAATTTTGGGGAGTCACAAATTTGTGTAAAAAAAATCTTGAAGAGGAAAATTGTATCCATTGCAATTCATTGTGTCTAAATATTCCTTGAAGAAATTCAACTGCTCATAGGACAAGAAATTAATAGAAAAATTTTCTCTAAAGCCTTCATCAAAATCTGTAATGTTAGATAACACATTTAACAAATCATTTTATATAAGTACAAGTTTAATAATGCTTTTGTTTTATAAGGGCTTTATTTTGTTTTGCTTTTGTGGTAGGTGCTTTTTGTGTTTGTTTATAACAATATACCGTTATAAGATGGACAATTTATATACAAGTGCAATTCCTTTGTAAGTACAAACATTTTGAGAGAAAGACTGAAGGTGAGAGAAGGAAGTGTAATAGAATGCAATGTTGTCACCCAGGGGAATATTTTAGAATAGGCGAACTGAATTTAACTGGATTTTAGGTAACTCTTGAGCTATGCTAAGCATAAGATTTAACTCTGTCAAATGCCTCACTCACCAAAGTTGCAGTTTGCCAGTTGAGAAGAGACTTTCAGGTATAGATGTACTACAGTCACTGTGGGAGAAGAGTGAAGATCTTTTTTGAGGAGGTTCAGAGGCTAATGATGACTTGTGCCTGCAGAGAACTCCTTCTCAGTCTGCCCTGAACTGAGTGCTGGCAAGGCCATGTTTCCTCTTAGAAAATTATTTTAAAACAACTTCACCACACAGTCAAATGGATAAGAAGGGCAGAAAAGTTTGACCCTTAGAGCCAAGAAGTTGTAACTTTGTAATTTGAACCTAGCTCTATCAAACTACTCAGCCTCTGCTTTTTCTAACACATCATTAATAACCTTTATTATTAGCTATTAGCATTAATATTAATATGAACATTATTATTGCTAAGGCATGCTTGTAAATACTGATGTTTCAAATAATGATGTGACAACCTTAATAAATAATGATGCTTTTCAATATTGCTGCAAAATGAAGTGGCTCTTGAAAATTAGATGTTTTCACATTCCCTACTAAGTGTCCAACTTCTCATTAAGAATGAAAATGTGTTTCACATATGCTGGTCTTTGACCTTTCTATTTGTAGAGGATTTTACACTTATGATTTCATTACATTCTCCAAATCCCTGGCAATGTTTGGCAAGCTTTACAAAATTGTAACATGATCAGCTTGCCTTAAGGCCACCCAGCAAGTCAAGAGCAGTCAAATAAGGGCAAGACCCCAGGAATTGTGACTCTCTTTTTTCCTACATTGTATAACAATATTTACAGATCAAAAATGTACTTTTTCCTTAGAAATATATTTCATAAATATATATGGATAAGCTAGTATTATTAAGAAATTATATGAAAAAAATTTGAGAAAGTAAAATAAGTTTATAATGCTATAGATTCTGTTACTAAATATTTTAGCTATTAGTACCAGTAAAGTAGAATTTTTTGACTCACAGTTACAAACTGAAACTCATGATTGATAAGCAGCTGCCAGAAATACTCAGTTATAGAGGAAATATTTTACAACTTTTCCACTAAAAGTAATCTTTAGTACATATCTTCTTAAATGAATATTTACTTTTTCTGAAAATTACCCTGAAAAAGCTGAGGCTTATTAAATTAACTCCATAATTCATATGAGATTATTTGCATAACCATTGCAATGAAGCTTTCATTCCTCATGGTAAATCCATTCCAGATA
Source organism: Monodon monoceros (assembly GCF_005190385.1). NCBI lineage: Eukaryota > Metazoa > Chordata > Mammalia > Artiodactyla > Monodontidae > Monodon > Monodon monoceros. The sequence continues at coordinate 86,180,225 of NW_021703768.1, read as the reverse complement.
TAATTGTAGAATAAAATCATAGAGCTTTACAAGCAAAGAGCCCATAGAGGTAATTGCTGTCCTTGCTTTGTGTGGAAAGAAGTTGAGGTCAAAAAGATTAAGTGACTTGTTCAAGGTCACACAACTAATGGGTGAGTAGAATTTAGAGATCCTGACACACACTCCATAATGTTGTGTTTATGATCTATTTAATAGCTTTCTGTGCAAGAGCAGTAAATAGCTTAATCACTTGATCACGAGGGTACATTGATTTGACAAGCCAAATATGGCACAGCTTAAAAGATTCATTTTATGAAAGATGTTTACCTTATCCTTGTTTACACAACAAGGAACTTTGAGGAGTTAATTTCAAAAATGTAAGCTGCATGAATCAACTCTGATGAAAAATATAGAAAACCAAAACAACCTCTAAATATTCTAAGTAGATAAACTTAATAATATAATTTAGAAACATGCCATATTATATTTGTAGCCCAATGAAAGCGAAGTTGATTTGAAATTTTTTTAACAGCTTTATTGGAGTATAATTGTTTTACAATACTGTGTTAGTTTCTGCTATATAACAAAGTGAATCAGCTATACGTATAAATATATCCCCATGACCTCTCCCTCTTTCATCTCCCTCCCACCCACCATATCCCACCCCTCTAGCTGGACACAAAGCACCGAGCTGATCTCCCTGTGCTATGTGGTTGCTTCCAGTACCTATCTATTTTACATTTGGTACTGTATATGTGTCCATGCCACTCTCTCACTTCGTCCCAGGTTGCCCTTCCCCCTCCCCATGTCCTCAAGTCCATTCTCTACATCTGCGTCTTTATCCCTGTCCTGCCCCTAGGTTCTTCAGAACCTTTTTTTCTTTTTTTAGATTCCATATATATGTGTTAGCATACAGTATTTGTTTTTCTCTTTCTGACTGACTGCACTCTGTATGACAGTCTCTAGGTTCATCCACCTCACTACAAATAACTCAATTTCATTTATTTTTATGGCTGAGTAATATTCCATTGTATATATGTGCCACATCTTCTTTATCCATTCATCTGTTGATGGACACTTAGTTCAAAATTCTTAATGTCAAATCAGCTTACCAAAAAAATCAAGAAAGTAGAAAATCCAAAAGTTTTTATCCAACTAACAACAACAAAAAAAACCCCACTGTTGTTACTCTAAATGAAATTATATGTTTTTCAACTCTTTTTTTCAAGGAGAGTAGGCAGGGAATAAAGTGAAAGATATTTGATCTAGGGTAAAAGACAAATATTCTCATTTTACAAAGAGAGAAGTCAAGAAGTGCTGTCTATAGTTGATAGAAAAGGAAATAAAAGTTTAGATTATTATTCCATGTCAGATATTTGATCTATGAAACTAAATAGAATGATAAAAATATATAAATGAAAAGGACAGTTCAAGTGTGTAGTTAAGACAAATTCTCTTGCGCTACAGTATGTATTCAACAGCTAATGTTTAAACTTCATAAATTAATAAAGAAAAGCATAGTATATTGTTAGAAATAAAAATTGGCCACCAACAAAAGAAGAAACACTTTAAAATAGTTGCTAATAAGAATATGCTGGGGAATGGGCAAAATAGTTTTCCGTTACATCCTTTTATTTTGTAAATCATATCTATATGTTAATAATTTTAGGTTTGGTTGTGAGTTCTCCATTAAAATAATAATTATATAATCACTAGCTGTGACTTGTTGTTACTAAGATAGTATCTAATCTGTCACGAAATTTCACTAAAACTAATTAAAAGTATAAATATATGACCATTTCAAACTACATCCAGCTAATATATTGCTGCAAAAATAGCCTGGGCCTTGGCATAAACTTTATTGTGGAATTGATAGTCTTTAGTAATATTTCAAATTAAGTCAAATAGTTCACAGAGTACCATGGTTATTGGGAGCAAACAGCTTAAGTGCAAACTTACTGGATGTTTGACTATATTGTTGAATTAAATTCCACTCTGTATTCTGTTAGAAAAGTCTTTCAGAATTGAAAGACAACATATTTCAAATCTAGTTGTAGACTATGCCTATATTTAAAGTTGATAAAAATGTTAGACATATTGGGAAAATAGTTTTATGTACCCTAATAATTATAATCTTATAAATCTTTATTAGTCCCTCATTGGGAATATTTAGTATTAGGAATGATATTTTTAGACCAATGAAAACAAATGAGAACCATATATTCTAAGCAATTAAAACTAACCACGTATTATTTTAACATTATTAATGGTATAATATGTCAGTATGCTATAATCAGCATATTTAATGTATTTTTGAAAGGTAGGTATAGTTCAGTTTTGATTAACGGTTTTAGTAATGATAATATAAAGTGGTAGAACACATTTTAAGCCAGATTTTAAAATCAGAAATGATACCACATTATAAAACTATCTTAGATTATTGGAGAATTCAAACAATGCATGTGGATTATTTTGTACTGTAGGTAATATAATATTCATACAAATATTTACATGGGAGGTACAAGTTATTACTTGAGCATCAGATACATTTCCTAAGCTGTGTTGGTTGTAAGAAATCTTAAATTTAATCTCAGCCAGCAAGTTATGCAACTGTTGGTGAGTCAGTAATTTCTCTGAGCTACAGGTTCTCATGAAGCTCACATTGCGAAATTCTAAAGAATGAATTATTTTTACCTTTTTAAGTTATCTCTTAGAAATCTTGTTATCCTTCAACTTACAAATACAAGCAACTAAATTACAAAAGTAAAACAAATGATTATGTAATATTAGTTCTATTTTAGTGAAGATGACAGTAGGTTAAAGGATTCTCTAAAAAATTACAAGGGCTAAGTAAGCAGAAACATACTTTAAATGAGTTGAGTAGGAAGAATGTGAAACAGTAACAGTTAGTGGGCTTTGTTGAGCTACAGAGAGCATTTTTCATCAAAAACGGCAGTCACCACATAGATTAACACATTGATTTTAATGTTTATATTACTTTCTCTTAGAATATTTCTTTTCTTCTTTTTTTTTTCTTTTTTTTTTTTTTTTTTTGCGGTACGTGGGCCTCTCACTGTTGTGGCCTCTCCCGTTGCGGAGCACAGGCTTCAGATGCGCACGCTCAGCGGCCATGGCTCACGGGCCTAGCCGCTCCGCGGCATGTGGGATCTTCCCGGACCGGGGCACGAACCCGTGTCCCCTGCATCGGCAGGCGGACTCTCAACCACTGCACCACAAGGGAAGCCCAGAATATTTCCTTTTAATATTAAAATTAAAAGAAGTTATTCTTTAAAACATATTTAATGATTTGTCTTGCCTTAAATTAAGGTAATATGTGATTGAGGCCCATTGCCAGATTCTTGAATTTATAACTGCATTTTATTCCAAAGACTTTCACATACATTAGCTTTTAGCATGATCAGAAACCATATCATCTTTGAATCCTAAGGGAACAGAAAATTAAGTATAAAGTTGGTGAGGTAAATATGTTTTTAAAGTAGTTCTATAGGGCAAATGAAGAGTGGTAATGTAGCATAATGGAGTATGGAAGCTTTCCTGTAGTTCCATTTGAATATATTTGAAGTAGGAAAAATGAATGTATCCTACAATTTCTCATATTAAGGAATAAAAATGTAATATTTATAATGTTATTCAAATTTCCAAAAGCTAAGTTACTATAAGCACACACACACACACACACACACACACACACACACTCATACACTCATGCTAAATCTAAACATTAAACTAAGTTTGTAATGAGAAAATTTTGCTGGAAGCCACAAATGTCTTGGCCTCTGATATTGATAGACCCCTGTGGGTAGTGTGTGTATGTCTGTGTGTGTGTGTGTGTGTTTATGTATATGTGGGCGGGGTAGGGTGTGGTTGCGACCCACTGTTATACCTAGTGCCTACAATATTGACTGACACATGATATGTTCTCAAGAAATATTTGTTTAATAATTAAATTATGTTGATGGGTTCTTCCTGGAACATTTTTCACAAATGTGGTTTCGTCTCCCATACAAGCATACATGTAAAATAGCAATATTAAAGAAATTGTTTAGAATTGTAGTAGAAAAATGCTCCCAGAAGCATAAGCACTGTGGTAGGGCAACAGCAGAAAAGATGGTCTCATAGGCCATCTGCACAGAAGGATCTGAAGGTGAAAGGAGTACACTATTTATATAAAAAGAATGAACCAAACAGGTCATGTGAATTATCTACACTAGAGAAATAGAACAGCTTTTCTATCAGTGAGCTTACTGTGTCTTCTATGTTTGTTTTGAACTAAAAGATTGAAAGAGTGCTGTGTTATTCAGGTTCAAACCCTTCACTGACCTCTCAACTTTTACAAGATGCCTTAACAACTTTAGACTTTTTGTTATTGGTTCAAATATAAAATGTTATGGGTGTGCACAGGGTTTGTCCCCTCAGTTGCATATAAATTGAAGCAAAACTAAATTCAATTTAATTTTCCTCTGGCACAGTGGGTGATCATTGAGAATGGCCATCTGCAGTTCAAAGAAACTGAACTATGCTGTCTTTCTGTATAAAAATGTTTCCAGCCATATGTCTTCTATATGATGAACTTGTACCATGATTAAATTATATTTCTTCTTACTCCTAGTAGGATAAGGATTATAACTTCAGTATGATTTTGATATTCATGAATGAAAATGTTTATTTTCAGTACGATTTTTCAAATAAGATTGCAACATATCTTAACTCCTGCAAAGCTAGTGGTGTCCACATTTCAACAGCTTTTTTTGTAGTTGTTAAAAATGTTAAATCCTTTCTTATCTACATTTTATAGTAATAAAATAGCCTCAATTTATCAGTTTTATCCTAAACTCTGAAAAAGTAAAAATATTTTTAGTTAATAAAACAAGTTCACTGTCTAATTTACAAAAATCCATATTTCTCTATATAGAGTCCATAGTGTAAAATGTGTCTCTTGATTTCTCATCATTTCCTACTTTTGTCCCATACAGTGGATAATTGCCATATAACTTATCACAAAACAGGCATAGCAGTCATTAGAAAAAAGTTTGAATTCTAACTCAGGGAGTACAGAAATTACATTCTGTTACTTGCTATGTCAAACACCCAACTCATAGACCCTTAGATCTGGCCAGAGACCTTGCATAGCATTTTGGATCAACTCACCATTTACATATTATGAATTTACCAAACCAATTCCTGGCTCATTTTATGAGGCCAGCATTAGCTTGATATCAATGACAGACAGAGATTACAGGAAAATAAAACTATGGACCAATATTGCTCATAAGTATGAACACAGAAATCTTTTATCCATATTAGTAAGTACAATTCAGAAGTGTATTAAAAAGATACTGGGTGGCCAAAAAATTCATTTGGGTTTTTCTGTTACATCTTATGGAAAAACCTGAAAAACTTTTTGGCCAACTCAATAATAAACCTTGACAATATGGAAGTTATTCCAGGAATGCAAAATTAATTTGACATTTAAAAACCAGTCATTATAAATCAGCCTATTAGGCTAAAAGTTAATGATTAGCTGCATAGATGAAGACAGATATTTGACAAAATTCAACATATGTGCATTATACAAACTTTCAGCATCTAGTAATGGAAGAAAACCTTCTCAACCTAATAAAGGTAATTTATGGGAAATATACTTATTGATACATCGTACCTAATGGTGAGAGACTGAATACTTCTCCCCTAAAATCTCAAGACAATGATGTTCACTTTCATTGCTTCTATTTAACAATGGACTGGAGGTCCTAGCTGGTGAAATAATGTAAGAAAAACAAATAAAATAATAAAGGTTGAAAACAAGAGCTAACACTGTGATTATGTGTGTGTGTGTGTGTGTGTGTGTGTCAGAAAGAGGGAGAAACACAACATGAACAACTACATAGAAAACCCTAAATAATCTGGGGGAAAAATGCAACTCACATACACTAATAAATGGGCTCATGCAGGTTCCAGAATGAAAGATCAATAAAAAGTCGAATGTGTTCTAGTTATTAGCAATAAAAATTAAAAGCAGTAGAAAAAAACAATATTATTGATGATGGTGTTAATAAAATAGACTTAGATATAAATCTAAAGAAAATATGCAAAAGAATTATATGCTTAAAATATAAAACATTGATGAAATCATAGTGAATCCAAACAAATAGATATTTACTGAGTTTATGGAGTTGAAAATTCAATGCAATTACACTTAAAATATCAGCAGGGTTGTTGTAGACATTGATAAGCCAATTTGAAATTTTATATGGAAGTGTAGAGGAGCTACATTAACCAAACAATTTTTTAAAAACTTACTATAAACTGCAATAATCAAGTTAGCAGAGACTTAGCAAATAAATAGACATCTAGATCAATAAAACAGAATACAGTGTCCAGGAATAAATCTATATAAATTTTTTTTTTACAAAGAGAAGGATGCTAGGAAAAATCTTTTCAACAAGCAAATGATGCTGGATCAATTAAATATTCATATGAAAATATACCTCAACTCATATGTTATCTCAAATATAAAATTCAATTTCAGATGGATAATCGACCTAACTGTGAAACTTAAAACTATAAAGTTTCTTTAAGAAAATATGGAAGAAAATCTTCGTAACATTTGATTAGGAATTGATTTCTTCCATATGAAACAAATAGCATAAAAATTTTTTAAAAAGTAATCAAATGGACTATGTCAAAATTTAATACTTCTCTTCTAAAAACATCAAGAAAATGAAAAGGCAAGTCATAGACTTGGAGAAAATAATTGCTAAATATATTTTTGAAAATGAAATTTTATCCTGAATATATGCAGAACATTTACAACTTAATTAAAAAGTAATCCAAATAAAAATGAAGATATCTGAATAGACAAAGAAGAGATGATTGGCAAGTAAGAATGTAAAAGTTGTTCATCGTGAGTTATTTGGAAAATGCAAACTAAAACTATTGTGAGATATTATGCTATACCTATTAGAATGGCTAATATTCAAAAAACGGAAAGTGTAAAATTTGGCAAGGATTCAGATCAGCTAGAAATATTGTTCATTGCTAATGGAAATGCAAAATGGGGCAACCATTATGGAAGAGAGCATGGCAGTATCTATCAGCTTACGCATATCAGAAGATCCTAAAATCCTACTTCTAGTTATTTACCTAATAGAAAGGAAAACATGTTCACACAAAGGCTTGTATGTGAATGTTTATAACAGCTTTATTGACAATAATCCTAGACCAAAAAAAACTCAGATGTTCATTAATTTCGTATTGGATTAAAAACATTGCAGTCACTGCATACTCATTACAAGTGAGAAATTAAAAAGTAATAATGCTTTACTGGCATAAGCAACAACAGTGCTGAATATCAAAAACATGCTAAGTTAAATAAGCTAGACAGAAAAGTGTACACATTGCAGTTACATGACTTTCTAGAGAAGGCAAATTGTAGGGACAGAAATCAGTCAGTGATTGCCAGGTCCTGGCTGAGGCAATGATGGGGAGTTGATTGCAAAGTGGTGTTTGGGATGATGAAAATGTATGTCTCAATTGGGGTGGTGGTTATACCACTGTATAAATTTGTTGAAACAAATTGTAGTATACACCAATAGATGGTGAGTTTTATTGTGTGTAAGTTAAACCTCATGAAACCTTAGAAAAAGTAAATGGAGTCTCCTTAGAGATGTAAAAGTCATACATATTACTGAATAATCCTATGGAAAGTTGGAAGTATTAGAGAGAGAGTCTGTGACAGAAGTTGGATTCTCTTCATCAGCAATCTACTTCTTCTATAATTAACATGACTAAGAGATCTTTTAATTTTGACCTTGAGCATAAATATTACACTTACTTAAATTAGAATAATTAATTTATATATAAAGAAGTAGAAAATAATATTCTCTTCCTAGATTCAAGGAATGTAGCATAGATAGCTCAAAGAAACATATTTTCTTTTTGTTATTTACTTTGTTTTAATGACAAAATTAATATTAGTTAAAAATTAAACAAAATAATATAAATTAAAAATGAAATACTCCCCAATATCCCTTTACTACAGTCCTTCTACCACTGCTTCTTAAAGGTATTTGTTGTGGAGACATGTAAACAGCAATTTTGGACATCTAACTCCATGTCTGCTCTCTACAGATATAATGTTAGGTGTACCTTGTAAAGTCAACTATGTTAAATGTACTGTGTTCAGATTGAGTTGGTATCCTTGTTAAATGCACCTACACCTATCAAACCTGGAGGGACAAATAGTGGCTTGACAAAGTTAGGCATCCATCTCTCTGACCACTTAGAGTTCATATGGGCTTTGAGGCTCTCCAGATGTTAAACACTTCTTCCATGCCCATTGGTCACTCTTCTGTACCTACCTCCTTCAAATCAAGTAGACTATTGACCCTGCGTATTTGAGCTTAATTTATTGTATGTAATCCAGAAACCTAACATTACTTTTATATTAAAATAATAGCCCTCAGAGTTAACTATAGTTAATTAGACTTCAAGATATTTGGGGGAACAAACAACTATTAAGAAATCTGAAATATTTGAATAAAATTGAACTAAAGGTAAATTTTAATCTGGTATGTCTGGAAACAAATCACTGGCCCACACATTGAAATGCTAATGAAAACCAAAACATTTTCAAAAGGTCTTTTAATATTGAGGAAGTGATTTTTCTATATGTATAGAGATTTTGTTCGTGCCTAACAATTGTAATTAATCATCTAAACTTTCATTTATCTTAAACAGTTTGAACTTGACCACAGTATTTTGCCAAAACAATTATTTTCTAAACATAATGAAATAATATGTATTTGACTCCAAAATATGGACTATTTTAAATAATTTTATGCATTAGATATATGGAAACTTCATATATCTAGATATTTAGTGCACTTCTAAATTAGATATTTCATAATACGTTTATTATGAGAAATCCTTTCTGTTTATGAGAGAGTATTGATATTTTACTTTAATTATAGTTTGATTTTTCTCTTCACTATGAGTAACACTTCAACAATGCTGTACCAAGTAGTATTTCATCTGATGTATGAGAAATTAATATATTCACTTCCAGATGTGTATGTATGGAGATGCCTTATTTTTCACTCAGACTTCTGGAAGTATGGCCTCATTCTCTCATTATACCAGGAAAAGCCATCCAGATCACAAGCTGACATGCAGTTGTAGCTGTTTCACAGCCTTCTTGGCTCTAGGAAGGTTCAATGGCTTTCTTTGCTTACCTGAATCCATCACCAGGCCCGATCTCTTTCTAACACCCCACATAGCCATTTTACTCTACTGTTCCCACACTATTTGTAGTGAGATAGGTTATCTTGAATTTGTCAATTCCCAGAATCCCGCACAAAGTGTGGGCACAAGTCTTTTCTCCTAGAGTCTTAAATTTATTTGGAGATCCTACTGCCTCAACTTCAAATTTGGAACAGAGTACAGAGAATCATGCAGGTCCATGGGTGGGTAGGTGTCCAACATTCTTGGGGTATTCCCTTCAAACCTCTCCTTTAAAGAGTAGTGGTAGTGGCAGGGGGGTTGTGAGGTAACTGCTTATGCCTGATCTTGTCTTCCCTGCATATTTTATTTTTATTTTATTTTATTTAAGCTATATCTTTTGTGGAGAAAGTCTATTTTTCAAACATAAAGCTGTGACTTTGGCATTTTGATCCAATATTTACCCTAAGACCACTCCCTTCCCTCAGGCAATGCCATGGTCATATCTCATAAGCCAAAATAAGGAAATAAAAGAGTTAATATGGAAATTGGGAAGGAAATTAATACAACTGGCATTTGTTAGTACTTCACAAATTGTCCTACCATGCACTATTCTTTTCTTAGACATTTCTGTGGAAGTCATTATTGAGACTTTCCACTTCATGTTTTAGGTCAAACATCCTTCTTAGTGTAGCCTTATTCATTACACATAACACTTTTATTAAGCCATGAAGCTAAAATTATAACATGTCATTAATATGATAATGCTTCTTGAAAATGTAATGAGACTCTAAATACATACTGAAATAATATTTTCATTTTATTTGAAGAAAGCCTTAATCTAGCACTCTACAGTGTGAAGGATTTAAATCACACATATATGTAAGAAGTGGTAAAATATTAAAATATTGAACACTGTTCTGTAAATTATTTGGGCATGATTATTTTTATGTCAAACATGCAAAAGTGCCTCATGTTGTACTTGAGTTCACTCTACAGAAGACTTTTTATCTCCCAGTAGGTTCATTGATGGATTGGCACTGAGAATTAAAGAAAAAGGTGAAAAAGGCAAATTTCAGAAAAATAATACTTTTTTTGGTTAAATAATTATTAAATCACTAGGGATGAGATTAGCTAACAGCATGAAACTTTCCAGAAGAAGCGTGCCTAAAATGGATTTGGAAACATTCAAGGTGCCTCCCTGGATGCTATTATGAAGTAGTCAGATTAAAAAGTATTAAAAAACAATTTGTCAGATATGTTATTAAATAACACTTACATTATGTAGCATGATTTTGTGATGACAGATGCAACAGTCTCTAAGCTATTGAAGCTGTAGGGAGAACTGATGATTTCTAGATCAATAAGCTTTTTTAGATAAAGGAAACTGAATCATCATTAACTACCTTAAAAGCTTAGAAAAAGAGGAAACTAAGAGGATCTCAGAATAATAGGGTAAATGGTAAATAATTGTAACTATAACATTATAAAATCACCACATTTTTCTCTAGTCAATCATCAGGTGAGTAGAATCAGGACAGGTTTTTGAAAATTTTTCCATTTATTCTTTTTAGAATTACTCCTTTCAGCAGGTGTTTACTGTATCATTTTACTTTTCACATTGGATCTTGGTTCGAAGGTAATGAGTCAGAAACTGGGGAAAAGAAAAAAAAATAAGAATTAATAGTTTGGGTGACATCCTTCCACGTTATTCCAAGACTTTATTGACATGAAACATTTTTTTTTCCTATTTAGATTGCTCTATTTTGTCAGCATTTGGGAGATGTAATAAAATTTTTTGGATATACCAACTTACTGTGCTAGAAAAATCAAATTTTAACATTAAGACTCATCAACCTTAAATAGACTGAAGAGCAATTTTTAAAATCTGTTCACAGTATATTTTTGGATTCATACTACCTTAAGGTGTATGAACTATAATAGATTGCTAAATTACTTAAAGTAATGTCAGTCATTTAGTTTAATTGGTATTGTTGTTACTTAAGAGAGACTTGTCTTATAAGAATGTCTATCTATATAAAAACCTCTGCAACAACTGTACACATTTATATCTGTCTATATACAGACATACATATATATGTATATGTATGTCTATATATATCTGTGTGTGTATAACATAGGTAAAAATTGGAACAAAGAGACAAATGGTTGGAAAGATAATTTATCTTTCTTTTTAGAGTGTTTATTTAAAATTCACTTTGTAGTCAAGCCACATAGACTTTGATTTGAAAAGGTTTCCTTTTGAAGGTGACAAGTTAGCTTTCACTAAAACATTAATCCTCTGGCTATTTATCAGAAATGAGAGACTGTAAGGACATTGGAGACTAGAAATGTTATACGCAGAGAATAAAGAAAATCCTAGTACTTCTTGACCTTAAGGATTTTTTCACATTACACAAAGTCATTTAGAAAGTATATATTTGGAATTAAAATGGAAGTGTGAGCCTTCAATCATTTATAATGAATAGATTACAGAAAACTATCATTTAGTGGATTTCTCTTTAAATGTTTTTTAAAGCTCAAGAAACTGCACACACACACACAAGATAAGTGCAAAGAACAGCTTTAATAGCTATGACAAAAGAAAAGATGATTTAAAAGGTTTTAGTCATTATTTCTTTTTGATATCACTAAGTTAGTCCCTGGGACAAAATAAAGAGAATAAGCATAGAACACAGAAGAGATGCTCTCCTGGGAAAGCCAGTCAAGGACGTTAAGAATAGATGAGTGTACAGCAGTAGTCAGATATGTTTCACAAATCTTGAGTCCTCCCTATTTATGTGCCCAGAACTATAAGAGATTTCAAGAGAACAGACAAAATGTCATATCAGGAAGTCAGTATATTCATGAGGAAATAAAATCGTCCCTATGAAACAGATTTTCAAAATTGTTGCTTTTAGATTTTTGAAAGTAGAGATTGTCAAATTCAGCTGTATCATCTACTATGTCTGCTAGTGAGAATGCTGAAATCCAGAATGGTGCATTATACAAGGTAACACAGATGCAAATGGAAGTGGCTGCTATGTTGTGGAAGAGGTACTGGCCACACAGTAAAGGGAACTGAATATTAATTCACTAAATTAACCTTATTAAATAAAATATTTTTCTCACCTTTCATTTTTGTAGTTGTGAAATTAAAATGGTTGGACTAAAAGGTAACAATTAAAAGGAATAAACAAAACATGTATCAACATGTCAAATCTTGAGAAAAAAGTTTTCAGAACAGCACACACAGTCTAATAGTACTTATTTACATTTAAAACCCTCAACACACTATTATATATGTTTATGGATAGACATATGAATGTAAAAATTAAAAATTAAATAGATGAATATACACCAAACTCATGCTAGTGGTTGCTTCTGAGATAAGGATAAGAGAAATCTGATTGGAGTATGTGGTCAAGAGAAACTTCACCAATATCTAGGCTTCTGTTTTTCTAACTATAAAGTGTGTATAATGATAGTAGGTACCTCATAAGGTTGCTGTGAGTATTAAATGAGCTAACATAGTAAAGTGTTATAGTAATATATACATATATATTTCAATAGCCAGCTATTTTCCAATAAAATATATATTATAGTTATCTTGAAAGAAAATTCTCCACTTCTATAATTTTAATGAATTATGAATGATGTTTATTTGAAATATGATTTTTAAATTCACTACTTCACTCTTTCATCCTCTTATATTTTAACTATACTTGCTCAGTTTTATGTTTATAACAGATATATTGATTAGAAGTAGGTGAAAATATATACTCTAAAGAAGCTTATTTCAATGTTGTAATAATTTAAAATCCTAGTCTATCAGTAAATGAAAATATTATTTGCATTTCCTAGTTATAATTTAGAGATGTGTTTAATCAAATGAAAGCATTTTCACGTTAATTTTTAAGATTAAGTTTAAGACTAATCAAGCAATGGTATCTTGATTCCTCAACAAGTGATATTATGGACTCCAGAGCAATTATTTAAATGTGGCACACAAATTAGCAGTAGTTTAAATAATATATGCACCATTGCACATAGTGAAAAAGCAATAATTTTACTTTATAACTCCAAGGAATTGAATTTTAATGGTCACTAAACTTTTAAGCAATTATTGTCTCATAATAAAAGATCGAGTATTTTTCCTGTTATTGATTTGAACAATAGTAGAGATTTTCTGGTTTTAGTCAAATTTTATATATAAAAGAGTGGTTCTGGATCTCAGCTTTTTGTACAAATTTAGAAACTTATAAAAAATACTTAAAATTTTCTATAATCCTCATTGCTGTGATTCATTAATTTAAAGGACCATGTGGTCCCTGTAGGCAGAGATAATTTATCCTGTATCCCTAATATAGGGATGTGTCTTGGTACACTGAAAGCACTAAACAAAAGTCTGTTATATTTTAATTAATGAAAAAAATTAATTGCTTTATATATGTGTAGATTTGATCTATATCTCTGAATTGTTCTTGCTTTAAATGGAGAATTTAAAAGGAGAGAGAAAACACCTCTCCACATTTAAAAAGGGGGCAAAAGAAATGATGGAATTGGACAATCAGATCCACATTTGATCCAATTATATTCTACTATTCTCTGCATAAATCCTGAAATTTTCTTTATAGTTGGCAACATATGAAACATGATGGGTGACAGAAAAGAAATGGAAGATGATATTCTGTTTCTGGTTAATATGATCCCTTCTTATTTTAGATATTCATGTATGTGGAAATTTAAATATTTATTGCTTGTAGAATAAAACCCAAGCTACTCAAACTATGCCAAAGTTCACAGTAATTAACATCATGGACCCCATATCTTTTAAACAAGAAGAACATATTATTTGACTTAGATTAGTCATACAAGACAAACTTTTTAAATGCAATATATTTTATATACGTGGTAGACCAACAGAGAAACATCTTCCCCCAAACCCCTACTTACTCCTGGATGCACTGAAATATTGCTCTTATCGCAAAAAAGTCTCCAATTTATAAGAAATCAAATCTCATTGTCTCTCTAGAAAGAATAAATGTTGTCTAGAAAAAATAACTCTATAATCTCAATTATAGAGGAGAAACATCCTTTTTTAGAAAGTCCCTGTCCTGTTGATTCTTAGAAACATGAAAATGCCTCCAAATGGTTTTTAGAACAGCAAGGATTAGGTCTGTGAGCAGAAACCACATACGTTTTTCATCTTTTTGGCAATAAAATAAATAACATATATGTGTCTAGAGGAAAAAAAAAACTAAATATACTTGCAAATCTATTTTTAGTACCATGTTTGCTATATATTCATGGTGGGATTGGTCAGTGTTTCCCCAGAGACAACGGAGACTGTGTCATTTCCACGAATCATGGCTTAATTTGGGAAATATCAGAAAACTTTGACTTACTAAATATAGAGCTGTCACACCTGTACCATCTATTTATATAACTGAATCACTTTGCTGTAAACTTGAAACTAACACAACATTGTAAATTAACTACAACTTCAATTTAAAAATGGTTAAAAAATAATAAGAATATAGAAAAATATATACAATGCTAACACCAATAAAAGCAGCTGAAGTGGCTATATTAATAAGAGACAAGGTAGAATTTAAAGTAAGAAATATTATCAGAGATGAAGACAATTTTATAATGATAAAGCAATTTGTCAAGTTGCCATAATAATCCTATCAAGAGAGGTATTATAATCATAATAAACCTAATAAGAGAACTTCAGGATATATGAAGCAAACAATAAATAAAGCTAAAAGGAGAAATAGAAAAAGACACAATTATAGTTAAAGATTTCAAACCTCCTCTCTCAAAAAATGATGATAATTAATAGAAAATAACTAAAAAAAAAGAAAATTATAAACCACCCTAACCTAATTGACATTTATAGAAAACCCAACCCAACAGTAGTTCTCTTCAAGTACACATGGAATGCATACCAACGATAAACATTATTCTTTGACAAAAACAAAACAAAAAACTACCATGGCTCAATAGGTTTAAATGAAATAAAATGCATACAGATTGGGAAGGAAGAAAAAAACTCTCTTATAGAGTTCATGATCGTCTACGTAGAAAATCCTGTGGAATCTACTCCAGCAAAAAAAAAAAACTACCAGAACTAATAACTGAAACACTATATCAATATACAAAAACCCCCCAATTTTTCATATATTAGCATCAAACAATCAAAAAATAAAATCATAAGTACAATATTATTTAAAATACCATCAAAATATAAAATAAGGGATAAATTGAATAATAGATGTACGAGATCCACACAGTGAAAATCACAAAGTATTCCTAAGAGAGATTGAAGAACTAAAATGGAGAGAGATACTGTATCAACATGTTATGCAAGAATTAAAATCTGAGTAGGGCTTCCTTGCTGGCGCAGTGGTTAAGAATCCACCTGCCAATGCAGGGGACACAGGTTTGATCCCTGGTCCAGGAAGATCCCACATGCCACGGAACAACTAAGCCCGTGAGCCACACTACTGAGCCTGTGCTCTAGAGCCCGCTAACCACAACAACTGAAGCCCATGCGCCTAGCCACAACTACTGAAGCCTCCGCTCACTGCAATTAGAGAAAGCCCATGAATAGCAACGAAGACCCAACGCAGCCTAAAATAAATAAATTTATTAAAAAAAATAATAAAATCTGAGTAAATGTGATTAATTATACCTCAATAAAGTTTATTTTTATTGAGATATAATTTAGATACTTTAACATAATCCTTTTCAAGTGCAACTCAGTGATTTTTTTGCTATATTTAGAGAGGTTGTAAAACCATCACCATTTTCTAATTCAAAAATATTTTCATCACCTTAAAAAGAAATCACAACCTATTAGCCATTCTCTCATTCTCCCCTCCCTCCAGTCTCTGAAAATTAATAATAAACTTCCTGTCTCCAGAGAGCTGCCTATTCTGGACATTTCATATATTAATACATGGAATCATAATATTTGGCCTTTTGCATCTGGCTACTTTTACTTGTCATAATTACAATGTTCATCTATTTTTTTTTTATGGACTTGAAGATGTATATTTAATCATGGATGCTGAGCACATAATACAGTGATATTAAAATATTCAAACTTTCAAATCAGCTCAATGCTGGGGCTGTATGTTCTAAATCTAAATGAAAACATTAAATACATGCCCAGACCTATATTATTCTTCTAGTTCAAATACCATAAATCTTGAAGAATTGAAATGTAAACAGTAAAGTTTATTTTTACAGTGCTATACACTTCCTCCAGATTCACAACTAGTAATCCATCACTGAATCATTCCCAGACTCTCCTTTTGACTTCTGGGTTCCTCTGGAACAGTCAGAACAGTAGCTCTGCCAGATCCTTGAAGACTTTAGAGGCAGATCAACCCCCAATTTCAGGCAGGTGTCTCTTAGAAAGTCCCAGTGGCTCAGTGGAAAAGTTCCAGATTTACAATCAGATGACTTGTTTGAGATGTGCTTCAGTCAGCTATGGGCTAGAAAGCCTTCGAAAAGCTACATAATCTCTCAGAACCTCAATTTATTCATCTGTAAAATGGAAAAGTTAGAAAGTCACTCTTTCTTTGCCAGGAGTATTTTATGTATACTTATAATAATAATTGTTTTATACTTTTGGATAGTTTTTGCTATATGTTCATTGTACAAATTTTTGCAAATACAGAATAATATTATATCAGAGAAAAATATCACCCTTAACACCATCCCCAAAGATGATACTGTTAATAAGTTGAACATTTTCTTCCTGACAAATTGTTTTGCATATCTGTATATATAGTTAAGAACACATATGTGCAGGTTTATATAATTTAACATTGTACTGTTAACATTTTACCACATTATTTGAAATTATTTATAGATTCTTTAAGTGATTAAATAATATTACTTTGAAATGATGTACCATACTTTATTTAAAATCTCCTAGTATTTATAGTTGAGATGGTTCTAAATTGTCATCATTTTAAATAGCATGACAGTGAATTATCACATCATTTTGTAACTACAGAAGCATCACCCTTCTAAATTTTTTTTTTTACATCTTTATTGGAGTATAATTGCTTTACAATGGTGTGTTAGTTTCTGCTTTATAGCAAAGTGAATCAGTTCTACATATACATATGTTCCCATATCTCTTCCCTCTTGCGTCTCCCTCCCTCCCACCCTCCCTATCCCACTCCTCTAGGTGGTCACAAAGCACCAAGCTGATCTCCCTGTGCTATGCGGCTGCTTCCCACTAGCTATCTATTTTACGTTTGGTAGTGTATATATGTCCATGCCACTCTCTCGCTTTGTCACAGTTTACCCCTCCCCCTCCCCATATCCTCAAGTCCATTCTCTAGTGGGTCTGTGTCCTTATTCCTGTCTTACCCCTAGGTTCTTCATGACATTTTTTTTTCTTAAATTCCATATATATGTGTTAGCATATGGTATTTGTCTTTCTCTTTCTGACTTACTTCACTCTGTATGACAGACTCTAGGTCCATCCACCTCATTACAAATAGCTCAATTTCGTTTCTTTTTATGGCTGAGTAATATTCCATTGTATATATGTGCCACATCTTCTTTATCCATTCATCCGATGATGGACACTTAGGTCGTTTCCATCTCCGGGCTATTGTAGAGCTGCAATGAACATTTTGGTACATGACTCTTTTTGAATTATGGTTTTCTCAGGATCTATGCCCAGTAGTGGGATTGCTGGGTCATATGGTAGTTCTATTTCTGGCTTTTTAAGAAACCTCCATACTGTTCTCCATAGTGGCTGTATCAATTCACATTCCCACCAGCAGTGCAAGAGTGTTCCCTTTTCTCCACACCCTCTCCAGCATTTATTGTTTCTAGATTTTTTTATAATGGCCATTCTGACTGATGTGTGATGATACCTCATTGTTTTGATTTGCATTTCTCTAATGATTTGCATTTCTCTAAATGATTTGCATTTCTCTAAATTTTTAAGTATCAATGAAACCTTACTGATTTCTCTAAATTCAGTGCCCAGTATGGTACCTGGAATAAAGCAAGACCTCTAAAAACATGTGTTGAATAAATGAATAAGTGAATGAGTGAGGAAACACCAGTGAATGTCCATTCTTCTATGACACTGCCTTCTCAGGGAGCGAGGGGCAAGTTCTCTAGCCAGACCAGACAGAGATAGGGTAGTGGTGGGATTCTCTTTCAAGGGAAATGGTTACCATCCTCCTCTCAAGTCCACCTCCTATACTTCTTTTTTTTTTTCCCACATGAAAACACTTTATTACCATATTAAATAACAAGTTTATCCTTTCTTTTTAATCCCCACCCACCCACCCCCACTTTTTCCCCTTGGTGTCCATATGTTTGTTCTCTACATCTGTGTCTCTATTTCTGCCCTGCAAACTGGTTCATCTGTACCATTTTTCTAGATTCCACATATATGCGTTAATATACGATATTTGTTTTTCTCTTTCTGACTTACTTCACTCTGTATGACAGTCTCTAGGTCCATCCATGTCTCTAAAAATGACCCAATTTCATTCCTTTTTATGGCTGAGTAATATCATCTATGTTTTAGCATGTATTTTATTCCCTTCATAGCTAAATAATACTGCATTATATGGACATACTACGATTTTGTTTATCCAGTTATCAGCTGATGGATGTTTGAGTTGCTTTCACTTTGGGCTATTATATGAATATTGCTTTGCATATTTGTGTGCAAATTTTGTTATGAACTTATGTTTTCAATTCTTGTGGGAAGGAAAGGAATTTCTGCATATGATAACTCTGTTTAAAATTCAATCTATTTACTTGCTATAGGTACACTATACTTGTTATTATCCTGTTCATGTCATTTCTTCTCGAGTTGGGTTTGGTAGTATGCATTTTTAGAGTAATTTGTCCATTTCATCCAGGTTATCTAATTGTTTGCCTTGCGATTGTTCTTAGTATTCCCTTATAATCTATTTTATTTTTGTAGGGTCTGTATTCCTTCTTGCATTCCTGAGTTTAGTACCTTGAGTTTGTCTTGTTCTCTTGTGCGATCAAGCTAACAGTTTGTCAATTTTTTTCAACTTTTCAAAGAATAAAAATTTTGTTGATTTTCTTTATTGCTTTTGTATTTTTATCATTTATTTCTGCTCTAATCTTTTAAAATTGCTTATGCTTGATTTTCGTTTAGCTTGCTCTTACTTTCTAGTTTCTTGGTTGAAAAGTTAGGTTATTGATTTGCTCATTTTTCTCTTTTGAATAAGGCACTTATAGATATACAGTTCCCTCTAAATGCTATATTGCTTTAGTTTCATTCCATAAATTTTGGAATGTTTTATTAATCTCAAAGTATTTTTAAATTCCATTCTGATTTTTTTGTGCATTGCTAAATTTATGTGTTTCCTGTTTAAATTCCACATATTTGTAAATTTCTCAAGTTACATTCTGTTACTGACTTCTGATTTAATACTGTTTTCATCAGAGGAGATATCTTGTATTATTTCATCATTTAAAATGTATTGAGATTTATTTTGTTAATGGCTGCCCTGTAGATTACAATTAACATCTTAATATATAACAATTAGGTTAATTCCAACTTAATTCCAATAATATACAAAATATTTTCCCTGCATAGCTCTGTTTGCACCTTCTCCTTTGTACTACTGTTATCATAAAAATTACATCATTATACATTGCATACCCTAAAATATAGAATTATAAGTATTGCTTTAGGCAATTGTCTTTTAAATGATATAGGAGGAAAAGAGTGTTACAAACAAAAAAACATTTGTATCTTTTATTTTTATCAATGTAGTTACCTTTACTGGTTCTTTCTATTTCTTCATATAGTTTCAAGTTTAGTATTCACTAAACTGTAGTGAATTCAGGATTCACTGTTTAGTATTCTTTCATTTCAATCTGAAGGACAGTATTTGCTGAGAAGCTCTTTGTTCATGTTGGGAGCACACCTTCAACCTCACCAAGTCTGTTGACATCTGTGTCTTAGCCCTCACTTCCTGCATGTGAGAGCCTCAATATTAGCCAGAGGTGAGAGTTTAGGGCATCCTCAGGTCTTTCTTGAGCATACACACCACCCTGGGTGTGTGCAGCCCCATATGCATGTGAGTGGCCTTCCAGGCTCCCAGGGATATGTCAGATTTTTCCAAAGCATCCTATCTCATTCCCCAGGTTTTCATTTGAAGATTTTATTTAGCCTGTTTTTTTGCTTCAACTGCCATCCAGTGCCTCAAGTAACTCCAAAATGAAATAACTCCCTCTGTTTTCAACAACACCCAAAGGGAAAATGCTTTTCCTCTCACACCTTCTTTTTCAGAACTCCTTTATTCCTTTGTGAAACCTTCATGACTCTCACCTATTCCTCTTTATGACACTTCACTGCCCAAGAGATCCCTGGTGGAGAGAACTTCTATGGGTGTGATCTGTCTTCCATGAAGCACCAGGCTTACACATGTCTCTTTCGGCAACTTCACTCCTCTCCGTACCTTGGACCTCAAAGAATTAGTACCTGATATGACTTTGTGGCAAGAAATTTTTGGTTTTCCCCAGATATTATCCCACTTCATTTTCAGCAACTTGTCTCCATTTCTTATGTCCCAGTCAGGGATGGATTTTCTTGGGAAAATTTTAAATTTTAAAAATCATTTGTATGTTCTTCCTCATGGTTATTTACTTCTTATAAGATTGACTTTAAAATGAGGCAAATCAGAGTTCCAAAACAATTCAAAGGAAATTTTCTATTTATTGTTGCCAAAATTGATGTATGTTCTCTTTTGACAGGAAAATATTCTCAGAATCCCCAAGCCAAAGTCAATTTTAGTGGCCAGTGTACTTATATTCTCTGCATTCAGTTCTCTGCCATCATTAAGTAATTTCAATAGTAGCACAAACTCTTCCTTCATTTATAACTAAAAAAAAAAAGATTTTGGTTTTATTGTATCTTCATCTTTCAAATAGTCTTTGGAAATAAGATGCATTATACAACAAACACCATGTAGCATTTCTCTTTTTTAAGCAGATATGTCTCAAGCACCTACTACATATTAAATGCTTATTTAGGTACTAGAGATGAAGAAACAAATGGTAGTTTTTAAGAAATACATTTTATGGTTTGAATTTTAAAATACACCTTGAGATTTCAGAAATGGAATCAAAAAGAGCTGGAGCAGTCTGGAAAAACAACATGAGTGAGTGAGAGAAGGAAATGAACTGAGCATTAAAGAAAAAGTAGGATTTAAGAAAACAGAGTGAATTCAGAAGAGTAATCATGCCCCAGAGTCAAATCATGAAGTCAGTCAAATAAATCCCAGACTACCAAGCCTGACAGACCCAATGTTTCTTTCTAAAGTAAATGTTGAGAATGTGTAACTGCTGCTTCAGGCTGGCTATAAGGCTTTGTGGACTGGTATTCTATCATCTCTCTGAAATGGATGGTAAATTGCCCAACATAAAAGTCTTTTCTTGATCAAAAAGAAAAGAAGAATCCTTTCCTCTTCTCTCAAATGTATTCTGCCTTCCACAGCTGGCTGGATGAGTTTTTCCAGGTGTTTTATAAATACTTATCCCATTCCCTGTCCCCGACTCCCAGGTCTCTAAGTACTCCAGAAAATATTTCATTAACTGGAGTGCTTTGAGAAAAAAAGATTTCTACCAAATCCAAAAAGATTTTTAAAAAGGAAAACTCAGTCCTGCTCTGGCCCATAAGATGATAGCGAATGTGACGTAAGCAGAAGCTTGAGAAATGCTTGCAGAGAGGCTGGTTCTTATCTTGCTCCTCCCTTTTTCAGGAGAACCTGCTCAATGTAATCTGTTGGAAGATAAGAGATGCGAAAGAGCTGACCTGCGCCAATCAACCCAGCTGAGACCATCTTAGATGAGCAGATCACCAGTCAAGTCCCAGGTATATGTAAGTGAGCCCTGTCAATATTAGCATTGCTAACTGGGAAGACTCTTCAGAGAGCAACCTACCTCAGAGAGGCTTGAGCAATAACAGCCAAGCCCCATGTAAAGCAGTGGCAACCACAAGACCTGCCGGACTTCAGTGTTTATTGTTATGTGCCTCTGAGTTGTGGGTGGTATGTCAGGCAATGCTACTGTGTCAAGAGATAACTGATATACTCAGCTCATGACTAAAGGTACAGCCTTTCTACGTTCAGGAAAGGAAATGCCTTTTAGTCATTTCCTCAGGGTAGCTTGATTAAGCAAAAACTAGATCTTTCTGCTTGCCCAAAGCTGCTGCTCCCCTGTGACCCACTAACAGAAGCATTTTTCCCACCTGACCAGGGGAAAATGTCCAGGAATTTCCCTGAAAATAGCAGGATTCCTCCTGAAATTAGCAGGCAGCCAAAAGATACGGCAAATTTTCTTGAGCAGGAACTGATTATTACTGGTTTGCTGAGGTTTGATCGTCTGTTTGCTTTTGTTGTTGTTGTCATTTCCTTCTTTTCAAATTGAAATGAAAGGAGGAAATAAAATTACTGCCACCTCCCTGTTTAATTTGAAGAAATAGTAGAACTCACCATTTTAAATACTGGAATAAAATGTTTTGTTTTCTTAAGCCTGGCATAATTCACTCATTCTTGATATTTGGCAGGATCCTAAAGGCATGTGAACTTTTAAAGTATATTCATCAGAACTATCATGGAATGTCCACCATGTGTAATCACATTTTTATGATGGTGAAGTAGTAGGACAATTGCCTAGATTTTTCCACTTTTTACAATCTTGGAATCAGATCCTGTGTGTGTGTACAGGTACAAGTTATGCTCAGTTTTACAAATGAGTACAAACTAAACTTCCACCAAGAGGAAGGAGGTAGAGAAGGGATAGAATTTCCTACCATTAGGTAGAAATATTCTAAGTGGTCTGTTCATCCTGGTAAAGCTTTCATTGAAACCTTTTCTGTTACTCTTTTCTGTCTTCTAAATCTACTCTCCACACTTCTTCATGTTTCTCTCTACCAGAGGCCATCCTGTCCTGACTACATCAGTGTATCTAGTGCCTTCTGGTATTCAGCCAATAGGGTAGCTCTGGCAGGAGATCATAAAGAATGGTACTTATAACCCACACCCTCTCTGCAAGATTTCCTTGGGTTGCCAAAGGTCACTTTTCTCTCAAGCTAGAAGACCCTATCCTACTCTTTCTGATCCTGGTTTCTGGTAACACACGCCTTACCTATATCCATTAGGGCATCAGGGCGGTGAACTCCTGGCCGCTGAACCATTCCTTGCTTCTCCTTACCCCACATCTTTGCAAATTATTGTAAATAAAGCCTTCTAGAATTGTAAGCATCCTATATTGCCATCTGTTTCCTGTGGGGACACTAACAGGTAAACTCTTTAATCACATTCCTCAAAATTTTCTTTTTTCATGAAGCAGTTAACTTTTTGCAAGAGGTATGAATGTGTGTCTGAGATCTTGGGTAGATTAGAACTTGCTTGGCTATCAGAAGGGCATGTTGCAAGAAGAAAATAGAAAAAGTGTTTATATCACCATCCTGTGACTCACAGTAGAGAAAACAAACTTTACTGCCCAATATGCTATGGTATTGAAGTTACAGTAGATAAAATGAAAGGCCGAACCATGTTCTTACTGTATAATCTTGCTGTTAACCTAAGTCTCAGTTTTTCCATTTTGAGATAAGCATTTGACTACTCTCTCTGTTCACCTTCAGCAGGATTATTGAGAGAATCAAATGAGGTAACAAATAAAGATATCTCCATTAGAGGAGAAATTCAATTAAGCAGAAAGTTTTCTAAGACTAATTTCACTAAAGGCATCTAATGTCTGCAACATCATATTTTGGTAAATCCAGGTCAATTCCATGAGTAAATATATAGAAGTCATCTAGATATTATTTAAAGCTGCTCACTGATTGTTTCATGGAACTAAATATCTGGAAGGCACTTTGATTATTTATCTATCACTCACCTATTTATCTATCTATTTCTCCAGATTATTCAAGTAAACATAGCACATAGCATGGAGCATTATGTGTGGTCTATTGGTTATCATCCACTGCCCATGAAACCTTAAAAAGCAAGTCTTGCACTACTGCTCTTGCTTGGTACAGTGTTTGAGTCAGTGATTCTTATCATGTCTGAAGAAACACCACCCATCAGGGGTCACATTTACATGCTCTGTTGAAAAAGAACTTTAGCTGAAAGTGTTCTAATAGTTCAGATCCTGCTGTGAAACATATGTGAAGAGACATTAACCACCTACATGTGTTAGGAATGTAAGAAACAGAAAAACTGTGCAGTTTTACAAACTGGCAAAATAATTGAAACTTAATGAGGAGGTTCTCTGGGCAGAAAATGAGCTCTTATTGCAGTGTCACTGAGTTTCCACTCTGTATCTGGTAGCTGGAAAAATGAATGAATAAGACTATAAAGAGCAGTCTAAATCCCACTGAGCCCATTTTTTTCTCAACACTGATTACCTTCTAGGTGTTCTTTTTGCCACTTAGGTATTCAAAACAATTTTTTTGCTTGACTGATTTGGATTTTTTTAAAGTTTTTAAAAAGGCAAAGGAGAGAAACTTTCTTCTAGTGTTAAAAGAAGCCTAGTGTTTAGAGATTCCTGCTAATCCTGACTCAATTTTAGTGACACAGTTACGATTCTAAATCTGTTGAATTTGAACTACTAGGCTTATCATTGTAACCTTCAAAAACAATCTGCCTTTTTAGATAACATTTTTCTTCCACTAAGAAACCAAAAGATTTAGCTCTTTATTTCCCCAGAGAAAAAAAGGCTGTCTTTGGTTCTTTGTATCATGCTGTCCAGTCATCCAGGGTGTGTAGACTGTCTCCAGGCTCCCCAGGGTCTTCCACTCCTCAGAGCTCTCCTCCAGCCGTGAATTTTCTGGTTACCACGTGCTAAGTCTTCTTTCTAAGAAAATTTTTTGTAAAATTTAGTTACCCAACATTTTCTCTCATTTCTCATTTAGATAAAATTCCTTATTCCAGCTATAAACATATCTTATCATTTACCATAGTAATGCAAGTATTATATTAATGGAAGAATCTCAAGTTTATGTCCATTTGACTAGTATGCTTTTAAAAATTATTATTATTTTCCTACTTTCTGGTCTTATCTTTGAGATCTCCCTGATCTTGTTGGATTTTGCAACTTCCGGTGTTATAAGTATAGTATAGTTCTCTTAATGGGCTAACATGCTGCCTCTAACCCCAAATTTCCAGAATTGGTAAATTGTAACTGTTGGAGAAAGTGATCAGGGTCATGCTTTATTTCAGATTACGTAAAGTGGAGCAACAGAAACTCTTAAAGCACTCCAAATGGAATGTAAAATTATACAGTCATTTTGGATATCAGATTGCCTAGTTTTTTAATGATGTTAAGTGTACACATACTATATGAACCAGCCATTTGACTCTTAGGCATTTACTGAAGAGAAGTGAAAGTATATGTTAGTACAAAATTGTACATGCATGTTATAGAAGCCATATTTGAAATCAGTAAAACCTTAATTAGAAACATTAATTGTTCAGAAATAGATGAATGGATAAAAAAATCATGGTATATCTATACAAAAGAATACTACTCAACAATAGAAAGAATGAACTATTGATACATACAACATATATAAATCTCAAAAAAATGATGCTGAGTGAAGAAATCAGAGAAAATGGTGCTTATATGATCTCATATATTTATATTTCTAGAAAATGAAAACTAATATATCATACAGAAAATAGATCCTTGCTTACCTGGGGTTGTGGCCGGATGTGGTTCAGTTGAAGAGATTATAAAGGGAATCAAGGAAACTTTTGGGAGAGATGTTTATGTTTATTGTCTTGATAGGAGTGATGGTTTCACAGTTGAATACGTAAGTCAAAACTTGAAATTTTATATGCTTTACACTGTATATTTCATTACATATCCTCTATACTTCGACAAATCTATTAAAAAAAGCAATACAAAGAAAACAAAATGGAATTCATACTTGGAAATATTAAGTTGTTGAAAGATTAGTGATTATGTTTTCAGAACTTGGCAAGCTTTTTGTGGAAAGGTACTTAAAAACCTGAGAAAATGGAAGAAACAAACATTTTCAAGTTAATGGTTACAAAACAATGCACATTCCAGATATATTTCTGTTTATTCATAACATAATATCAATTTCAATGTGATTAGGGTAATAGTAGGTTGCTGTTGTCTCACACAACCGAAGGTTGTCTCCTTAATATCTTTAGGGAGGGTCTGTTCCTTCCTAGGCACTAAAAAGATAACCTGTTGAAGACATCACTCAAAAAAGTTTAGTGGGATTGAGGCAGGGTGAATGGAGGAGCTGTGATTAGATTTTCTCATATGTCATAACCCTGCCCTCTCAGATCCCAGAAATTTTATTCATCCAAATCAGGAAATCGTCCCCTTACTGGACTAGACAGTTTGTCTGGAAATTGCAGACACTCATCTTTCCATAAGCCACCTCCGTGAATGAGCAGTGACGGTGGGCTGGGGTTCCGAACCAATTGGACACTCAATATTTTTAACATGTAGGCAGATACTAGCCAAGTATGTTGTGAATATTTATTAATATTTTAATAAGAGTTTAAACTGAACCCTATGATAGACTTCTCTTTTTGGTGTCTTAAAATTTCCTTTTAATTGGAATTAAAATAATGCTTTAACCCAAAGTAAAAGAGCACACTTAACTTTGGGCTGTTGTAAAATTAACCAGATAATAGTATTTTTTGCTACACAAACTTCCTCAGAGGAAATTAGGGACAAATAGATTTTGCTCCAGTAACTTTTGTGTATCAGATAGAGGAGGTTTTGTTTACTCTGCAGAAAGCAGAGTTATTAAGCAAAAGATATGAGGCATTGTTCTTAAATTTCAAAATGAGTTACTAGCAAACCCATAGCTGTAATATAGCTTTCTGTGTCTAACCAGGAATGTTGCCAGTGGTCTTTTATGATGTTATTGACTTGAACTGTGGACTGAACTGCTCAGCTGCAACTTCTGAGAAGTTCCTGGCTGAAATTTAAAGGAATTACCGCAACTTAATAACAGTACCACATTTATTTAGAAAATCCAGGGCACAAAATCAGATCATCTAAAAATTACTATAATTAGAGAAATAAGAGAGAGAGAGCATTGGAATTTTAAAAAGTAATCATTATATACTTAGAATCTTCATAGACTTAAAATAACTATAAATAGCACTCAATAAGAAAAGAGACTCATTCTCATGTTTTTATAGTTATTAATACTAACAATGGAATGTATCTTTATTATCAACTAATTCCAGGGGTTTTATTTCCAGAAATTATACAAATAACAACTACCAAATTAGTTCAAACATCTAAATTTTCAATATGAAGATAAAAGGTCCCAAGAGTTGAGTTGGCCAATGTCACAGACCTAGACTATTCTTGACTATAGGTTCTCTGGCTCCTAGGTCATGCCTCTTTTACAACACACTCTAAATATTTACTCTTATTTGTTAGCACATGTGAGCAAATGGTAGTTTGTGCCCCAATCAAAAATTAACTTGAAGCTTGCTGCATTTCTTTCAAGACAGTCTTCAGCAGTTCCTTGACCTCTTAGGCAATAGTGCTTGGAAAAATAGGAGTTTCAGGATTTCTGTAAGCTCAAAATTTTGAACTCATGGTGTCTTAAGGACTTGAAGACTGTTTCATATATTTTCTTACTTCCTCAATCCCCTAACATCAGCCTACTCTCCTCACTCTCAGCTGGTGACCCTGCTTTCTACTTTCCTGAAGAAATTAAGCAATAGAGGAGAACTCCGTCCACAGCTATCCATCTCCTGGCACCTGCAACCACATACCCCTGCACATAATGATGCCCAGAGACAGCACTTACAGTTGTGTTGGTTCCTTACCACATTTTGACAACTCAAACCATCACTACTCAATTCTATCCTCTCCTTCGCATATCATTTTTCTTCTCTACCTAATCATTTTTATCTAGTGCATTATGCCACTTTTTTTTTTCTATCTGAAAACAAAACATTTCATTGATCCCACTTCCCTGCCAGTTACTGCCCTATTTCTTTGCTATCCTTTGCAACATATTTCCTCAGACTTTTGTTATGCCAGTATTTTAGGTTATTTTCTCCCAACAACAAATTTATTTCCATTCCAAAGAGTCTTCTGTCCAAAATATGACTCTCATGTCAACATGACTAACCATCTCCTCAGTGGTAAATCCTTTGGCCATTATACAATTTTAATCTTTCAGAAACCATCAGCAGCTTTTTATCCAGTTGATTACTTCTCTCTCCTTAATATATATACCAGTCAGAATAAGCTGGGCTATGGAACAGTAAAAAAAAACCCAAACCCCAAGGCACACTGTGTTAAAAATCATCCATGTCTTTCCTTCATTCGATACATTTATCCCAGGTGGCTTGGTGTCTCCTCTCTCCCGGGCCTTCACTTGGCAACGAACACTGATGGAGCAACCACTATTTGGAAAAAGAGCTACTAAATGCTTAAGTCAAGAAATGCCACAGCTCATTGCCCAGGCCTCCCATGGCCTCACCCACCCTTCCCTCACAACCATTACCCAATCTGTCAACAACATTTTTCTTATCTACAAATATACCAACATCTGGTCACTTCTCTCTGTCTTTACTGCTAACATCCAAGCCAACATAATTTCTTTCTTGAATTATGGTAATGTGTTCATAACAAAAAGGTCTTCTTACTTGCACCCCAAGAGTTTATTTTCAACACAGTAGCCTGAGAGATTCTCTTATGCAATAAAATGTTAAGCAACACTATTATGTAGCCTTAAAAAGAAGAGAATTCTGACACATGCTACAACATGGATGAATCTTGAAAACATTACGCTAAGAGAAATTAGCCAGTTGCCAAAGTACAAATATTGTATGATTTCACTTACATAAGGCACAGAGAATAGTCAAATTTGTAAAGACAGAAAGTGGAATGGTAATTTCCAGGGACTGAGGGCATACAGAGAGTGGGGAGTTATTGATTAATGGGCAGTTTCGGTTTGGGAAGATGAAAAGCATTCTAGAGAGCGATGGTGTTGATGGTGGCACAACAATGTGAATGTACTCAGTGCTACTGAACTGTACACTTTAATATGCTTAAAATGGTAACATTTATAAGTGACATCATGTCACTCTACTGCATTCTTTTCTGAAGATTCCCAATTTCACTTAGAGAAACATATCAAAATATTTACCTTGGCCTACATGGCCATGCATTATCTATCTGCTCCCAATAACCTCTGTGATTACCTCACCTACTATCTTTCCCTCGCTTACTTTGTTCCAGCTATACTGGCCTTTCTATAAAACTAACACCTTATGCTCTTTGCTCTAGCTATGACTAAATTTCTCTCCACCTTGTAATCTTAGGTAAATCCTATCTACTCAATCACACCGTGAAATGTCATAGCATCCAGACTTCTACTCACCATTAACTTACTATACATTTTGTGTAGTACCTAACATTTTCTAAAATATTATGTAATTTGCTTAGTTAGTATGTTTGTTTATTACTCGCTGCCTCCACCTGCTAGAATGTAAGTTCCCTAGGGAAAAAACCTTGCTGTTTAGCTTGTTGTTATATTAAAAGTGCAATGGACAGTGTAAGACTCATAGAAGGTGCTTAATAAATATTGTTGAATGTTGAATATATAAATGCCATTTTGCTACCCCAAACCAATATTCATATTTGATCTATGGGGCTTTCTAATCTCAATAATCCTTAAAAAATGTATTTGCTCTCTTTTTCTAGATAATTTTGATAGACCATAGTTATTTCAGTTTTCTTCCAGGCCCTCATATTCACACCAAGTAGTTGACAATTATTTGAGTTAGACTTTGCTTTTATTGTTCAATTGCTTGCTTTTTATTAGTGTATCTGCAAGAATGAGAACAGTAATCTAAAAGAGTTAACTTTTACAATGCTTTCTCTTTTTTTCTTTTTTGCTCTTATTAATTGTTCTGAGAGTAATAAATTATTTTAGAGACAGCTATTCTTTATTTGTGGGGGATTTAACATTACTAGTAGAAATAGTATATGGCTATCATCTGAAATTTTATTCTTCAATTCATTCCAATTAGATGTGTCAGTATTTGGTAACAACGCCAGGCACAAATTTTCATCATGTGTTTGAAGTTTGAGTATGACTATCATGGACATTTAAAGTTAAAACAGAGAATTAATCATTAGAAACAACAGTAATAGTTTTCCATTTAAGGCTCTCCAATTGTTTTAGAAACATAGACTTTTTATGATTCAAAAATAATATATAAATTATCCTTCATGATTTAACATTTAAGACATTCTGTAAGAAAACTCATTGTTCTACCAATTGAGGTAAGTGCAATAATAATTCTACCTTGGATTTGGTGGCCATTTTAAGATTGTTGATAAAAAACAACAGCAACAAATATATGCCTATATATCAAGCATAAAAATCAATCAAAAAGTATTTGTTGAATGTTTTCAGTGTGTCCAACTCTATACACAAAACTGTATACAGAATACTCATTTGATTCTGTTTTGTATTTTTTGAATTATTTAATCTAAATAATTCCACAAACCCACTTGAACACCTGAAATTTGTATATAGACAGACTTTTTACACAATAAAGTCAGATTAAATGTTAAAGATTTGGCCTTGCAATTATTTTTGCACTTTGCAATAATAGGCTTTTGAGCAGTGGTTTACCCATTTAACTTCCTACTCCCTGCCCCATACATGGGCAAGTGTTGGCTTCCCTGCATGCTATCGCAATCATTTCCTTTGAGTAACCACAGGAGTAATTACTTGCAGCCCCTACATTTGTACCAGCAATCAATTTAGATTCCACAGAAAAAATTCTTATCTGAATTATACCAATTAATGATACTGTGCTGTAGCTTAAAAAATAATGCAGTCAGCTATATTTGAAAGCCCTGAATATTTTACAACATGCAAACATATACATGGTCCAATTCTCCAAATTCCATTCTTTCTATCATCCTTTTTCAAAATAAGGCCCATGATTTGAATGGGGGACTAGTGTTGGCAGTAGCTTTCTCTACCATTCTGATGATTCCAGGGCAAAGTCTCATACTTCTGAGTACCAAACTCAAGGTTTATACTTCCGGTTTGTTTGTTTACTCGGTGGTATGCTAGCAAATGTTTAACAATGGCTTCTTCAAAAAGTATATGTATGTAACTGTGTAACCAAGTTTATTGGGACTTTTATAATGGATGTGTAGCACATAGTTAAGAAATAATTATAATATGTATTCTTATAAATTCTGTATAGTCAGTTGATTCGCACAAAAGCTCTCACTGATTTTTTCCAATTTTTGTAAACATATGAAACATGATTACACTGTTTAATGAGTGTAGTTCTAACATGAATAATGGTTGATATTTTGTTTACATTAATATCTAAGAAAATGACCAATTGTATGTTGGAACTTCACTTGTTCTTCGATGACATGAGACATTTCTGCTGAGTCAGAGAATCAATTTTGAGTACTGGAAGAATATTTCCTGAATTTATTATGCCTTTTACAATGTAATAGCTATATACAAGGCAAACTTGTGTTTAATCTGCATTATTAACATTTTCTCTATCTCTTTCTTAAGCGTGGATATTCAAAAAAGTGATAAATGAAACCTTGATTTGTAGCATTTCTTATTCCCATTATAAAATCCACTAAGTGTGGCCAATTTCAAGATACTGATTTGACATCACTGAACAAAACTTTCCACCTTACAGATAGGATACACACATTATGCTATCTATTAGATCATCAAACTCCCATCTTTAAAATTCTACTTGACTATTTCAGAGTTTTTTCACAGTCTCAGCGACATTTGAAATTTTACCTTAGTCCACTAATGAAAATTCTAATTAGCTTATTCCCCTGCATTTTCCAATCTTTAACATACCACTCATTGAGATTTACTAAAGGTGGTAATGCTATCCAGCTGGTCTCAGTGGGTTTCCTAGAACGGTATAATAAGCATGCTTTGATATTCAGGGTGTGTAGGTTGTTTAAGCCCATAATTGTTTTTAATGGGCTTTTCTCTTCAAAATCATAGTTGGCTACTAAACGCAGCAAACCAGAGTGAGGCCAATGAAAATCAGTGGATTTATAGGTTTACAATAAATGAAACTTGATTAAATATAAATAATCACTAGAATTTCTTTTTAAATATTGCAGCATACTATATAACATTTACTATCCTACATATCTTTCAGTAATGGTTTGGAATACTGTCTGACAATAGCTGCCAGAATAATGCAACAATAAAATGCTCTTTTGTTTAATGATTCATTTAGGCAAAGGATTGTTTACACACGCAAAGTGACTTCTGTTTAAAGCAGTCAATAAGGAAGGCTTTTCTATTTATGACAGGAATGATCTGGCTTGTGCTTGGCTGGTACTTGCTGTGTATTTCATGCACTTTGATAATCAGCTTCCCAGGAAACCCAATCTGGTTGGGCATACATAGAAAATAAGCATGTTGAAGCAACTCTTTAAGAATTTTCAAGAAAATTAACTGGTAAAATGGAAAACAAATTACTTTAGGGTTAAATTAGGAGAAGTTTTGTCTTTTTTTTTTTTTTCATTTAATGCATATATCTTAATACCGGGTATGTTCATTTGTCTGTATGGAAATAAAATGTAAACTTAGGACTTTTGGGGTGAGGTAAATAAGGAGGGAAATCATTGAAAAGCTCAAAAATTTGAGATGGGGAATCAATATTTTAGAAGTCCAAAGCTTGGCATTTACTATGATCATGTTACTCCTCTTTTCCTTTACAAATCTTTACCTTGGGTATGTAAGGAGAAATGCTGCCAGGTTTTGAGAAGGTTCAATGATAATCTGAAACTAAGTTTAATGTGTCTGAATTCATTTAAAATGAATCTGCTTTTCTAAGGATGTTTTTCCTAAAACTCTAAGCCTGTCTGTATTTTAAGAGGAAAATCCTTGCATGTGTTTCTAATTCTTTTATAAACATGCTATTAAAGTATACTATTGCAAAGTCCAGTAGATAGCCAAAAAGTGTGTAAACTCTTTTTCCTTAGAAACAAAAAGGTTTTCGGGCCAAGAATAAAGAAATGTGATTCCAAAATATTTGGATAGTTACAAAAAGAAAAAAAAACTACATTCAATCTGTTCAGGCTTTTTATTATACATCTTACTTTGCCCTTTCCAGCTATTTCTTTTGACTTCTCTGTATTTATTCTTTCTTTCTTTTTTTCTTTATTTTTTTGCTGTACGCGGGCCTCTCACTGTTGTGGCCTCTCCCGTTGTGGAGCACAGGCTCCGGACGAATAGGCCCAGCGGCCATGGCTCACGGGCCCAGCCACTCCACGGCATGTGAGATCTTCCCGGACCGCGGCACGAACCCACGTCCCCTGCATCGGCAGGCGGACTCTCAACCACTGCGCCACCAGGGAAGCCCTGTATTTATCCTTTAAATACTTCTTCTTAAACTTCTTTTAAAAAAAGCAGTTGCCTCTTTCAGTCTTTTGTAAAACAAATGCTATGTAACCAACTTGGTCAGGAGAAGCAGAAAACTATAGGAAAAATAATACTACAATCACAGAGCTCATTATATATTTAGGTCATAATTTTAAAAAGGAAATACAGAGACAACACTATTTGAACTTAAAGTACAGAATGAATATTTGTGTAAAGTTATGCTATGTCTAAAATGTTACTTCAGTAATTAAGATGAAATGTTTTGTGAAAAAGGGTATATTTTTCCTTAATGAAACTGAATTTGTTTCTTTAGCAGTCTGATGACATTAAATAAGTTTGTCTTTTACTTTTTTGTCATTCTCTGAATAGTACCCATTTGAGACCCAGAATGTTTCTGTTGGCTACTTGTGTGATGTGAATTAATCAGTTACTTGTCATACCTTTCCTTTGCTGTATGCTGCCAATTGCTGAACATGGAAACAATAGTGGATGTGAAACTCTTCAGGAACACAGAAGCCAGGACCATATCTATGTGTCCTACGGACCTCAGCCATGAAGAGACAGAAATAATCAATGCAGTTTTCCAAGGCTATCAGCTTGATTTACTCAGAAGCACCACTGATGAATAAACTAGGTGGTGATCTGTCTGTGAACTGCACTGACCATTCAGTTTCTCCATGGTCCCTTAAACTAGTTACAGACCTGTGTCTATGATGCAAAGTCAAATGGACAGTTGAGGCAATTATCTGAACAAGTCTGGTGAAAAGAAAGCTTGTTACTAAGGAAAAAGTGAGTTGGGGGGGTGCCTTAGTTATCCATATTGAATTTTTGTATTGATCACATTCATGAGACAATTGCTTGACTCACCACTTCATTTTGCTTGGGTAGACACGGGCTAAGATAATTGAAAGCAATTAAACAGCAATATCCAGGGAACAATAAGTGACAGCTTAGGTCAGATATTGTGGTGCAGGGTAGCTTCATCAACAAGTGTTTATCACACCCCTACTGTGCTGGACACTGGGAAGATTACCAGTTAAACAGAAAAGAAAATTACTATCCACAAACTAATGGAAACAAGACATGTATCCCTGAAAAAATTACGTGGAGTGGGAGCCAATTCAACTGTGAGTTTCAAAATAAAAGAGCTGTGTTTTAAGTAATATGTTGGTCTCTTTCCAAGGCCTAGTGGAATTCACAAAGCTCGCAGTTGGACATCAAGTTGGATTTCTAAAAAGGCATGTCATTATTTGAGGAAGAGTGGGGAGATTTCTACTGAAATCTTTGAATGAATGAAACAAAATCACCCTGGCCATCCTTCTTTAGAAGACAAATATATCTGGGAGGAGTCAAACACTTAAGTGTACTAAATCCTTGGACATTTCCTTAAGGAAAGTGAGTTGTTGCTTTCCTCCAGGGTGGCAGGTGAGAACAGCAGCATAAGACCACTGGGTGCCTGTGGGAAATAACTGAATGGGAAGAAGGGATAAGTAAAGAAAATAGATTCTGCACCTACGTAGCAATTTTGCCTTGAGCCAGCTAAGTAGACTAGAAGGCCCTTTAGGACCAAATGATTATTGCAGTGAAAGTGACAGCAAGGTTAACCAATCTTCACCTAGAATACTGAGGCAAGACTTAACCAATACATGTTTATCTGAACGTTTTCTTTTTTAATAGGAACAATATTATTGGTAGGTCTATAGTAACTTCGTCTAAAACCACATTTGTCTCTTGGAAAACACACACACACATGCACACATACACACACTACCCGAGTCCACACACACACACACACACACACACACACACACACACACACACACACACACACACACACACACTACCCGAGTCCTATATTATTGCGGAAAGGATTCATTCATTTTTATCATGTAATTTTTAACTCTTTAGAATCCTAAATAAGATGCCTTTCTCTTTGTAATTTTAATGAATCTATGCAAACATATATAAGTAAGTTGTAAGATAAAACTATTATATTTAATCATAGTATTGTGATATTAATAGAATGTTAAAATATAAATAGTTTCTGGACTAAATTACTTTGCCATCACATAACAATTGAGATTTCACTTAAAAAATAAAATGAGTTATATTTAAATCAGCAATTAATATTAAGACAAATAACATGCAAAATAAATGTGGATACTTTGTGGTAATCTTTGAATGATTTTTAAAGAGGAGATCAGTTTGTCATTAGACTCAAACCCTCCAATGACACCTATCTTTTCATGTTCATCTTTGTCACTGAAGTTTAGGACTGGTGCTGGAAAGGACAGTGACAGAAACATGTTCTAGTTTTCTTGGAAGCTACTTGTGCCAGTTTTACACCCACCCCCAGTACACACGCACGCACTTGCTTAGTGTGTGCACTCATCACTCACTCCCGCAAACAGACTCACTCCTATTTAGAGCAATCACAAAATACTAGAATTCAGAGACAACTTACAATAAACTAATTTCCTGCTCAGACTTTCCTTATTAAGAAATTGATCTATTCCATTTGTCTCTCTGATTTAATCTATGACATCAATCAAATGAAAGATTTGTACAAATATACATACAGGCTAGTGATTCTACTCAGCTGTTAAGATAAAACAATTGTTACCCTTTACCATAATTGTATTTCACCCTGAATCACCCTAAATTATAAATGAGAAACTGGAAAAGTTACAACTGGCTTTCCTTGCTCATTCAGCTGTTACTCTTCTAAAAGATCTGAACCTTCCCACAAATCCTCAGAGACAGTACAATTCTCTATTTTAATGAATTCACTTGCACCCCACTGAGAATTAATTGCTTTGGATGCAACCCAATGGTCTGACATGCTGAGAGGCCCACTGGTAGTTGTGTTTTGTTTGTTTTCCTAATAAAGAGCTCTAAGGAATTAACCAACCTCCTGACCAAGTATAATATCTACTTCTATTATCCCTTTCTACCTCTGTCTCTCTGCTCTGCCTTTATTTACACACACACACACACACACACACACACACACACACACACACACACAC
>NW_021703768.1:86133816-86143492 GCF_005190385.1 Monodon monoceros | reverse complement strand
CACACACACACACACACACACACACACACACACACACACACACACACGAGAGGATTGTGAGAACCCTGGTATTATTGACAAAACAAATTCTTTGTTGTATAAATACCACTGGGGGTGTTTGTGGTATGTAAATCTACAGGTCAACACTCTACGGTCACTCTGTGTTTGTGAAGAAAACCAGCAACAAATTGTTCTTTGTGAGGATTTCTTGGGTGTTAAAACCTACAACAAAAATAGAATTTGCTATGCTTGTATACGATAGAATGTGCCATTCTGTGATTCCAATATGGGGCTATAATCTCTAATTGAATTACTTCACTAATTCATTAATCCAACAGGTATTTATACAGCAGCTATTGTATGTCAGTATTTGCCCCCAAATTCGAAGCTGTAATGGGAGGTTTGCTCCAGGAGGGTAGTACGTAGTAGTGCATAGAGCTATTCAGATACACAGGTAACTCAGATGACACACAGGACCTGGAGTATAGACTGCAAGAAACAACTAAAATATTGGTTGAATTCTATGCAAATACTACTTAAAAAAATTATTATCTATACTTCCTAAGTCCCTTAAGTGTCTTAACAAAGAGGACAGATACAGCAGAACTATTGAAGCAAAGTTAATGTATGTAAGGCACAGATAAAAAATAGGGAGCAATCAGAAAGAGATATAACTGAAATAGGGCTCTAAGTTATAGTCTTGGCATTTCACCATAAAATTCACATCTCCATTCTTTGCAGCCCAGCCAGAAAAGGGAGAAAAGGAATGACTTGACAAATTATTGTCATGGAATTAAGAAAAGCAAAATAGCTTATCATAAATAATAGTTTTCTATTATAGAATGCTAAAAGATATTTATCACATAGCTTTTTAGTAAAGAACTTTAAAAGATAAAAAGACCCAATACGTTCCTAATGAGAATAATGCATTCTTAAATTCTTAATGCATTCTTAAAATGAGAGGAAATATTCTTCAGAGACTTCTAGCCAAGATGGAGTAACAGACCAGATTTACTCTCCTCCTTGTAAAAAATTTAAAAAAGGAAAAAAAATCACACAAAATAAAAGATTTCACTGGGCAACAGGCAACAAAGGATAGTGATTTT
Source organism: Monodon monoceros (assembly GCF_005190385.1). Taxonomy (NCBI): domain Eukaryota; kingdom Metazoa; phylum Chordata; class Mammalia; order Artiodactyla; family Monodontidae; genus Monodon; species Monodon monoceros. The sequence goes on along the minus strand of NW_021703768.1, from coordinate 86,142,386 downwards.
TGAAAGATGTGAAACAGATGAAGAGAGTTGTATGATTGTCCCATCTTACTGCCTGAGTGGTTTCAGCCTGAGGTATGGGAAGAGGGGATTCAGGTAGGATATGCCAGAATTGAGGGGATAGATCTGGGAATCTAGGGAGGTCAAGGTGGCTAGAGTAGTCGGGACTAAATTCTGGAGAGGAGAGTGCTGGAGGGAGAGAGAGAGAGAGAGAGAGGGAGAGGGAGGGAGGGAGGGAGAGAGGGAGAGAGGGAGGGAGGGAGAGAGGGAGAGAGGGAGGGAGGGAGGGGGAGAGGGAGGGAGGGAAGGAGAGAGAGAGAGAGATCCAAAGATCAGAGGACAGACTCTGTCAAACCTTCATGCCTTCAGATAACTACTGATCAGGACCACAGGAGGAAAATACCTGAGGTTGGGGAGTCACTTGAAAAGATTTAAAAGAACAATGCTCACGTCTCATACAGGGCAAGGTAGAATGTGTCTTTGGAACAGCAGAGGTAAATAAAATACTCATATTTTCTAGTCCATCAGGTAGAGCATTCTGAATAGCTTTGTTAGAGTAGTGGGGCAAACTTGACCCAAGCTAAATACTGTTCTGGTCCTGACTTAAAAGTCTTATATCAAGAACCAAAAGGATCGGGTTTCCCTGGTGGCGCAGTGGTTGAGAGTCCACCTGCCAATGCAGGAGACACAGGTTCGTGCCCTGGTCCGGGAGGATCCCATATGCCGCGGAGCGGCTGGGCCCGTGAGCCATGGCTGCTGAGCCTGTGCATCCAGTGCCTGTGCTCTGCAACGGGAGAGGCCACAGCAGTGAGAGTCCCGCGTACTGCAAAAAAAAAAAACCAAAAAAACCCCAAAAGGATCAAATTGTTTTAGGTAACATGACTGCTTTTCTGATTAAAGCTCATGAATATTTATAGGAACATACCCAGCAAGGTAAAGTTTTAATATCTGACATTTGATAAAAAAAAAATAAATAAATAAACAGGTATGCAAACTGTGGTGGTAAATCAGACTTCAATTGTGGAAGAAGGTTCATAGGAGCCAAAATAACAATGCTTGAGCATTTCAAGTTTATTGCAAGAAAAGTATAGAATACAACAAGAACATTAAAATGATTACACATCACAGCTAAAAGCTGGTTCCCAACAGTTGTGCAGAAGCAAGATCCAGTTGTCCTTCCCCTACAGAGGGGTATAGAATATGTTTTCTCTCTCTGTGGGAACCACCACCATGTTCACAGGACACCTCAGATCCAAGGAGCTCAAAATAAAATGTTAGCTTGGACTTCACACACCCTCCTGGCCACATTCTTGCTATGTGACCAGTTTTGACCCTCTGAGGATCTTGCCAAAACCAAACACAAACTATCAACCATGATTTTATCAGCAAACAATGCTGCCATGCTGGTTAAGAGACAAACAAACAAGCAAAACCACTCTGAATCTTGAGTCTGACCTAGAAGTATAAAACAATACCATTAATCAGTACATTTCATGCCCTGTCCAGGAATTACTGTTAGACCAATACACTTCTTCAGGCTGTTTCCAGGTCTTTTAGAGTAAACTACGTTAACACTTCAGTCATGCAAAGAAAGGAAATCACTATTGATAATGAGAAGGAAAATCAATCAATATGAAAATGACTCAAATCAAACTTCTGAAGATGAAAACTGCAAAGCTTAGATTAAAAATATACTGGATGGGTTTACTAATAGAATAGATATTACAGATGAAAAGATTGGTAAATTTAAAGACCTAGTAATAAAAATGATCTAAAACTAAACACATAGAAGAAAAAACAAAAACAACTCAGAATAATCAATGGATAAAACAGTTGGGTATTCATGGACCCTCATCTAAATCTCATACCATGTACAAAATGTAACCAAAAATAAATCACAGATTTAAACATAAAATATGTAACTATAAAACTTTTAGAAGAAAACATAGGAGAACATTTTTAAGACCTGGGGCTTGGTGAGGAATGTTTGGACATGAAGTAAAACTTAATGCATATAAGAAAAAGTCAATAAACTGGACTTCATTAATATTAAAAAAGTTTGCTCTGGAAATACCTTGTTATGGGGATAGAAAGACAAGATACAGATTTTGATAAAACATTTGCAAACTACAAATATAACAAAAGAAACATGTAGAATATATCATCTAGAATATATCTAGACTCATCTAGAGTATACAAGAAATTCTTGAAATTCAACAGTAAAAAACCCGAACAGTTCAATTATGAAATGGGCAAAAGGCATTAGGAAAATGCAAATTAAGGCCACAATGAGATACCACTGAATATCTATTAGTATAGCTTGAAATAAAAAAATGGTGACAATAGCAAACATTGGTGAGAATGGAGAAACTGGATCACTCATATATTGCTGGTGGGGATGTAAAATGTTACAGTCACACTGGAAAAAATTTTGGTAGTTTCTTAAAAACTAAATAAATACATACTTACCACACGACCCAGGAATTGCACTCCTGGGCATTTATCCCATAGAAATGAAGGCTATATCCACTCAAAAACCTATCCCCAGTTGTTCAGGATAGCAGATTTATTCATAATAGTGCTAAACTGGAAACGAACAAAAACAATGTCCTACAATAAGTGATTGGTCAAACAATCTGACACATCCACTAATGTCTCATCTCTTCCATTCCAAAGACCTTTCTATCATATCCTGTGATACCAATATTATTGGGGAAAAGACTGTTGATTTGAAAAAATATGAAATCTTCTTTGAACGTGCCAGCTACATGATTTATCTCTAATTTGGGAGAAATAACCATGTTATAAATAGAACAGATGACAAGAAGCACAGATGTTGGTAAATATACAGACCTGTGGCTAGAAGACCTGTGTTCATTACATGGTTCTGCTATGAGCTTAGCTGTACAAATTGCTTAATCTCTCCCAGATTCATATTCCTCACCTAGAAGATGGTAATAAGGACAGCTCCTGGAAAGGTTTTTGTGAAATGAAACCAGTGTAAATTGCCTACTATACAAGCATTTAATTAAGATTTTTTTCCTACCCAAACATGTATTTTTTAAAATTTTATTTATTTTATTATTATTATTATTTTTGGCTGTGTTGGGTCTTCGTTGCTGTATGTGGGTTTTTCTCTAGTTGTGGTGAGCAGGGGCTACTCTTCGTTGCGGTGCGCAGCCTTCTCATTGCGGTGGCTTCTCTTGTTGTGGAGCATGGGGTCTAGGCGCGAGAGCTTCAGTAGTTGTGGCACGTGGGCTCAGTAGTTGTGGCTTGTGGGCTGTAGAGCGCAGGCTCAGTAGTTGTGGTTCACGGGCTTAGTTGCTCCACAGCATGTGGGATCCTCCCGGACCAGGGCTCGAACCCGTGTCCCCTGCATTAGCAGGCAGATTCTTAACCACTGCACCACCAGGGAAGCCCAAAACATGTATTCTTTTTATGGATGTTATGTAATGCATAGTTCAGAGCACAAAGTCAGATTTAAAAGAAACTTGGGTTTCTTTGTGTGAATTTGGGATATTTACTTTGAGCCTCAATATTTTCATCTCTAGAAAAAAGCAATAATATTGCACCACAAAGTTTTGTACTCAGTTAATGATAAGGTGATATATTATATGAATACTTTAAACACTGAATCTTCAATGTCTTTACCAAGTCTATTCACTTAGATATGTGGCAGTTTGGATTAAAAGTCAATTGATCTTTGTTGTTTTTGGATTAGAAATAATGACTTCATCAAATTCTAAGCAGTGTAAAGGAATTGGAATCACTAGAAGTGGGAAATAATTTTCATTTCTTGAATGGAGATAAGAAACAATCTTAGTCTAGGTGAAATCTAGATCTAACTATCTCCAAGATTTACACTCTCAATTTGTATTTGACATATGTATGTAAATAAACATAACTCTTGTGTGAAGATTCTGAAGACACCTGTCCTGAAGTTACAAATCATAGGGAAATAATTCATGATCCAGGGCTTCTAAAATACATTCTAAGGAAAGTACTGGAAGCCTTAGCACAGTATTTACATTTTCTAAAATTGCTATCAATTAAGTTTTCTCTGAGTAATAGAATTAAAAAAAATAGAATTAAATATGAAAGCCATCCAAGTATCCACTTGTATCTTGACAGAGGCAAAAGTGATTTTTCAATGAGTTAACATAAATATAAAATACTATATAATACGTGTATATATGTATATTCTTTAGTCCTAATTGAGATTGATCATCTTTACCTCCATTAGCATTATGTTACTGAGTTGCTGCATGAAAGACAAAATTAATAAAGGGAAAAACATAAAGGGATTATTTTTCAAATATACTCCTCCAGTATACAAATAACATTAAAGAGAAGAAAACAATTTTTAAATTGTTTTATGTAACTACATTTTCATACTGAGAAATTCCATGTTGAAAGTTTTAATGCCTGTGTGGAATGTTAAAGTCCCCAGATCAGAGAAAGCACAATAGTTTTTCTCTTTATTAATTCAATATTTATATTTCTATAGTTTCTTTTAAAATAACCTAAACAGGATAGGGTTCATTTGTTTCCCATATTTATATTCTCATTTTTTTGAATTGGAAGAATCTACACACTTCTTCAGTTGGTCCATCTGAATAAGGGAAGATAACATGACAAAGAAGCAAAAATATCAGAAAAAATATAGTAAAATTTTATGTTGAGTTTAAACTAAAAATAACACTACATTTTTAATCTCTGACAAAGATGAAGTGACTTTTTTTTTTTTTTTTTTTGTGGTACACGGGCCTCTCACTGTTGTGGCCTCTCCCGTTGTGGAGCACAGGCTCCGGACACACAGGCTCCGGGCACGCAGGCTCATCGGCCATGGCTCACGGGCCCAGCCGCTCCGTGGTATGTGGGATCTTTCCGGACAGGGGCACGAACCCGTGTCCCCTGCATCCGCAGGCGGGCTCGCAACCACTGCGCCACCAGGGAAGACCTGGAGTGACTTTTGAAAAGTAAAATTAACCCTATTTAAAATTTGGATTTTTTTGTTTGTTTGTTTTTTGGTTTTCAGCTCTTTTTAAAGAGTAAATTCAATTTAAGTGTATTATTCGTGTTACTTATAAAGAACTTACAAAGATGATATTACATCACCTTTACATCATGTTACTTATAAAGATGATATTACAACATTTAATTAAAGTGTTTATTTCAACAGTTTTATTGCTGAAATTATGTTTGGATATCAAGACCCTCAAGGGGACCTTCTGTTTTGTAACTTTCTGTTTCACCATAGCTTGATGTAGCTACAGTATCAGGAATGCTTCCCACGCATAGGAAAATCTCAGTACGCTTGCTTGGTGGTATGGGAGACAGTGAGGGGGATATATACACACATGCACACACGCATATACATACACATAAAACTGTTGTCATGTCCAACAATCTAAAATGAATTGAAATAAAAGCATAAAGTGTCTATTCAGCATCTAAAATAGAAATGCAATTGATAAGCACACTAAAGATTCATTCTCATTTCAAAATTCATAACAGCAACTTTTGGAAACTAATATATAGGAAATTAGGAAAGATCATGGCAAAGGATGATGAGAATTCTTTTTATTGGGGGAACAAGGAAAGACCAGTTCTTAAAGAGGTTCATAGACAACATATTTATTAAAATCTTCCCAGTACTTAGAGGTGTTTTTTGGTTAATATCATGAACATATAACTATAAGGAAATAAGACAAATATTGCAAGTACGTCAACATGAATTTTTAATGATTTCAGACTGTATATGTTATGTTTCTATTAATTTTATCAGGCATAACCATCTTCTAGTTATAAATTCTATTTCGTTTTGAAATAAACCCCAGATATTCTCATGCAATACCAACTATAAGACAAATTTCTGTGATTTCCCAGCAATGCAAAAATAAAGAGACACAAAGTGTCATTTATTGCCTGAGCACTGAAATAGCTCCAGTTTCTTCAAGTTAATGAGAGAAATAAAAACTCTAGAGGCATGGAAAGGAGATGTGGTAGATTCATTATTGATCTCCACTCTTTAATCCCCCTGGAATCTACAACTTTTGTCCTGTTATTACTTTGCACTAAAGCGTGGGTTTAATTTCCCACTCTTTGACTTTGGTCTGGCCATGTGACTTGCATCAGCAGACAGTTCTGATAATAAGATTTAAAACATCATACACATTTCTGCATGCTCTCTTGCAGCTCCACCATTATTATAAAAATAACATGTTCCAGTGACACAGCCTGCTAGTCCAAAAAGGAGGAGAAATGTGGGAAGCAGAGCTGCCATAGCCTATCCACCAAACTTCCCAAGACGAGAGCTTTGCACAAAATCCAGCACAAAACAAACAAACCCAGTAGACTTGCATATATGCAAAAATAAATACTTTAGTTGCTGTATCCACAAAGGTTTTGTGGTTGTTTTTAAGTGACATTATTTTGACAGACTTAATTGGCACAACAAACTAAATGCAAAAGATGAAAAGTTCACAGGCATGTAGTTAAAGAAGGAGGGAAGCCAAAACAGAGCCGAAGTTAGACACAAGAGCCTATGTCTTGATAGAGGAGGGGAGTGGCATTCCTCCCCTGATGTAATGGTCCCAAAAGAGTAATTTCTCTATGGCTAGTAAAACATTTTATACAAAGGTATCATGAGAAATGATTAATGTCAGTGATTATATTGGCAGATACACATGGGGAAGATTCTCCAAGAGTAATGTTTGTATATGAGCTTGTCCCATGTACCAAGGTAGAGAACACCACTCCCCACCTCAAAACATCTCAAATTCACACCTTTGTTATTAAAACCTGGCTATGCCTTTGTGTTGAAATGAAGATTTACAAGAATCACTCAATAAATTAATCCAAAGGGCTGTTGTTAATGTAAAGAAAGCTGATATAAATATAGTCCTATTAGAGAAGATCAATTTTAACGCAATTAATAAAGGATATACATAATGATAAATGGTCAGTCATCTAGAATTATTTAACAGGTATGTGTGTGTATTTAATAACATGCCTTCAATATGTAAAAAGCAGAAATTGACATAACTAAAAAGAGTTTAGAAAGACAATGCATACTCACGAAAGTAGATATGAGTACATACTCTCTTGGGCTCGAGAGATCTTGGGATCTGGATTTAGTAATCTAGCAGAAACATAGATATGAATATATTAAGAGGTAGACAGAGGATTCTATATGTATCCCTTCCTTTTAAAATATAATACTTTGCATAGAATTACCACCATGGAGGAATCACTGGATTAAAAAATCTATTAGTTATTAAGTGATACACAATGCTTAACTCTCTTCAACACAGAATTGAAAACCTTAAGTGTCACCTCATCTATCTCATACCTCCAGTCTTTTCTGTCAGTATCTTTTCATAGATGAAGCAAATAATAGCATTGGAAAACAATCACAGGTTAACTTTTGACTTCTTGGACAACATGGTAACTGAAGTAGGTTTGATTACAGGAATATAATTCTATTATTGGATTTTTTTTGAATATTTACCAAGATGAGTGAGTCAATGTCATATATCGGGCTATTCAATGTGGGATAATAGACTTTCTTTGTGGAAAAGTAAGAGTGGCAAAACAGAGAGCAAGAAGTATTTTTTAATACTATCAATCTTACAGAATTGAAGACATTGAAAATTGTGTGCTTTGTCTGTTTTTTTTTTTTTTTTTTCGGTACACGGGCCTCTCACTGTTGTGGCCTCCCCCGCTGCGGAGCACAGGCTCTGGACGCGCAGGCTCAGCAGCCATGGCTCACAGGCCCAGCCGCTGCACGGCATGTGGGATCCTCCCAGACCGGGGCACGAACCCGTGTCCCCTGCATCGGCAGGCGGACTCTCAACCACTGCGCCACCAGGGAAGCCCCATTTGGTTATTTTAGGATCAAAACACTTGCATCATGTAGTAATGTGTTACATCATATGATGTATTTCTTTTACAGCCATAGAGATAATGTAGCTTAATATTATTTTGGTTATGAAAGTCAAAGTTGCAAAATAATTTGATTTCTCATGTTAATGAAACAGAGCGTATCTCTGGCTCTGTCCAAACAAGGGAAGTTGCTACATCTCCCCACCTGCCAAGTCTATGTTCATGGACATTTAAAAATGGCACCTTCTGTAAAGAACAATTTAATCTATATGCTAATAGCTAAATTGTCTTATATTTAAGCAAGTTAGCTTGCGTCTGTTCTTTTAAATTTAAAATCACTTATTTAGGGCTTCCCTGGTGGCGCAGTGGCTGAGAGTCCGCCTGCCGATGCAGGGGACGCGGGTTCGTGCTCCGGTCTGGGAAGATCCCACATGCCGCAGAACGGCTGGGCCCGTGAGCCATGGCCCCTGGGCCTGTGCGTCCGGAGCCTGTGCTCCAACGCGGGAGAGGCCGCAGCGGTGACAGGCCCGCGTACTGCAAAAAAAATAAATAAATAAAAAATAAAAAATAGGGCTTCCCTGGTGGCGCAGTGGTTGAGAGTCCGCCTGCTGATGCAGGGGACATGGGTTCGTGCCCCGGTCCGGGAGGATCCCACATGCCGCGGAGCAGCTGGGCCCGTGAGCCAT
>NW_021703768.1:85779548-86133716 GCF_005190385.1 Monodon monoceros | reverse complement strand
TTGGTTGAGAGTCCGCCTGCTGATGCAGGGGACATGGGTTCGTGCCCCGGTCCGGGAGGATCCCACATGCCGCGGAGCAGCTGGGCCCGTGAGCCATGGCTGCTGAGCCGGCGCGTCCAGAGCTGTGCTCCGCAACGGGAGGGGCCACAACAGTGAGAGGCCCGCGTACCGCAAAAAAAATAAAAAATAAAAAAATAAAATAAAATAAAAAATAAATTATTCAACTCAAGAGAAAGTTACACGAAAAGTTAGGTACTAGTATCGCGCAGTAAAGCTGTATAGAAAAATATGGCAATATGGTAGTAAAAATTATGAATAAACATTTTTCTAAACTATAAAATCTTATGGCTCATTTTCCGCTTCTCTAATTTGCAAATATATACCCATAATATTTTCTGTAGGTGCCTAATAATTACCTAAAGTGACAAGTTCATATTTCTGAGAACTTTCACAGGAACTGAAGGGCAATAGAATTATGTTTACACACTTCTTCATAGTAATAAGAACCATATATATGATAGGAAGGCTGTATGATATTTGACTATACAAACTTTCTGAAGGAGGCATCATCTTACATAGGGAGGGCAGAAACCACTGCAAATGACTTTACTCTGGTGCTTGGCAAAACCAGTTATTTTTCTGGATTCCAAAGATTAACATGGTTTATCTTATAAACTCCTTTACCCCCACGCACTGCCACAATTTGGCATCCATGTGTGAGTAAGCATGGGCTATGTGAATGGAGACATTATCTAAGCATAACATGCAGTATAATTGTGGATTTAGCTTTTCAATTGAATTGCTTTAAGCAATGTTAAAAAAAGATATTATTCTCTAACAAAGGAGTAATTTGCATTAGCAATATGTTTGGTTTTTGATGTTTCTCTGATTTTTACAGGTTTATTTCATTTAATAGAGATTCATGCAATTATGAAAATGTTATTTTTCAAGTACTTATCAGTACCAGACAGTATGGCTAGTTTCAGCCTAGGGCCATTATCAGTTAATTTGGCATCTATCTAGTAGATTGGTTCCCAAATCACCAGGCTTTTGAGGCTAAATAGCATTTATTTCATGAGTTGTTCACAAGTGCTCATCTGCATGTATGAAATTTCCCCTCTGATTCTGGTTTCTGAATGTGCATGTTAAGTAAAATTATAGGGCTGAGTCTGTTTAATGTTGCAGGTTCTGACTAACTTATTGTTTTCTGAACTCATTTAAAAAATTTTAACTCCCCCAATTACTGCTTAATTATTTTGTAAGGATTCATATCTCTGACTCACTGCACTGTGCCTCAGTTGTGAAGCCTGCACCATGAATGAAAATGTAGGGATATTCTACTAAAAATTCTAGTTCATTTACACACAAACCCACATGTAAGGAAATAAAAGCAAAACAAAATAAAACAAAAGACCACCAGCAGTTGGTTTCTACAAGTTAAGAAAACTTATATATAGTTTAGCTGTCACTTTATATGATATGCTGAAACCCAGAGAGCAGAGAGGTCTAAAAACAGAAGTACCACATATACATTCATATATTTATATACTATACTTTTCAAATTGTAAGTGCAGCAACAGAATTCACTCTAAGATTGTATATAATATTTTGTTCTTTAGCCACACCTTGGCAAAGCACATTAATAATTCATGGTAATCTAAAAAAATATGATACATGTTGCTTTTAATGGTAATAAAGCTATTTAATATGTGTATGCATTTGTGTATGTTCGTGGTTCTTAATATTTAACGAAAAATCAATTTGAGGTGTTCTCATTAGTTTACTAGTTTTTGTTTGTTCATCATAATTGTATAACCTGTAACATTGCTTTCTTATATCAGTTTCACCCAAAGCAGTGGAAAATTTACTTAAGCAACACTGCCACCTTCATATATTATTCTTCATTTTTGTTACATACACAAGTATAGTTTCTACAAAATATAGTTTTCAAACTTATCAGTATTTTCCAAAAAGTCATAATGATTATGGAATGTACTTTTAATCAAAACACAATAAAGCAACACAAAAATTCTTCCACTTTGCCAGTAACCAGAGAAAAATTACTTTGAGTTTGATTCATCTTTTTATTCAGATTTTTAATAGATTTAAGGTGATTTGTCCATTTATTCTGCTTATTGACCATTGTAGTCAAAAGTGAGTATTTTTAGAATATTGAACAAGGGAGTATAGAGGTACTTAGTATGGTATAGTGGATCTTGAGAGAACTAACTTAACTACCTTGGAGCCTAACCATTTGCTTTGGCATTATTAGCTGAGGCTCAAAGTATACTAAGCCACTAAGTATACTTAGTAACTAACAATTAGGTGAAGAATTCATTTTGATTTTGGCACACAATGGGAGTGCAAGCATTTCCTTACTGGATCCAACTGAACTGGTTATCTACTGGTACACACAAGTACAGTCATTGCGGTTGTTGTGTTGTGTATACTCAGTATCATTTCTGATCGGCAAGGTCCTGTGCTACAGTGACTATAGATACACTGTTCATGCACTTTTAATATTCTCATTAAAAAGTGTTTCAATTCACATTTGTTTCGTATTTAATATACTGTTTTTTGTACTATCTTGAAGAATATAGTACATCTATATGACAGAATTTCCAAGTTTTTGATTCATTCATATAGCCATTGATTGATCAAATTTTTACCAGGCAGCTATTACACTGAACAATAGACACTCTCAGCTGGACAGTGGACACTTACAGACTAGTGGAAGAGAGAGGCATAAGCAAATTTATTAAATGCAAAAATATGTGATAATAAATTATATGCACTGCTCTATTGGCATATTGGAGTTTTTTTGTACTAACATCACTACAAATATTGGGTGAATTATTATATTTTCAAGGTTACATAATCCCTTCGCAGTTAATAATTTTCAAAGTTTACTGCCTATTTTGTGAAGTGTATCTTCCTTTTATTTGTATTATATTTACTATTCATTATTTTGAACAGGTTCACACACAGCTCAAAGTTTAAATAATTTATTGTATCTATTCACTAATTCAATTCTAGGTAGGGTAATAATAATTGTAGTTTCATTCAATGCATTACTGTTAACCACTTGTTTTAAAGTTGATTTGCTTCATTCCCTGATATTTATGGATTATCTCAAGATCTTCTTACAGTCTATTACTATTCATTTGGTATTGCACTGACCCAAAAACCTGAGGATCAACAGCCACTTCAGTATTTTGTTTGTGCCCATCTGCCCATCTTTTTCAGTGTCATGTGTATATAGTTTTGTGTGTGTGTGTGTGTGTATACAATTGTACTATAATCTTTTCCAGAACAACCCACCATTTTATGCTTAGGAAGTTTCTTTTGTATCTTACGTATAAAAAGACCCTTTCTTCCATCGTTATTGTTATTATCAATATTATTATTATTATAATATCTAAACCAGTCTTCTCTTCATAATAGTTTCCTCTCCATTTCCCCACCTTGCCCTGGTGATTTAATTTTACTAAACTAATTAACCTTGCTGTAAGTTTTTCTCCATGTATCTAGCCCTCCTACGTATAAGAGATTAGTTTCAATTCACATATTTTTCTTTACAGAAGTGAGGTTTCCTCTCATAAGCGTGCATATCGCAGCTATAACATATAGATGGTGTATGTAAACCAATCTCTCTGTGTCACTTAAAATATACAAATTCAATGGGTAGCTAATACTTAAAAACCTGATACATATAAGGAGTTACGGAAGCTGGTGATGTATCATGAAAGGGGTACCGATACACTGTTATTGGGTTTTAAAAGAATAAAAAAAAAATAATAGTTTTTCCTTAGTAGGAACAGATAGGAAAAGTTAAATTATAAAGGCAACATTAACAACGTACTTTGAAAGTTGACTACTTGACATTCAGAGACCCTCAAAGACCAGATAAAAGAGAACAGCACAAAGACACTGGGGCATTATGCAGAGTGGCATTCTAAAGTATGGGGAAAATTCATTTTGGGCAGAGTGTAAAGTAAGACAAAACTTTCCATTGGAAACTAGGTAGAAGGTTAATTTGGGGGCATATTGCAGAAAATCTTTTATGTAAGGGTAACAGGATTTTAATTTTTTATCTGGTCAATTGGAAACCAATGAAAAATTGGAATCATAATAATAAAACATTGTAAGTCATATGTATTTTATAAATTTATACTAAAATATGATTTTATAAAAGGAAATAAAATACTAAGTATTTCTTACATAATTACATGTATGAAGTCATATCTAAACATGAAGTCATATCTAAACATGTAGCAGTATTCTGAGACCAAACAAAAATAGAGACAATATATATGCATGGCCAAGACTTAATAGCAGAAGAAAAAAGTGCATTGTCTTAAAATATTATGCACAAAACCAAGAAAATAGCAGTTGTTTGACTATTTTATACAATGTAGTGGGATACCACAGAGCACAGGGGACAAATAGACAATTATAAATATACAAGATAAAAAGATGGAAAGATAGATGTTAGAGATTTCATGAAGAGATTTTGATGTGTTAAATAGTCTAGTTAGAGTTGGAAGGTGTAACAGGAGACTGAACTTCATTTCATATTTTGACTTGCTCATTGAGTGAATTCAAGTAGTTCTGACTTAGAATGAAAACTGCCAGTTGAAAACCTTCCAAGATGTCTGTAGCTTCCCAACTCTGGATTCACTCAGAAGCAATAGCGGGGGCAATCTCATTGTATGAGAAAACAGAAGATAGAAAGATGGTACCAAGATAACAAGAAATTCTTCATTATTCACTGAAGTTTCTAGTAATTATGCTTGAAGAGAGAGGCTTTTATTCTACAGAATCACCTTTCTTGGCATAGCCCTGTCCTTTTCTTAGATCTAAGGCCCTTGAGACTAACAGAGACAGATGTGCTTCCATTTTGAAACTTCACTGATGTTCATTCTGCTTAGAAGTTTTATAGAGTCTGAGAAATCTTATTTCTTACAATCTGACTTACTTTAACATATATCATTTTATTTCATCTACATTTGACAGAAGTTTTTTTTTTAAGTGTTCATTCCTTAATTGGCATAAAGCCCAAATACGTTTTATGAAAAAATAATACAGAGGCTCTTCAGAGTTTTTAATTAGGTCAAGTCAATTTTCTTTTCTTCTTAAGCCAAGGGCATCATTATTAGAAAGTGCCTAATGTGACACAGGATTTCAAAAGCAGCACAATCGATGGCTTTTCCGTTGTCAGGGAATAATAGAGCTGAAGCTTAATTACGTTTCAAAAATGAACAGCAAAAAATCTCGAGGTACAGTAGCCTTTTATCACAGTTTTTCTGAAACCAAAATTTATAAAAGTAGAGATAAAAAATTGTTGATTTTCTCTAAATGTTTAGTATATATTGTAAACTCATCAGTCTTTTGCTGAGAAGGACTATAATGTTGTGATAGTTCAATGCTGTGAAGTCATTATGGCTTCAAATAGGTAGATGTTATTTGATTTTAAATAACAGTTTTTTCTGTTTCTTTATACACATAGAAAGCTCAGTTCACCTAAAACATTTTATTGCACTTTGTACATTCCTTTTACTGCAGAAAACTTAAAACAATGTACTATAAAATCTTCTATGTGCGTTAACTGGATTCAACCACAGTTTAAAAAAAAAAGGCTATACCTGGCTAAAATTCAGTTCACTTAAGATAATTTTCTAAATTGATCTAACTTAAAGCTCTAGTGATAAACTGCTGCCTTTTAATATTTGTAGTATTACTACTAGTAAAATCCTATATAGAAATCCTCTTAGTGTTTAAATGCACTCTCACCTACAGTATCTCACTTGCTACGTATATAACAGATTTTAGAGCCAGTGTAGTTATTCCTATTGTGTAGATAAGGGAATTGAAGCCAACGATATTGAATGCCTTGCCCGTAATTATACAACATGATTAGTAAGACTGTGTCTTTGTATGTGTATGTGTGTGCTTAATAGGAGAGATGAGAGAGGTGCCTTAATAATTGATCTCAGTTATACTCCAATAAAGATGTTAAAAAAAAAAGAATTGAACTCAGTCCCTGAGATACCAGCCTGTGGACATTTCAATCCAGATAGAATTTAGTGGCACCTTGGGGGGAAATGAAAACAAAAAAACCCAAAAAAACCCAGAGGAGACTCTGTCTCTGATCTAAAGGGAGAGACCTGCTCAGAACTTCCTATAAAGAACAGAGACAAGCCTACCTGCTAAATAGTGCCACAGCTAGAGCTGATTCTTCCAAATGGTGGCGTTTCTCAAGGTACAGAGGTAAACCAGGAGTTTGTACTTCTGCTTTATTGCAAAGATTTAAGTGTGGCTACTTAAAAAAAAAATAAAGAGACTTGGGTGAACATCAGACTCTACCTGCCTTGCCATCCAACTTACTTTTTCTTCCCCTGTTGTTTCCTTCTGACCCTTCTCAATTTCTCTAGCTTTTCTAGAAACACAGGCAGCAGAGATCCCCTTCCTTACATTATTAGAATCATAAAGTAATGTCTTAAAAATGGATTATAGTTTTCCAAAGGAAAGCTGTTAAAACTAAAATCATTTTCCTTAAGATTTTGAAATAATTATGTTTTTATGTTATTTTTTTAAGTTGACCCAAATCTTTTAATACATTTATAAAAGTATTATTTTCTTTTTTTAAAATTTTTTTATTTTATATTGCAGTATAGTTGATTAGCAATGTTGTGTTAGTTTCAGGTGTAAAGCAAGGTGATTCAGTTATACATATACATGTATCTATTCTTTTTCAAATTCTTTTCCCATTTAGGTTATTACAGAATATTAAGCAGAGTTTTCTGTGATGTACAGTAGGGCTTTGTTGGTTATCAGCTTCAAATATAGCAGTGTGAACATGTAAATCCCAAACTCCCAATCTATCCCTCTTCTCCACCCTTCCCCCCGGTAGCTATAAGTTTGTTTTCTAAGTCTCTGAATCTGTTTCTGTTTTGTAAATATGTTTCTTTGTATCATTTTTTTTTAGATTCCACCTATAAGCAATATCATATGACATTTATCTTTCTCTGTCTGACTTACTTCACTTAGTATGATCATCTCTGGGTGTGTCCATAATAATTTTAAATGTTAATGATTCAAGTTCAGAAAAATAGGCATATATACACACTTACTTTGAAGGATCCAAAATAAAATTGCTTACTTATTTTTACAATATATTTTATATGGTCCTATCTATGCAATTATTTAAAAATTAATTACACAAAATTCAGAGAAATAAGCAAAACTGTCTGCATAGAAATTGCAATCCTTAACATCTATGTTTATGGAAAAGACCTGTCAAACCAATGATCATAAGATACAATCAGAAATATTTTAGTCTCACATTGCCCTTTATAAAGCTAAATGTATCCTTCATCTTAAGTCATAACATGTGTAGACCTCTTGTGTTTTTTTATCACTCTAAGGTAATATAAATTTCTATGGTCACTTTAAGAAGCAAAATTGTCCCAATTCAATAAAAATGCTTAGCGTCACGTAGTAACCAGAATTTAAAACTAATTTAACGTTAAATCATCTTGTCTTCCCCAGATGAAGCTAAATATTGGCTGAAATCTCTCTTGCAAGAGCTTCTTTGATCAGAATCACTTCACTCTTAAATGACCCCAGGCTGCAAGTCCTTCTGTGGGTTCCATATCTTGTCCCACAAGTTGTACATACTTAGCACATCATCAGAGAGGTGTGCAATCATTTCCTAAATAAGCCTCTCCTTTTCTGTTACTCTGGTGCTTTAGCCAGTCTCTCCTCTTTTAGTTTGCTTAAATGTGGTCACACCTCAGAGTACTGTGTCCACTAACTGCAGCGAACACATATCAAGTTCCCATAGAAACCCCACTCTGAGGTGAAGGGCAGCCAGCTCCCTTCCACTCTCCAAAGCAATCCACAAAACTTTCCCAACAAACTTTCCTCAAAACCCCAAAGCTCTCCAGTCTCTCAAAAATCCTATCCTTATATTTTCTCCATGTTAGTGAGTTGCTTTAAGAGGTTTATGACCACTTGCTACAAAATCTTTCATTGTGGACTGTTTCATCAGTCACTTTGGAATGTAGTAGCATCTGTTGCTTCCATGACTCAACTGAAATTGGGTTGGAAGAATTCCATGTTAACTTGATATGCACATATATACAAATAGAATTACAGGAAATGTGTTTAAAATAGATTGCAGCATCTATTGAATTATAAATAAAACATATAAAAAGGCAACATTTAAATGTTAAAAAAAAGAAATGTTATAGACTCACCCTGTATAGCTCCTATATTTTCAAGAACCCTTTTTTTTAGTTTTTTCTTTTGTGAAACTTCTTCAAATTTTACTTTCATCACTTTTGTTTCTCAGAAATAATGCTTTATTAGTTTTTCAACTTTGATTTATGAAAATTTTCCAATATAGAAAATCGGAATGTTAGTGTGTTTGCATGTGTATCTTCTAGAGTCAACAGTTGTTACTATTTTGCCATATTTGCTTTAATCCCTCTATTGTTATTTTTTCTGAATCATTAGAAAGTAAGTTGCAGATCTCTACCAGACCCAGGTTATGGAACATCTCAGAACTTCTCATCCTGTCTTTCTCAGGCCTCAGCTTTTTGCTGTGTTTCCCAATCAGAACAGCTGCAGCAAAAGACAATGCCATTTCTGGTTGTAAAATTGTGGACACTGGCGCTACCATAGACCTAAGAGCCCTGTGCATAGTACCTGTGTGGCAAAGCTCCTATGCTTGCTCCATGGCCAGATTGGACTGCAAAGACTCTGGCTTCACCAGATGCTGCCTGTTGGTCAGGTGATACAACCTGGAAGTTAGGTGGAGTTCGGACTGGTACGATTGACTTTGATAATGAGACACAGGGCTGGGAGGTAAAAGCAACTGATAATTTGTTTTTCTCCCCCTCATTCTCTGTTCCCAGACTATTTCAAGAGGCAGTAGATTTGCACAGGCTCTCTGGAGGAGACCAGTGAAGCCAAACAACCATTTGTAAGACTGTGTTCAGTTCAATAATGCAGCCCCTCCTAACAACTGTCCCTCTTGTCTTGCCTCACCTACCCGTTTCTTTTAACCCTGCTTCTCTGAAATTGCACCTCCTGCCTCCATGAAGTGTTAGCACATATACTTTTTTCCCAGGCTTTATTTTCCAGGGAGTTAAGAATTGGTACAATTGGCACCAGCAATGGTGCTTTAAAGTAGACCCCTGGGGGCCGGATTTTGGAGTTGGATTGCTTTCCAGTCTGAAAGCAATAGAAACCACATTGCTATTGGTGAAGGAATGGTGATAATCCCTTGTATGTGGTGACATCATGGTGGTGTAGATGTCAAAAACATGTAGTGGGAGATCAAGTGCCTGCTACACATGACTGACTGTTCTGACACAATTATAACTACAAAGATATTACTGTGGCTTGACTGTTTCTGAAGGCAGCGAAAGTCTGGAAAAGACTGACAGATGAATGGTGGTGGATGGATTGTCAACTTAAAGGCAGATGGTGAAAACCAGAGGGCTTCTATGGCAGGTTTAACGGAGACTCATCTTCCTCTAGTCTTGGATCAGTTTCTGCTCTTGGTGTACTTCTTGGCCCTAACAGAGCCTGAGCAACTAAACTTGAGACATCAAGGGACTGTGGGGAAGAGCAGCCAATGATGAGCTGACAGATATCAGATCAACTGAGTCACACGTTTTGCAAGAGCAAAAGCAGCAACAATCCACTGAAAAATAGAAATGGTAGATGAGGAGGGCTGAGGCTCAAACCTTTCCAGATGGCATGAAAAAATTAAGTGAATCAGTGGTCTGCTTTCCCTTGTCACTTACTTATCTTGCTTCCTGAACACACACTGGTCTCCTAGTACATTCTCTATGATCAACTGTAGAGGATGAAAGGACTTAGGTATGGCTTACAGATGAACAAATGTGATATGCCAGCACTAGCCAGAAACAGACTGCTGCTGTATTACAGCTCCTCTCACAGATTGTCATGAAGGGCGACAGCAAGAGAAAATGATTCAGGGTGCAGACTCAGAGTGGTACACTTGATTGACCATTTAATGAGAGAGAGAGGTGGCCTGAGATAGAAATAAGAAGTGACTCCTCGGCTGTAATACATGATTGGGACACTGGTCAAAAGCCTGGGAAAACAACTCCAAGTGGTCAGGAAATGCTCTATGAGACATATATATGTGAATGGACTTGGGAATGGGGAATACCTACACAGATATTTGTCTCACTTTACTGACTACCAGAGAGCATTTACTCAAGTAGGATCTTGCAAACAGGATGGCACATCCTATGGAGGTCAAACATCCTCCTCCCTTGACTACCCAATGCATTCATGGACACAGAGGGAGCCTTCTCTAAGCAAGGTGGAGATAAGTTGCTTCCACTACTGAATATCAAAATGTCTAGCATCAGAAGCTCACCTTGCATCCCTGATGATTTCTCAGCAAAACCAGCTACCCAAATTGGGGCATGACAGTTACTTTGAATTCCTTCCAGTCTGGAGGGGACAGCAGTGCATCCTTATTGAAATGAACATATACTCCAGATTTGGGCTTTCCTTCTCTGACTTTGAAACTTTAAGTGTCACCACCATTTGAGGGCTTATAGAATGACAGACACATCCATATTGTATCCTACAGAGCGTTGCTTCAGATAAAAGGGCTTGTTCATGGTCAAGAAAATATAACAATTGGCTTATAATCATGGAATTTACTGATTTTACCATTTTATTCCAAATCCCAGAAACTGCTGGCTTGAAAAAAGTGCAAAATAGCCTGTTGGTTGTAAAGCTAAGGTACTAATCTCAGGCAACACTTTGCACATTTTGGGTGTAGTCTTATAGGCTGTGATATAGGCACTTAATAAATGCGAAATGTACAGTGATGTGTCCTCAAGAGCTGGAATACATTAGTTCAAGAATCCAGAGGTAGAAATAGGATTGTTCCTTTTTATCACCACTCCCTTTACTTGTTGCTTCTCTTCCTTGAAAAGCAGCCTCTGCTGGGTTAGAAGTCCTGGTACACAGGTTGGAAAGTGTGCCAAGAGACACAGCAAGAATTACACTAATTGGAAAGTTTCATTACTAACTGACCATTTATGAATTTTTTGTCCTATTGAATTATTAGACAATGACAAGACTACTGTTATTGCCGAGGAAAATCAACCTTGATTATCTTGAAAAGTTGGTTGTAACTGAAAATTCGATCAGGGAAGAGTATGCTTTTGAATCCAGTGGATTTACTTGGATTACAGCTAGTGATAGATCTAAATGGGAAATTACAAAAACTATGGATCAACTGAGATGAGGTAATTAATGGTTTAGGATACCATTCTTTCATTGGGAAAGAAACTCTGGAACAATTTACCAGGCAAGTAACCTAGAATATCTGAAGAGCTGGCCAAGTGTGATGAAAATCTAGAATGAGAGATGCAGATAGGAAATGAAAAATATCAATTTTGACCCAGAACTAGCTGCACATGAGGGCAATAACTTGGTTTGCTAACAGCCCTTATCCAATCTCATATTCAGAGATTGCAGCTACCCCTCCCTTGAAAAATTGGACAGCATCTCTATTCTTAGAAGAGTGAGAGGATCTTTATCTCATATGATATATGGATACAGTAAAATGGTGCATGTGGCTCTCAGAGGCACAAACAGTGAGCCATACCATGCTACTAGAATTGTGTAATACTCCAGATCTGCTTGGCTTCTCCCACTATCTGCATGCCCAGCACGGCTGCTTGTCTTGCTTCCTGGCCAGAGTGGAGTTTACAAGTTTCATCACTATTTCAGTGATATTAAAGTACCAACCTATGTTTTTGACATTGCTTGTAACACAGACCAAAGAATCCCATGTATGTCATCTACGGACTGGAGAAACCCATGACCAGGTCCTGGCTGGACTGTATGCACTAGGAATTTTGCTTCACCATGGGTTCTCTGGTGGGACCAAGAGACACAACCTTATTGGCCAGGAGAGAACTTTCTGTTGGATAGACTTTGACCAATAAGAAATAAAAGATGGGAAGAAGTAACAGATGAATATCTTGCCATCTCATGCTTAAAGGTACCGTTCAAAGAAACAGTAACTTCATACAGTCTCTGGAGATCAACCAGTTGTGGTTCGTTCTTTTGTTTTGTTTTGTTTTGTTGCAAAGCTATGTCTCAGATATTTAATTCACTTCCTTTTTGCCTGTCCTCTGTGCCTCACTTCCATTTCCTGTCATGTTTTCTTCCCTGGGATTACACTCCAATAAAGCTTTAGCTCATCTGTATTTGTCTCAGCCCCTGTTTTCTAGGTAACATGAACTAAAACAAGATGTCGTGATTCCTCAGCATTCATCTTTAAAAATAAAGACATTCTTCTGCATAACCACTATACCATTATCACAGCAAGGAAAATTAATAACAATTCCATGATATAATTACATTATCTCCTAGAATATCTTTCCTAGCTATTCATTTCGAAACAGTATAGAACCAATATTCACACAATGCATTTGTTGTTGTCCCTATTTAAATTTTTTTATTCTAAAACACTACCTTCCCCTTTTTCATGACATTGATTTTTTTTTTTTTTTTTTTTTTTTTTGCAGTACACGGGCCTCTCACTGTTGTGGTCTCTCCCGTTGCGCAGCACAGGCTCCGGACACACAGGCTTAGCGGCCATGGCTCACGGGCCCAGCCGCTCTGCGGCATGTAGGATCTTCCCGGACCGGGGCATGAACCCGTGTCCCCTGCATTGGCAGGCAGGCTCTGAACCACTGCGCCACCAGGGAAGCCCTCATGACATTGATTTTTGAAGTGTTCAGGCTAGTATTTTTGAATACTTCCTCACAGTGTTATTTACTTTGTGCTACTGTCTTCTTTTGACTAAAGCAAGCTGAATAGGTAAGGGGCTTCCAAAATACCAGAATATTCAGATCCTTATTCCGATATAACAGTATCCGCTGCCTAATTTTCCACAAACCACTCAGTAAATTTATTTAGAGATGGACCTTTAATTCTTGCCTCCTGTTACTAGGCTTACTTTCAGGAATTTCACAATTCTTTATAAGGTAATTATTTCTCTTTTACTCTGTCATATTTGTCACTCCTTTTATAAAGATGTTTAATCTGGAGCACTTCCTAGTCTTCTGTGGCAAATTTACTGTCTTTTTCGCAGTACTAAACTCAATCTATGTTATGCGCAGTAGCTTTTTAAATTGCATGATCTATTTATTGGTTAATATACTTTTATCTTTCTCCTATATTGCAGAAGTTCATTGAAAACTCTTTTATATTGAGAGATCAACTTCTATTCTCTCCATACCTTAATTTCAATTAATCTACTGCCATCTAATGAGCTCTCAAAAAGGAAAGGTTAAAAATATCATTTATAAAAACGTGACCAGAAAGTTGTGTATCTCACATCTGCTTGCATCCTTTGGCACACACTTAGTCAGTGGTCACACATAGCTACAGCAGACCTTGGGAAGGGCATTCTCCAGCTGGATAACACTGTGCAAGAAAAGCCAGATTGCTCTATTGCAAGATGGAAGGATGAATCATGGAATAATTAGCACTCTCGGTAACACAGTTCCTCCTAAATTTCAGAGAACTTCATGGCATGTTTAGGGATTCTAAAAAGAGGTTATCATCTCAGTTTTGTGTATGCTGATTGTCCTAAACTGTGATCATTTATTTGTTCTATTACATTCTTTATAATTATTTAAATCATGTCATCTTTTATTTCTTACTTCACATTGAATATTTCAAATTTTTATTGCAGAAGTGAATAGTGCTACTATGGGCTGAATTATATTCCTCTCCCCCAAATTTCTCATGTTGAAGTCCTAATCCCCAATACTCAGAATGTGACTGTGTTTGGAGATATGGTCCTTAAAAAGGAAATTAAGTTAAAATGAAGGCATACTCACATGGGCCATAATCCAACATGACTGGTGTCCTTATAAGAAGAGATTAGGACATAGGCACACAGATAGACGACCATGTAAAGACACAGGGAGAAGACAGGCATCTACTGGCCAAGGAGAGAAGCTTAGACGAAACCAACCCTGTAACACCTTGATCTCAGACTTCTAGCCTCCAGAACTGTGAGAAAAAAAATTCAGTTGTTTAAGTCAGCAGTCTGTGATACTTTGTTTTGGCAGCCCTAGCAAACTGGTACAAATGCTTTCTGCTTTCTCTTCTGAGATTGTGTCAAATATCCTATGCATTTTTCAATCAACCATACTGTGTGTATTATCTTCCTATAAATGTGTACAGTCTTGTGGTTTAGAAATTCAGCTCAGTTCACTATGGAGAAATGAAACAGTGATTTCTCTTGCCTCTGCTAAAATGCTCAGATACTATCATAGGGACATCTAATACAAAAGATATTTTGATTCCTTCTTGGCCTGCCAGCTCTTTCATTCTGCATGCTTGTGTTTATATTCCAAAGTATTTGTTCTAGTTTTCAGAATTTTGACAGTTAAATTTTGTTGTGTTTTGGTGAGGGTCCTCCTGCTGGTTCATAGCTGGCTCCATACTCACATGGTGGAAGGGGTTAGATTTCTGTGGAACCTCTTTTTTTTTTTTTTTTTTTTTGCGGTACGCGGACCTCTCACTGTTGTGGCCTCTCCCGTTGGCTCCGGACACGCAGGCTCAGCGGCCATGGCTCACGGGCCCAGCCGCTCCGCAGCATGTGGGATCTTCCTGGACTGGGGCACGAACCCATGTCCCCTGCATCGGCAGGTCGACTCTCAACCACTGCACCACCAGGGAAGCCCCTGGAACCTCTTTTTTAAGGGCACTGATCTCATTCATTAGGGCTCTACCCTCGTGACCTAAGCATGTTCCAAATGCCCCACCAACTATACCATTATGTTGGGAGTTAGGATTTCAACATATGAATTTGGGGGGACACAAACATTCAGACCAGAGCAATTATTATGCTTATATTTTAATTTTACATGATAGAAGCAGGGACTTATTGTAGAATTCAACAATAAATAAGCTACATATAGCATTTAAAATACAACTTTATTGCATCATAATCTTTATGTAAAATTATTAGATATTAGATATCATAATATCAAATATTAAGTTGAATTTAGTCTTGCCTTCCTAGAAATTTGATATGAATGGGACATGATGGAGTAGGTACTGTGTCTTTCAAATTTCTCCGGAGAGTGAACTAATACTTTTTTTTCCCTCCAGGAAACAGAGATGTTTAAAATCATTCTACTGACCTTAGAATTACACTTACACAGGTGTGTTTAATAAATGTTTTTCTGTTGTCAGTACTGATGATAGTGTTTCTCCCAGTGAAAGTCATTTTTTACAGTAAGGGCTGACCCAACATCCTTTCTCTTTATCACGTTCCACCTCCACAGCTTATTCAAAGTTACAGACACTACTTCTCAGTTTCTGGTGAAAGCAGCTCCACCAGGACACAGTACATCCTGTTAAATCACTCTTTCTCAGTCATTGCTTCTGCAGGCTTCCTGCTCCCCAAGTGTTTGCAATTCCACTAAAATGACATAGAAAGCCTTGTCATGTGATCAGCATGGAATCTTTACAAAAGAATCTTCAAACACCCCTCATAGGCTCCTCTTAGCTAGTAAAGGGCAACATCTTCGCTGCACATCTTGCCTCAGGTGGTACTCAGATGTTGGTGAAATATCTTTTGAAAGAGAATTCTTGAGTTGTGATGAAAACCAGAGATTTTGACCCTGGTTGTGTGAGCAGGTGATTTTCTCTTTGTTATTACTTAAAGGCAGAGTATTTGGAAGTATTTTGGTCAATAGAGCAAGTCTAGAATATCTGAGAGGAATTGCACACATTTTTTCATAGATTAGATAAGAAATAAATGCAAGCACTCATACTTTCACCCAATTCACATGATTTTATACTGGTATTTAAAACATAAAAATAATTGTCAAAATTACACAGAAAAGGATCATATTTTGTTGGTAACTTTAAAAACTGCAAAACTTGAATTGGGAATATTGGTAGAAATAACAACCATGATTCCTGGCAGTAAGTCTAATTACTGAAATTTAAAATGGACAAGTATCTAAACAGTGATAGAAATCTTCATTGCAAAATTTGTAATAAAGTCCTTATTAACTCATTATATTAATATAAAAGGAAACTAGAAAAAGGGAAATGTTTTTGCTGTGTGGTTTATAAGTGTCTATAAATTAAAGAGATTTAATTTGACTTGAAAAATGTTTTCTAAATAAGCTGAAAATTCTGATTAAAATATTTTTACTAACAAGAGACAAAATGGCCATAAAGTCAAACTGGAAAGATCAAAATATTCATCACATAAAAATAAAAGTTAAAATTATCTTGTATCTCCAGCTCCATATGTGTAATAAAGTTGGAGGATGATTACCTAAATCAGGATGTGTGCAGATTAGCTTTATTATGGTAAAAGAAAGAAACTGAAACTCCTGGCTCTTCTATGTGATTAGCTTTCAATCAGTTGTGTAGTTTATGGCAAATCACATTACTACGTTGGTCACAGGTTACTAATCTTTTAAATGACATTGTTACTAAATCTTTTAGTTAGCTTTATTTCCATTCAGTCGTGAATTTCATTTGTCCTTCACTTTGGTTTTACTTGCCCCTCTCTTGAGCTGCATCATTCATGTATTCTGTACAGTTGAAGGACCTTAGATGATACGATTTCATGAGGGGGGATACTGCCTGAGATAAGGCAAAGAACTGGAGGATTGAAACCTCAGACATTGAGGGGCAGAAAGTAGGAGTAACTGAGCCTTGAGGAAGCTCTTATGATTTAAGTCTCTTTTAGAAGGTGCCATCCTAAGTAAAAATATTTTATTGTAAAATCAAAAGCCTTTCAAAATAGCATTTTTGTGTTCCTGTGAACACCTGTTCATCATGTTATAAGAAACTGTATGTATATGTATACACATTTTATGTCTACTTTTTAATATCTACTTAAAATAAGGCCAAGTACCATTTTGAGTCCTTTCCATGTATTAAGAAGTATATTACATGTTTTTATATAAATAATACAGTTAAGAAAAGAGATAAATTGGGAGTTTGGGATTACTATATCCACATTACTATATATGCAATAGGTAAACAAAAAGGACCTAGTGTATAGCACAGGGAACTATATTCAATATCTTGTAATAACCTATAATGAAAAAAATCTCTATGTATAACTGAATCACTTTGCTGTATATTTGAAACTAATACAACATTTTATTTTTTTTTGTTTTTTGTTTTTTTTTTTGCGGTACGTGGGCCTCTCACTCTTGTGGCCTCTCCCGTTGCGGAGCACAGGCTCCGGACGCACAGGCTCAGCGGCCATGGGTCACGGGCCCAGCCGCTCCACGGCATGTGGGATCCTCCTGGACCGGGGCACGAACCTGTGTCCCCTGCATCAGCAGGCGGACTCTCAACCACTGCGCCACCAGGGAAGCCCCTAACACAACATTTTAAATTAACTATACTTCAATTTAAAAAAGAGAAAAAGAAAGGAACTTTCCCCAACTTATTTGCCACTTTTTAAATTGCTGATATGGAAAATGTTCAATGAAATTTTAAAAATTTCTATTGTGGTAAAATACAAATAACATAAAATTTACTATCTTAACTAATGTTAAGTGTACAGTTTAGCACTGTTAAGTAAACTCACATTTTTGTACAACAAATCCCCAGAATGCTTCATCTTGCAAAACTGAAACTCTGTATTTATTAAACAAGTCTCTATTCCCCTTTCCTCCAGGCCACTGGCAATCACGATTCTACTTTCTGTCCCTATGAACTTGACTATTCTGTGTACCTATATCTAGGTATCAAGAGTACCTATACTTAGATATCAAGTGGAATCTTACTGTATTCGTGTGTGTGTGTGTGTGTGTGTGTGATTGGCTTATTTTCACTTAGCATAGTGTCCTTAAGTTTCATCCATGTTGTAGAACATATCAGAAAGCTTATGTCAAAATATTCTTCCTTTTTGAGGCTGAATAACTTTCCAGTGTATGTATATACCACATTTTATTTATCCATTAATCCACTGATGGATATTTAGGTAGCTTCTACCTTTTGGCTATTTGTAAACAATACTGCTATGAATATGGGTATACAAATATCTCTTCAAAACCCTGCTTTCAATTCTTCTGAAGGTGGAATTTCTGGATCATATGGTAATCCATTTTTAAATATTTTGAAGAACCACCATACAGTTTTCCATAATGGTAGCATCATTTTACACTCCTAAAAACAGTGCGTAAGAGTTCTAATTTCCCCAAATCCATACCAACCTTTGTTATTTTCTGGAGTTTGTTGTTGTTTGTTTCTGCTTATTTTTGGCTTTTTGCATTGTTACTGTCCTAATGGGGGAAGGGTGGCATTTCATTGTGGTATTTCATTGCAGTCAGTGATTAGTGATGTTGAACATCTTTTCATTTGCTTATTAGCTATTTTTATATCTCCTTTGAAAAAATATCTATTCAAGTTTGTTGCCCAGTTTTTAGTCAGGTTGTTTTGTTTTTGTTGTTGAATTGTAGGAATTCTTTATATAGTCTTTATATTATCCTTATCAGATGTACAGTTTGGAAACTTTTTCTCCCGTCCATAGATTGCCTTTTCACTCTGTTGACTGTGTCCCTGGATGCATAGTAATTTTAAACTTTGATATCGTCCAATTTCATCTATTTTACTAAACTGTCATAAGAATTTTGAATTATTAGAGTTGTGATAGAAGCTCTAGACTTATTCTTACTACCAAGGTATTCAATAAGAACAAAGACTGATTCAATGAGAGCATTTGTGTTATAAATATAGCAGTTAATTTGAAGATATATGTGTCTAGAACATGAGCTCAAAGAAATCTGGACCATTCATAGATACTAATAGATACAAATCATAGATACAAATTCATAGATAGATACAAATCATTAGATTTCATAGATACAAATCATTCATAGATACAGGTCATTGGTTAGTTGAGTAAATTGTTGAATAGCAGGAAGGTGAGACTATTTTAATCAATATTCGGCATTTGCTTCTCCTACACATTTACGTGTTGATTTTATCAGATTACCTTGCCTGTTTATTTAGCTTGCTACTATAGTATTTATTTGGCATGTTGTGGTTTGTAAACTGGATTAGATTTTCCAGATATGGGCCAGGGCAGCATGACATCAGCTCATTAAAATTTTCAGTCAGACTAAATCTAAGTTTACACATTTTTCCATTCAGGTTAATCATCTGACTATTGGGAAATTTTGCTAACTTTGACTAATAAAATAAAAATGTACTTGCTAAAACACTGGTTTACTTAATGCTACATGATATAGTGTCCTTTAAAATATTTTGTTCACTAAATATTTAAATGAATTATAATGCCTTAAAGAATGTTGGTACCTTGTCTTTGTCAGAGTTAATAGTCAACAGAGAGATCCTTGGGTTAAATGAAGACTAATGTTCAAATAAATGAAGTGTAATGCAACAATTTTTCATTCTGTTAATTATTTCCATAGCAATTTCAGATACTGAAATGTGACAATTTAGACTTAGAGTGTTCAAGGTTTTCTGTTAATACCTGTGACAATCACTAGTCTGACTTGTAATGACATCCTGCAGACCTTTTAGTATGAGCTGTAAATCATTGCATAAGGCTCATTTACTCAAATGACCTTTTTTATATGATACTTTCATTTCGTTCTTCTAACAATCATAAAGTGAAATTCTGTACTAAACTGCTTAAATGATATTTTACTAGTCCAATAGCATTTCAATTATTTTATAAATTCACATAAGAAAAATGTTAAAATGTTTGAGATTCAAGGCAAAATATCACAAAGTATTGTGATTTGCAGTTAAGGAGGGAGAAGATTGAAATGAAATGAAAATAGGACAGTTAGTATTGATTTAGTATTTTCTCCCATTAGGCTGGTACTAACACTAAATAAACTGCTGATGAAGTGTTATTGTTTAGAATATAATTAATAACAAATAGTCCTGTTCTCTATATCAGTAAATCAGGTTAACTAGCATAGCTTTGGGAGATGGAAAACAAACAACTCTTAAAAACAAACATAGTTTTAATGAACTGTACTGAATAGGGCAATCAAATCTTTCTATCAAATGTAATCCAACTCTACTTGGGTGTAAAACATCTGAGCATAATTGATGAAAACATGGTAAATCTTAAGATACAATTTGATACTTGAATGAAAAAACAGCATATTTTAAAGGAAATTATATAAATATAATTTATATTATATAATATATATTATATTAATTATATATATATATAACCAAATAGCTGAGAAACCATTAAATGTGTTGTGTTGATCTGGGTCCTCTGAGGAGTAGACACTGAGATGAGAATAAATGTTCAAAAATTTATTAGTAGAAATGCTTATAAGAGAAAATGGAAGTAGACAGCTGAGGCTGCGAGAGCTGTCAGATGCAAGTATGACCTAGAGTGAGGGAAAGAGAAGGAAGAAAGGAAGATTAGGGGGAAGCATTGTAGACTAGTGCAAATCTGAGAAATGTACAGCAAAATTGTTAGGAAGAACTCAAGCCAAAGTTACACATCAGTGGATCCCTGTGTCGGCCAGGAATGGGCCTGCCTTATTATCCCTGCCACATTCAATCACTAGCTGAGTGCAGTCCATGGGAAGCATGGTCTTGGTAGAACTATAGCAATGGATTTCAGGGTGCAGCAGCTGGGACCCTCAGTCAGTTATGCTTCCTTGTGGTAGGAAATCTCAAATGTATCTTCATAGCAAACATTTAAAAATAGGGTACTGATTAAATAAATGATCTATAATCCATATAAAGGACCAATCGTAGTAATTTTTTTAAAAATTGGATAAATCTGTACATATTATGGATAAAACCAACATTTTTTTTAGTAAGAGAAACAGGTTTCAGGAAAGAATTTAGAATGTTATCCCACTTGTACAAAGATAACACCTCTTTAAATATATCTGTCCATATACTTATATATGCATAAATGGTTTCTGGAAGATCAAATCTAAAGTCATTGGTATTTCTAAGGGAATGGAGAGTGAGGATTGGAACTTGCACATGCTTGTGAGAATGCATGTTTTTAGTCTAATCTGACTCCTCCCATCTTTAAAGAATGCATACTGTACTTACTATAACAACTAATATAATTGACTTTATTCTTTTGATGTTTCCTACTGTTTATTATGTGTTTAACTTTGTTATTTTATAATTTCTCTTCTTTGTTTTTGCTAGTGTGAACAAACTGCCGTTATAGCATCTTAATTCTAAACTTACCTATTTTACTTATTCAGTCAATTAACGATTATCTCCCCTTCCTCAGGACACATGAGAAAACTTTTAAAAAATTATACAACAATAGAAAATATTTCATGTCAATCAAGCTGCTGTGATCTACCTCTGATTTTTTTTTTTAGTTCTCTCAAATATAATGACACATTTGAATACTTAAAGTCCCCAACTGCATTCTTTTCCCCTATTAGCAAATGAAACTTTTGGAGCTCTTTTCCTTTCCTCTCCCTCCATATGTACAATTTCTTGTGTCGTCTAATATAAATGTTTTACTTCCAAAATATTATTAAAATTTTCCTTATATCATTACTCTTCTATTTCAAGAATCCTTATGAAATACTTATGCAATACGTCCCCATACTATTTCATTATCTAAAGGTATATAGCATTTCATTGTATTATCAATTGTAAGACCCAACATTAAGTACATTATTTATTTCCTCTGGAAAGGAATAAAACCTTTCTCATAAAATTATAACACAGTCCTCCCATTCACTAGATTTGTTTTAATTTTGTAAACGCTGAGAGAGCATTTTTAAAACTATTTAATTAAAACTATTTTAATATATCACTCCTTAATACATCAAAAATTTTATAAGCTTGATTTAAGGTGTTACTAAAAATTCTTCATTTTCTAAGTCAATTGCTGTTAATACCTTCATGGGTTGTTTAAGTTTTCCCACAAGATGTCATCATCCTCTGTGGGATTAAGAGCACTGTGATGCAGACATCTCAAAAGAGGAGTCTATGCTTGTATTCGGTGTGATGGTAATTTCCTGTCACATCAAAGTCTGCTCTTCAGTCTCTTCATATTTTTCTAGCTGCAGATTTGGAAAGGATTCAGACAGTCTCTTTGATTCCACATCAACTGAAGGTGTTTAGAAACCTTCATGCACAATTATTACACACTTCTCCCGGGGAGTCCACAATCTCAGTGGGTCAAATTTGATCTAGGATCCACTTTGTTCTGATTCTTAACACAGGACTGTCAGCCTTGGGATCACAGGCTCTCATCTAACAGAGGAAAATAATACTGCACCAGCTTTCTTCTTCAGGTTTCAGTCTGAGTTCTCACTTGCCTATTGGAACCAGATGTTAATTGGCTCAGGAAAGGCATCTCAGGACTTGGAAGTAAAAATGAACGAGATGCATTAAGGTTGTCATTTTCCTGGAGTCCTTTGTTTGTATATTTACATATTTATATTTTATATATTCTTTAGCTTATATATCCTTTAGCGTACTTTTATTATGTCCTTTTATTGTGCTGGTTTTAATTCCTTATTCCCTTCTCAAGCATTTATTCTTCATGTAAATAAGAATATTTTTACATTTTAATGAAACATAAAGATCCCATTCAAATCTCACTCAGTTATTGAGCTTCAGTATGTCCTATAAATGCTATAGAGATTCCCTTGATATTTATGAGCTATTTTGTGTGACTGTGACGAGCCAATCTTCTACCCCAGATACAATCAAAAGCAGCAAGCAGAGCTCTGAACAGAACTCACCCAAAAACTCCCCCACCTCCACTGCAGGCCCTTCTCTTGCCAACACGGATTCAAAAATCCTTCAGAATAAATATATTTTAATAATACTTCGCATTTTATATACCTTTACCATCTAAAAATCACACTTATAAAGCACAAGCTACTCTCCCTCTCTTCTCTCATTCTTTTCTCCAGTCAAAAAACTTCCAATCATTCAACCATGCTTGTCAAGCACACAATTGATATCAAGTTTAGAAAAATGCTTTTACTTTTGCAAATAATGGAAGTTCTTTCAGCCTATTTAGCAAGGTAACAATTGAGTCTATTACCTAAAGTATACCTGCTATACGATTCACTTCTTTGAAATAAACTTCCCAGTTTCAACTCACTGATATTTTCCTTGCAGTACAATTACTACATAATTTCCTCCTTTCCTTTCAAACTGTGCTATTGTTGCTCCTGTTTACAAAAGCTGGAGTGACTTTACAGTTTTGTTGGTTTGTTTGTTTTGTTTTATTTAAATCCCGAACGTTGGTTTGCAGAGCATTTTTTCCCTTTAGATTTCCTGTTTTCTTCAGTTATCAAGAAGATATTTTTCAGTTATTTTGTAGAGGAATTTTCATATTTTCTCCATTACCACTTCTGAATTTTAAGCTATAAAGACATTGTGGTTTTAAATCAATTAGCTCTCGATTTCTGTGAAGAAAATCACCTCTGCCTTTCTTTTTACCGAGTGCTGTTTCTTTCGTCTTTTCCCACTCTTGTGTTATATAATTCTAGTAAATTCAAGCCCTCTGAATCTTGAAATACAAAGTTGAATAAATTGTAACTTATTCCTCTAGAATAATCCTATCTGTTAGGACAGGAGATATGTAAAAACGTTATAAAACCATGTGATGTCCTTCAATTGGTGCACTTACCAAAATCACAGGATAAACAAGGAAAAGATGATAAATGCCTGGAGTGGAGGGGGGATGGGGAACTATCATAGGGAAGGAGTTACTGCGAGTTTGGGATTGACATGTACACACTGCTGTATTTAAAATAGATAACCAAAAAGGACCTACTGTACAGCACAGGGAACTCTGCTTGGTATTCTGTAATAACCTAAATGGGAAAAGAATTTTAAAAAGAATAGATACATGTATATGTATAACTGAATCATTTTGCTGTACACATGAAACTAACACAACACTGTTAATCAACTATACGCCAATATAAAGTATAAAATTTTAAAAATAAAAGTACTTTTTAATATGTAAAAAAGGAATAAATAGCATAGAGTCTGATATAGATATAGGCTAAAAAACGGAACTAACTTCAAATGTATAGTTGCTTTAAAGGTCTAATGACTATTAACTAAAAAAGAAGAGGGGGGAATAATAAACAAAAACCAGAATGCTTATTCATGAGGTACTTTCATTCCCTAGTCTCTGAGGAAAAAAAATTAGAATGATAAAAAGGAAAAAATAATAAATGTTAAGTGGGAGGATATTTACCTTTCCCACTGATGTTACTATTTTTTAAAATGTTTTCTAAACATTTCTGTAGAAATATTTTCAGAATCAATTTTTGAACATAATGAGGAAACTGCACTCAGTACTCGATCAACTTGCCTTTTTACTTCTAAAAGTATTACATAAGTTGATATATTTATTCACTAAACAGTGTTCTAAATAAAATATGACTATTTTAAGAATTCATATCTAAAAGCCAGAAATGTTTCACCATTGAAAACAAGCCAAAATTTCAGAAAGTTCTGAAGAAAGTCTCCAGTGAGGAGTTTTAAAAGACGGGTAGGACAAGATTTTAAGACTGGAATCATGTTAGACTGGTGGGATCTTGCACACGTTTGGAAAGATTTGCTATTTTCTAAAAGTATACACTTCATAACCTAGCAACTCACTTCATTATTTTAGAGCTCCTTTGCCATCACAAAAGAAACAGAGTTTGATTAAAGAACTATTGATACATGTGGAATTTTCCCAAAAAATCTAGGGTGCTTAAATTCCAGTAGATCAGAGAATCACTAGTAGATTTTTAAAATGTCAGTTTCCTAAATTTTCTCTGTGCACTCCTCTTTGAATTGTAGCTGTTTGCATATCCTTTAATGCTACCCTAGAAATCTGTTTTTATTTATTGAGTAATAATAATTTTGAGTGCCTTAAACTTTAACAACACACTAAAGTTGAGGTCTTTGCATCTTATTGACATTGATTGCTTGAGGCCTTGATACAGATAAACCATGATCCTGTTGGTAGCTTACTACCTGAAGTCCTTTGATTAAAGTAATAGCCATATTCTAAATTCCACTCTATCAAAAAATACGTTTTATTAATGATCCAGATTACTTTCTACTACACAAATTCAATTTTTTGCTACTCCTAATAAAAGTAATATATTTACTGAAGATAAACTAACATCTACATATGTACCATTTATTGACTAACTAGCAAAGATGTTGCTATTTTGTCTGTAATTTGAGCAGTTTGACTCCTATATCTGCTATAACTCTCTTCTGGTATATGGTGATAGAGGGGTGTAAAAAAGCAAGGAGAATCCATCTTAATACCTCTGCATTTTGATATCTTCAGCAAGCTACCTGTTGCCCATACTCATGTCTGTCTTTGATCAGAAGAAGGTTCACTTTTCCCTCTTCTGGTTTCTGCATCAACTACCATTTCCTGGACATGAAGCACATGAAAATCTGAAAAGATGATCTTTATGTAAAGTTTTTCATAATTATATCGAGACTATGTTGGAGAATAAAAGTTGAAATAAAGATACACAGACGCATTTATACACAGACTCACACAATGACTCACACTCATATCCCACAGGCTTTATTTTCCCCAATTTAACTAACTTTGATCTTTGTTGTCTTATGAAAGTTTGAGACCTCTCTGGCCAAATTACCAATGATTCCTACATGTTCTCTATATGAGATTGGTTTACAAAAAGACCACTCCATCTGGGCCTGAATTTCTTATCTTTATTACTCTAAATGAGAATCTAAATTCTTATCTATTTTGTATTATAAAACAAAAAAGCACCTTTCAATTAATTTGATGTCCAAGGACATTGGTGCTAATAACTCCTTTCACTTTCCTAACCACATCCTTCCCTGGGTAAGTAGGAACAGGGTGGGGCATGAGCAATGGCAGGGCTGTAGTCCTTCCCCAGGTCTTTTTGGTGGCTATCTGTTTTCAGAATAGCAATATACCCTGTACTCTTTAATAGTGTAGTATAACAATAGTGAATTAGATCATTGTGCAATGTAGTTTTATTATGGCCTTATGTTTTAATTCCACTTACCCTCATAAGGAAAAATGGAATATATGAGGAACTGACCAGGTTTTTTTTTCAGTTTATTATTATTAATATAATTTTTAAAGGCTACTTTCCATTTACAGTTATTACAAAATATTGGCTACATTCCCTGTGTTGTGCAATACATCCTTAAGTCTATCTTATACTCAATAGTTTGTACCTCCTACTCCCCTGCCCCTAGATTGCCCCCCCGCCCCTAGATTGCCACCTCTGCACTGGTAACCAATAGTTTGTTCTCTATATCTGTGAGTCTGCTTTTTAATTTTTTTGTTATGTTCACCAGTTTGTTGTATATTTTACATTCCACATATAAGTGATATCTTACAGTGTTTGTCTTTCTCTGTCTGACTTATTTCACTTAGCATAATGTTCTCCAAGTCCATTCCTGTTGCTGCAAATGGCAAAATTCCATTCTTTTTATGGCTGAGTAGTATTCCATTGTATATATGCCACCTCTTCTTTATCCATTCATCTGCTGATGGATACTTAGGTTGCTTCCATATTTTGCCAATTGTAAATAATGCTGCTATGAACATTGGGGTGCATTTATCTTTCTGAGTCAGTGTTTTTGGTTTTTTGTTTTTTTTTTTTTGGATATAAACCCAGGAGTGAGAATTGCTGGGTTATATGGTAGTTCTATTTTTAGTTTTTTGAGAAACCGCCATACAGTTTTACACAATGCCTGCACCAACTTACATTCCCACCAACATGTACAAGGGTTCCCTTTTCTCCACATACTCACCAACATTTATTTGTGTTCTTTTTGATGATTGCCATTCTGAGAGGTGTGAGGTGATATTTCACTGTGGTTTTGATTTGCATTTCCCTGATGATTAGCAATATTGAGCATCCTTGCATGTGCCTGTTGGCCATGTGCATTTCCTCTTTGGAAAAATGTCTGCCCTGGGTCTTGGAGTGTGTGAGATTTTGTGTGTGCTCTTTAAGAGAGGCATCTCCATTTCCTACAGCCCCCTGGTTCTCCCAAAATCAAACACTGTTGGTCTTCAAAGCCAAACATTCTAGGGGTTCTTCTTCCTGGTGAAGGATCCCTGGGATGGGTAGCCCAGTGAAGGACTAGGACCCCCTTGCTCCTTGGGGAGAACCTCTGCAACTGTGATTATCCTCCCATTTGTGGGTCACCTACCTGGGATGTGGGTCTTTTTTTTTTAACATAATGTCTTTTTTTAACATTTTATTTTATATTGGAGTATAGTTGATTAACAATATTGTGTTAGTTTCATGTGTACAGCAAAGTGATTCCGTTATACATATACATGTATCTTTCTTCTTTTTTCAAATTCTTTTCCCATTTAAGTGGTTACATAATTTTGAGCAGAGTTTCCTGTGCTATATAGTAGGTTCTTGTTGGAGGTTGGAGGTTTTGTTTTGGTTTTTGTTTTGGGTTTTGGTTTTTGTTTTAGCACTACCCTCAATAACTACACTTAAATTAAAAGTGTTGCTTGATATTACAGTTCAGTGTTTCCTCTGATCTACATCTGATATTTGCTAGCTCTTAGAGCTGCTTTTACTAGTGCCTTACACACTCTCCTCTCAGTCCTCATTATCAACTGGATTTTGACTCTTCACATTAAGGACCTTTCCATAATTCTACCACAGCAGGGTTTTTGTTTATTTTTATGCTATATCTGAAGTTATTAATACACACTTTGATTAAGTAATATTAACAGCATGGTCAGTTGGTTTTCAGTTCTCACTGTTTTTGTTGGTTAATTATTCTTTGTTTTAGGAAGGTTGCTGTAAAATAGAGTAGTCCTTATAAATAGAGTTATTATCTCTTTTGTCTAATTCAATCCAGTTTATATATGGAATTCGTTCCATGGTTTGAAGGTATTTTTGAACTTTCTCTGATCATTTTTGAAGACCTCAAAATCCCTGTTGTCAGATTCCTTAAACCTTGCCCATGTTTTTGGAGCTACAAAACTTGACCTTAGGCTTTCATTTTTCTTTCAAAATTTACTAAATTCTTGACAGCCTCACTTTTACCCTGTTGATAACTGTTTGCAAATCTATAATTTAGGGAAACTATGTATCTCTCTGCCTCTCCTTTTCTCATGGAATAGAAAAGTTCCAAATAGTATAAGTATATACTCAGTTGAAAAAGTGTCAATTTTCATCAGTACTTTTCCTAGTAGTCAATAGCTATTAGTGTACTATACACTTATTTTAAAACCCCATATTAACTAAAAAAGGGAGAAATACTACATGTTTTCCTTATAAATATGTATATTAATTGTGATGTGAAAGTAGGACTTTGCTGAGCCCTTTCTTCTTAAGATGACTACACCATAGCTTTCACTTAATATGAGAAAATGATACATACAGCAGGCAAGATTTATAACTTACAAAGAAGTAAAACAACAGTTCTCTTTTCTTATTTTAAAATTATTTTAAAAAGAATTAACAAAAATATCAAACATTGAAATAATAACTAGGGATAAGTTAGATACACCTACATTATCACAAATAATTCAAGGGGAAAATAACATGGTTTTGAGTAAAATGTTAATTGTTTTTACTTCATGACAACAATTAAATACATTTGAAAAATCAGCCCCAAACCAGACAAAGATACTACAAAAAAAGAAAATTACAGACCAATATCACTGATGAATATAGATGCAAAAATCCTCATAAATACTAGCAAACAGAATCCAACAACACATTGAAAGGGTCATACACCATGATCAAGTGGGATTTATCCCAGGGATGCAAGGATTCTTCAGTATACACAAATCAATCAATGTGATACACCATATTAACAAATTGAAGAATAAAAACCATATGATCATCTAATAGATGTAGAAAAAGCTTTTGACCAAATTTACCGATTTATGATAAAAATTCTCCAGAAAGTGGGCATAGAGGCAACCTACCTCAACATAATAAAGGCCATATATGACGAACCCACAGCATCATTCTCAATGGTGAAAAACTGAAAGCATTTCCTCTAAGATCAGGAACAAGACAGGGATGTCCACTCTTGCCACTATTATTCAACATAGTTTTGGAAGTCCTAGCCATGGCACTTAGAGAAGAAAAAAGAAATAAAAGGAATACAAATAGGAAAATAAGTAAAATTGTCACTGTTTGCAGATGACATGATACCATACATAGAGAATCCTAAAGATGCCGCCAGAAAACTACTACACCTGATCAATGAATTTGGTAAATTTGCAGGTTAGAGAATTAATGCACAGAAATCTCTTGCATTCCTATACACTGATGATGAAAGATCAGAAATATATATTAAGGAAACAATACCAATCACCACTGCAAGAAAAAGAACAAAATACCTAGGAATAAACCTACCTAAGGAAGTAAAAGACCTGTACTCAGAAAACTATAAGACACTGATGAAAGAAATCAAAGATGACACAAACAGATGGAGAGATATACCATGATTTGGATTGGAAGAAGCAATATTATGAAAATGACTATACTTCCCAAAGCAATCTACAGATTCAATGCAATCCCTATCAAATTACCAATGGCAGTTTTTACAGAACTTGAACAAAAAAATCTTAAAGTTTGTATGGAGACAAAAAAGACCATGAATAGCCAAAGCAGTCTTGAGGGAAAAAAATGGAGCTGAAGGAATCAGGCTTCCTGACTTCAGACTGTGTTACAAAGCTACAGTAATCAAGACAATATGGTACTGTCAAAAAATATATATATGGATCAATGGAACAGGATAGAAAGCCCAGAGACAAACCCACACACCTATGGTCAACTAATTTATGACAAAGGAGGCAAGGACATAAAATGGAGAAAAAACAGTCTGTTCGATAAGTGGTGCTGGGAAAACTAGACAGCTACATGTAAAGAATGAAATTAGAACATTTCCTAACACCATACACAAAAATAAATTCAAAATGGATTAGAGACCTAAATGTAAGACCGGACACTCTAAAACTCTTAGAGGAAAACATAGGAAGAACTCTTTGACATAAATCACAGCAAGATCTTTTTTGATCCACCTCCTAGAGTAATGGAAATAAAAACAAAAATAAACAAATGGACCTAATGAAAATTAAAAGCTTTTGCAAAGCAAAGGAAACTCCAAACAAGACGAAAAGACAACCCTCAAAATGGGAGAAAATATTTGCAAATGAATCAACAAAGGATTAATCTCCAAAATATATAAACAGCTCATACAGCTCATTATTTAAAAAACAACCCAATCCAAAAGTGGGCAGAGGACCTAAATAGACATTTCTCCAAAGAAGACATATAGATGGCCATGAAGCACATGAAAAGCTGCTCAACATCATTAATTATTAGAGAAATGTAAATGAAAGCTACAGTGAGGTGTCACCTCACACCAGTTAGAATGGGCATCATCAGAAAACCTACAAACAACAAATGCTGGAGAGGGTGTGGAGAAAAGTGAACCCTCTTGCACTGTTTGTAGGAATGTAAATTGGTACAGCCACTATGGATAACAGTATGGAGTTTCCTTAAAAAACTGAAAATAGAATTGCCGTATGACCCAGCAATCCCACCACTGGGCATATACCCAGAGAAACTCATAATTCAAAAAGACACATGCACCCCAATGTTCATTGCAGCACTATTTACAATAGCCAGGTCATGGAAGCTACCTAAATGCCCATTGACGGATGAACGGATAAAGAAGATGTGGTACATATATACAGTGGAATATTACTCAGCCATAAAAAGGAATGAAATTGGGTCATTTGTAGAGAAGTGGTTGGATCTAGAGACTGTCATACAGAGTGAAGTAAGTCAAAAAAGAAAAACAAATATCATATACTAATACATATTCATGGAACCTAGAAAAATGGTACAGATGAACAGGTTTGCAGGGCAGAAATTGAGACACAGGTGTAGAGAACAAACATATGGACACCAAGAGGGGAAAGTGGCAGAGGGGGTGGTGGTGGCAGGATGAATTGGGAGATTGGGATTGACATATATACACTAATATGTATAAAATAGATAACTAATAAGAACCTGCCATATAAAAAAATAAAATAAAATTCAAAATTGAAAAAGAAAAGAAAAAACAAATAAAAATCACCAAAAAACCCAATATTGTCTTTGTAAAACAGATTTGTA
Organism: Monodon monoceros; assembly: GCF_005190385.1. Lineage (NCBI taxonomy): Eukaryota > Metazoa > Chordata > Mammalia > Artiodactyla > Monodontidae > Monodon > Monodon monoceros. The sequence goes on along the minus strand of NW_021703768.1, from coordinate 86,102,499 downwards.
CAAAGGACTAAAATTACTCAAAAGATATAAACCAGAGAATCATTTTACTTCTAAGGATTCAGATAGAATGATTAAAGGAGACTTTAATTTTAAAGTTATATTTACAAGACAATCAGCATTATTTGCATTTTTTAAAAATTGTATACTTGTTAAAAACTGAAATAAATACACTAATCAGTTTCTAGCATTTGGATTATTTTTCACTGTTATTTCATTCCTGACATTTTTTGTATTTTTTAAATATCAAAAGTAAAGTAAAATTAGCATAAATGTTATATTTAAAATCCATGATCCTTTTTTTTTTTAATTGAGCAGGGTTGATTTGCGACACTGTGCCAATCTCTGCTGTACAGTAAGTGACTCAGACATATATACATTCTTTAAAATTTTTTTTTTCCGTTCTAGTTTATCCCAGGAGACTGGATATAATTCCCTTTGCTATACAGTAGGACCTTGCTGTTTACCCATTCTAAATGTAATAGTTTGCATCTACCAACCAGTGAGGTCCTTAATCGATGTCTAAACAGAAGCAAAATTGAAGCTTATATTTTTATTTAAATTAAAATTTGAATGTGCAATTGAGATGAGCATTAAATGCAAAAGTGCAGGTACATAAAGTTAAAATTTGAAAACATAAACAATGTAAATTGACATGAGTTAGGTTCTACATTGAAATACATGAGTACATAGTACATGGAGGTAAGTGATAAAGGTTTGCTAAAGGAAACCAGATCCTTAAGGTAGATTTTTAGAAACGAGTAAATTCAAAAGAAATTATAACAAATTTAACTGAAAGGTTAATTAGTGCAAATAAAACAAAATCTTAGTGTATTCCTATGCAGTGCATGGAAGGAATGTGCGTGTTTACATGTGTGTTATAACTCTGAAATTTAACCCACTCTTTTGCAAGTCATCAATTTCCTTCTTTGTTGCTGTAAGTTATTACTGAACTTTTATTAAAATACCTGAAATTTTGAATAACTATTGGTAAATTTATCTTTGTAGACAATTCTGTCTTTATATTCACTGGTATGATTGAGTTCTAGTTGCAACATTGCATTTGTATGTGGAAAAGGCTGAATAAGTGCCACCATATTACAGGTTTCCCTTGCTATCCAAAAGTAGGGCATTCCTCTCAAACCTATTGTAAGCTGAAAGGGTGTAAGGTGAAGAAGCAATTACCTTAGGACACATCTTGCTAATGGATGTACAAAATAAGTCAAGTTAAAGCACAGATCCTCAGAAACACAGTTCAAAGCTATGGCTGCTCAATGCTGAGGTGCTTAATGTAGTTCCCAGGAAAAGCTTGGCCCTGCACTCTCACTGCTGGAGTTGAGTGCTGCCCCTATAATGGCTCACTGCAAAACAAACATTTAACGTGACTTTCACTTTTTGCCATTTTTGTAAAAATGAAAATCCTCTTTGGATTTTTTTTTTGGTTAATGAAAACGGGTACTAATGTAGGTCTTTCATAAAAGCTAAGTGGCATAAAGTGAACTTTCAAAAAGCACGTGGTACCTGTTTATTTAAGTCCATAAAAATATACCTACCTCTTGTAGAACCAGACAAAAATTTTATCAGGAAAAAAATCAGTGAAATTATCAACTTCCTTTATAGGTGGAAAACCATGAGTGGCTTTTAGCAAATGGTAATTTCAACTTCATGTTTTTACCATGCCTGTGTCAAAAGGCTTTTAAGCCTGATCGTCCAATGAATCATAAAAAAACCCAAATAGTCCCAAGAGAACAGTGCTTGTGTATTATATGTTTCCAATTCACCACTGAAACTAAACCTGAAAATTTGATTTATTCTTCTTGAATTTCTTGGAAAATATATAGAAAGTGGATGTAGATAGAAATCCCAGATCTTTGCAATTTTTGAACATGAGGTTAATGAGAGTCTTCTAAGATATAATTTGGTTTAATTTTAGATAAATCTTTACAAAATTAGATCAAAATGGAATCTTGTATTTTGCCAATAACATAACGTACTTAAATTAAAAACCTAATGATTCAGGTTTGCAAATACCCACTTGTCAAAATGAGTAATAATTTGTTTTCAGAGTCATAAGGAAAGCTAACTTTACCTTAGTATATCTGTAAGTTAAATAAATATACACTAAAAACACTAAGGAAACACTTAATGGAGCCTATAGATGGTAAACCTACAAACATTAACAAAGAAACCATATGTAAATTACATAAATCTATTTACCTTGATTTTTTCTAAATACAGTCTTAGGTTCTGCACTTAAAATTATCCCCTTTTATATAGCTTCAAACAGGATTTAATTTCCATCGTTATGTGCTACCTGTGAAAGTGTGCCACTTTAGTGGAGTTCACAAGTCTGGCTGGTGCTTGCATTATCTTCTGTTAGTTTGGAATAAATTTTTCTGTTTGGTTTTGGTTTAAAAAAAATAATTGGGGTAAATTACATAGTTATGTTTTGTCAAGACAAGTATTGCCATTTACTGTTAGAAAAGTAAGCATAACATGAGCAGAGTGTTTTGCACATATGTTTTAGTGTATTCAAATATAATCTCCAAGGTTTCCCATTTTACACATGGGAAAACAGAAACAGATTTCAGTGATTTGCCTAAGGTCATGCAATAAATCAATGACAGTGTACAAGTCAAAAATTATCCCTCTGGAAGTTTAAAATGAGATTCATTAGTAATGAAAGCAAAGGACACAAGAAGAGGTGAATAAATATTAAAAATTATAATTGTGAGTTGGTAAGGTTTTATAAGATGGGAAGAGGAATTTGAAACTTGCTTTAAATGTATTTAGTGTCGAGTATAAATAGCATATCAGTAATAGAAACATTTCAGGAGTAACTGTATAATGAGTATAGAGCTTTAGAAATCAGACTAGAGGAAAATTGTGGGTGGCATGGACTTTTCTTTCAAAAAGGAGATATGGAGAAAATACTCCAAAGGATTAAAATGAATAGAATATTGCAAAAGTGTTTCAGAAAACACAGACAACATTTTCTAAAAATATTTTTCAGGCTTGATTTATGCTATTTAGACAATTACTTCTTAAAATTTCAGTTTCATAAATTTTGTGTCTAACTTGTCAATAATAAATCTGGAAATGTCTCACAATACTCAATAATATGTATTTTTTCTATAATGTAATTTATTTCAAAGTAAAATGCTTACAGGAAATAATACAGAGTTCTTACATTAGTATTTACCAGGAGGTGAAAAAAATTGAAAGAAAAGTGATTCATAGTATGGGACAAACATTTTTGTCCAAAGGAAGCCAAAAGTTTATTTGTGAATCTTTAATATTTATTTATGTGGTTTTTATGTCATTGAAAATGCAGTCACTTAGCCTAATGAGTGAGCCATTCAGCTTTCTCAATGTCCATGAGAATGAGAAAAATGTATCCTGCTATACCAATTCTTAATAAGCCCTTAAAAATCATGATATAGTTTCATAAGAAGTACTCAGCAGTAACTGTAGTTTTCCATAGAATGCTCATACCTCTTTTTCAAGTATGAAAGACTAAAAGGGGATTTTTATCCCATGGTAGGTAAGTTAATATATGACACATTCAAAATACATGTTGATAATGAGCTTGAATGTTTCCTGAGACAATTTGTACCTTCTTAAATTATACATCTTCAGAAAATTACCAGTTTTGTTATGTTGCAAGATTGTTTCCTAAGAATAATATGTATTATATTCTAGTGGATCATATGTATCTTTTGAAAATATTGTTTCCAAAATTAGCTTTTTTAGACTAATTTTTTAATGCAAAATACAACTCTTTTTTGCTCATTAAATGGCAAAATTCTAATTGCCAGGACCAAAGGTTAATCTCATACCAGCACACAAGACGCTTAGAGTTTAAATATTTTTATTGTTGTATTATTATTGAAAAGTAACATGGAAAACTAAAATGAATGAATAAATTGCTCTAGTGATGCAAATAACTTCTCACTAAGTTTTTTGCTTTACTGTTGTTTATTTAATTCTAAAGTTACTAATTAGTAAATGTGGATTTAATGATATTTCAAAATGCTTAATTTAGATAAATAAATAGTTTTCCTTGAGAATATCTAAACTCTTACACAGGACATTTTTACTGCTTTAACCCATTACTTATATTTTATGCAGAAAATTTTCCTATTTTCCTATTGCTATTAAATGTAAATTCTCAGTACAGTTTTATTTTGGAATGGAAATTATATGCCTGTAGTAATTTTCATTAAGTCATATGATTAGGTGCTAGCTATGCCGACATAAAGATACATGACTATAGAGACTCTTGGAGTGCTGAACCCTGAATTATAGAACATTTTATCCCCTAGAATTTGACAACTCTTCCAGTGGCTGACTCCTTGGCTTCCTTGAGGTCTTAGTTTAAATACTGTCTTCTCATTTAAGGTCTTCCTCAACCCTTCAAAATAAATCCAAGCCACTGTCTTGTTATAATTTCATTCTACTGTTATTTTCCTTCATAGAACTTACAACCCATATACTTATTGTGTATGAATATCGTTTTTACTATCATTCAATAAGTTTCTATTTTATCATTGGACACCTTATGGCTAGTACAACTCTCCATATATATTTTGAATTAAAAATTTAATAAATGAGCATAAATTCTTTCTCACATTTATAGGGTTACATAATATTGTGTTTGAAAAGGATATGTGCAAGAGGTCTTGTATATGATGGTTGATTCTGCTCTAGAACATCTCTGACAAAGATGTGGTCAACTAGTCTCTGTTTGAAAACCTCCTGTGATTGGATATATATTAAACATGGCTGCTCCCATTTCATTATTACACAGATTTCACAGTGTAGCCATTCCTATTTCAAGCTTAATCTGTCTCCATTGAATGTCCACACATTTGCCTCAATTTTATGCTTTTAACTATATAGAAAAAAAGCATTCTGTCTTCCACATGAAAACTTTCAAATACAGTATTTGAAGCCTTCTATAATTCCCCCAAGTATAATTATATCTAGACATAACATTGGCATTTTCTTCAATCAGAATTGGTTCCATGATCTTCCATATCCAGGTTACTTTTATTTACTGAGTTCTACTTTGACTGAATTCCTCTTAGTAAACTGAGGCTTCTGAGGATAGCAATCATATGTCGACTGAATAGTACAGTATTGTAGAAAAGGTAAGTGTAGTAGACACTTGTGATGCACCAGCCATATCCCCTCAGCCTATCTGATTTAGTACAGCTGTGGTGAAAAATCCCTGATTCTCTTTTCAGTATGCCACACTAAATAAATATAGTAGGGTATTTCTGTTTTGCTTCCTCAGAGGATCAAGGCCAACCAGCTATGTGCAAGCATAACCCGGAAGTTCAGAGGAGTAAATCAACATGGAATGAGGTTGCATGGATCAATGCTGCATTCTCCCCTTTCTCTGATACAAGAATTCTGAGGATTCTCTAGTTGCCCATCATTGTAACAAGCTCATTACCAGAATTTGATTGGTGTGTTTCCTCTATCTTGTTCTCAATTTCCTCATTATTTTTCTTTTGCTACTGAATTCATGAATGATCTGCCAAATAAACAATGGCGTCCAAGTCCTTGTTTCATGGTCTGCTTTCAAAGGAATATAAGAACTATGCAATTCTAAATAACTATACTTGTGTTATTACAACTTGATATATTCTGATATTTTTTGTGAAAGCAAAAAAATATTGAAATACCATTGACTATCTTAAAATATTTGTGTATTTTTCATATGCTCTATTCAGTTATACACTAAAGTTTTTTTTAATTTACATTTTTTTAATGCAAAGACTATATTTTTATATTTATCTCTTTCAAATACCTTATTGTTGGCTCAAGCCCAATTCAATAACATGTCAACATGTTTTAAGGCATGTGACATATCTTTCTGCCTTTGTGTACAACTCAGATGATCTAAGCGCTGCTATTATAGTTTTCAAAACTGATGAAATGAAGCATTAAAGACAAAATAATCAAGGACAGAAAATGTTTTCAACCCTCAGTTGTGGTGGTTCTAAATTTAATCCACTCACTCTGCTTCTAATGTCTTTCTGGAATAATTTTTAAAAATCTTTACCTATATTTCCTTTTGTTTCAAAAATCAAAAAGTATAAATATTAAGCATTATCTAATCTTTTATTTAAAATCAGTATCATGATACAATATAGATATAGATATATAACTTTTCTATTATAGGTTACTACAAGATATTGAATATAGTTCCCTGTGTTATACAGTAAATCCTTGTTGTTTAACTATTTTATATATAGTGATGTGCATCTGTTAATCCCAAACTCCTTATTTATCCCTCCCACTTTTCCCCTTTGTGACCATAAGTTTGTTTTGTATGTCTGTGAGTCTGTTTCTGTTTTGAAAATAAGTTCATTTGTATTATTTTTTATATTTCACACATAAGTGATATCATATGATATTTGTCTTTCTCTGTCTTCACTTAGTATAATAATCTCTAGGTCCATTCATGTGGCTGCAAATGGCAATATTTCATTATTTTTTATGGCTGAGTAGTATTCCATTGTATATATATACCACATCTTCTTTTTCCATTCATCTGTTGATGAAAATTTAGGTGGCTACCATGTCTTGGCTATTGTAAATAGTGCTACTATGAACATTGGGATGCATGTATCTTTTTGAATTAGAGTTTTCTTTTCCAGCTATATGCCCAGGAGTGGGATTCCTGGATCATATGTTAATGCTATTTTTAGTTTTTAAAGGAAACTCCATACTGTTTCCATGGTGTCTGCAGCAATTTGCATTCCCAAAAACAGTGTAGGAGAGTTCCCTTTTCTCCACATAATCCTTAACATTTATTATTTGTAGAATTTTGGATGATGGCCATTCTGACCATCATCAGTCAGAGTGTGAGGTGATACCTTATTGTAGTTTTGCTTTGCATTTCTCTAATAATGAAATATATTGAGCATCTTTACATGTGCCCATTGGCCATCTGCATGTCTTCTTTGGAGCAATGTCTTTTTAGGTCTTCTGCCCATTTTTTGATTGGGTTGTTTGTTTTTCTGATATTGAGTTGTATGAGCTCTTTGTATATTTTGGAAATTAAGCCCTTGTCAGTTGCATCATTTGCAAATATTTTCTCCCAGTCTGTAGATTGACTTTTGTTTAATTTATGGTTTCCTTCCTTTGATGTGCAAAAGCTTATAAGTTTGATTAGGTCCTAATTGTTTAGTTTTGCTTTTATTTAATTTGCCTTGGGAGACTGACCTAAGAAAATACTGCTATAATTTATGTCAGAGAATGTTTTGCCTATGTTCTCTTCTAGGAGTTTTATGGTATAATGTCTTATATTTAAGTCTTCAAGCCATCATGAGTTTATTTTTGTGTATGGTGTGAGGGAGTGTTCTAACTTCACTGATTTATATGAGGCTGTCCAGGTTTCACAGCACCACTTGCTGAAGAGACTGTCTTTTCTCCATTGTTTATTATTGCCTCCTTTTTCAAAGATTAATTGACTGTAGGTGTGTGGGTTTATTTCTGAGTTCTCTATTCTGTTCCATTGATCTATATGTCTGTTTTTCTGCCAATACCACACTGTCTTGATTACTGTAGCTTTGTAGTATTGTCTGAAGTCTTGGGGTAGTCTTGCCTCCAGCTTTACTCTTTTTCCTCAAGACTGCTTGGTAATCCTGGGTCTTTTGTGGTTCCATATAAATTTTAGGATTATTTGTTCCAGTTCTGTGAAAAAGATCATGGGGAATTTGATAGGGATTGCATTAAATCAGTAGATTGCTTTAAGTATTAAGTCCATTTTAACAATATTAATTCTTCCAATTCAAGAGCATGGGATATCTTTCCATTTCTTTAAATCATCTTCAATTTCCTTTATCAATATTTTATTAACACAGTAGTTATACTCAGAATTACGTTTTTAAATCAAATAATTTTTTTTAGCATTCCTTGTTTGATATTTCACTCTGCTGAAGGGGAAACTATAGATTGCCTACTAAAACATCCAATTTAAAGAAGAAGATATCACAAAGTAACAGGGATTGTATATTAAATATTCCCTTTTTAAAAAAAATATATAGTTTCTGCAGCAATATCCATAAAAATGATTTTTGGAAACAAATTTTAAAAGGAACTCTTGTTTAACAGTGCAAACTTTCAACAAAACAGAAGTAGACTCACAGATATAGAGAACAAACTAGTGGTTACCACATGGGAGAGGGGAAGGAGAAGGGGAAAAATAGGTGAAGGGGATTAAGAGCTCAAACTACCATTTTTAAAGTAAGAAGTCACAGGAATGTAATGTATAGCACAGGGAATATAGTCAATATTTTATAATAACTTTGGTGTGTAATCTTTAAAAACATTGATTCATACAGTTTTACACCTGAAATTAATATCATAAGCCAACTATACTGCAATATTTCCACTAGTGGCTTAGGTCTAATTAAGAAGTTATTTATTCTTTTCCATATCTATCAACATAACCAGGAAGAAGTATGAATGTATTTGCTAATCTTTTCTCTCAAATTATTTCTATGGCTGGTACCTTCTAGTCCTAGGTCATTTCCCAACATTTATTCATTCAAGTAATACATGATGACAAATTTGAACACAAGTTGTACTGACCATGTGTGAATATATTATACATTAAATTAGTAGATCAAATAAACAACATACAAATTTTTTATTAATTGCTAGATATCACCAAATTACCTTCTGTTGAGTTTTCAAACCTAGTATTCTGCCATCAAAGCATACCAGTTTATTAGTGTCTTTACAATAAATTATTTACCTAGGGCTCACAATATCTATTCTTAATGTATCTAAGTCTACTTTGATTCAATATGGTGCCATTCACATATCATACTTCACAGTACATCTCCCTTCACAATGAATACTTCTTACTTCATACCAACAAATCACACTTTCACATTACAATTCATGCTTCCAAATTCTAGCATCAAAATTCTATTTTTCTAATTACAATAACCATAAAATATATAATTTAATTTACTTTCCACTAGCATGCTTTGAACTATTGGTGTTATATTTTATGCACACACATATACTCAGAAAATAGTTCTTATGTTATCCCTTTCCCATACTGATTAGTGTTTTCATCTAGTGTTATTTCCCTTCAGCCAGAAGGAAATCTTTTGTTATCTCCTGTGGATCAGGTTTGCTAAAGACAAATTCTTGCAGTTTTTCTTTATATTCAAATGTCTTTCATCAAATTCATCAAATTTCACTCTCATTTGTGAAGAAAATTTTCACTGTGTATGAAATTCTAGGTTAATATTTACAGTTCAAGAATGCCATTCCATTGCCTTTTGTTCTCTGTTGTTTCTATCAAGAAATCAGCCATAATCTGTTTTGGTGATCTTTACATGAAATATATCCCTGATTGCATTCCAATTTTATACATTCTTTTATATCAGTTTTCAGCAGTTAAATTCTGATGTACTTAGGTGTGATTTTCTTTGTGTTTATCCTCTTGGATTTCACTGAGCTTTTCATATTGTATGTTGATAATCTTTTAAAGTCACATTTGAAAAAAATGTCCAGTTTTTCTTCACAGGTCTTATACTGTAATCTTTCTCAAATTCCCTGAGTCTCTTTCATTTTTATTTTCATGTGTTGTTCTTTAAATTAGTTAATGGTCTATTGTAAAAAAAAAAAAAAAAAAAAAAAACTGATTTTTTTTTTCTGTTTTCTCCAAGGTATTTTTTTAAAATTATTTATTTATTTATTTTTGGCTGCGTTGGATCTTTGTTGCTGTGGGCGGGCTTTCTCTAGTTGTGGCAAGCGAGGGCTACTCTTCGTTGTGGTGTGTGGACTTCTCATTATGGTGGCTTCTCTTGTTGTGGATCATGGGCTCTAGGTGCACAGGCCTCAGTAGTTGTGGCACGTGAACTCAGTAGGTGTGGCTCTCAGGCTGTAGAGTGCAGGCTCAGTAGTTTTAGCACAGGGGCTTAGTTGCTCCATGGCATGTGGGATCTCCCCAGACCAGGGCTCAAACCCGTGTCCCCTGCATTGGCAGGCAGATTCTTAACCACTGCACCACCAGGGAAGCCCCCAACCTGCTTTTAAGGTCATCCAATGATATTTTAAATTGCATACATATTATTTTTCTTTTCCATAAATTCTAGTGTATTCTCTTATAGTTTCCATTTCTCTGCTAACATTTGGTTTCTGATCATTCCTTACCATCACAATTTCCTCTAATTCTTTGCACACATACCCTTTACTTCTTGTAATATATTTATAATATCTGCTTTCAAAATTTTACTCACTGAATCTAAAATTTGGGTCATCTTATGTTGAGCTTCTTTTGAATGTCTTTTATTTTTCTATGTGTTAAAATCCACTTATTTATTTTCACTTCTTATAACGGGACATCATGAGTAATAGATTGAAGAGGATCTTGATTTTGCTATGTTCCTCTAAAAAGTTAGTTTTTGTTTTAGTATGCACTTAATTGCAGATTGATCACATTTCAACTTGTTTAGCCTTCATTTTATGCTTTTGTAGAGTAGATTTTATAAGCTCAAGGATTTTCCTAAGCCCCTCTAATTTACTGGGACTCAAACTCCAAACTCTAATTTTAGGTTTTGTTTGGAGGAATCTAGAGTAGAATACTTCTAAGGAATAGCTTTCCTTGTGTCTCCACTTAGTTTTAACAAGGTAGTAATAAAGACAGTGCACAATAATTAAACTAGTTTTCTAGTATCTCTCTCACTGCTTCACATCTGGTATTTCTATTCTGTTCTCAAACCCATCAAAGCTGCTCTCTGGTAAACCTCAGGTATTTGCCCTAAGAAATAGGTGGCCCAGTCTTCATTCAAGGAATGCTGAGGATCTTCACCTAACTGTTGCTACACACACACACACAAACACACAAACTCTGCAAAGCTCTCTTCAGTACATCACTGTGTTCTATTTGGCATCCAGCACACTTCATTATATTTGGAAAATTGTCCCAGTCAGAGAATTGGGGAATTATGGGACTCACCTCATAAGATTTCCTTTTCTTGGTGATTATAGTCTTGCATTGCTTGATGTCCAAATCCTGAAAGCAGTTACTGAATATATACTATTCAGTTTTATTGTTTACTGTAGGAGCACCAGCTGAATACTAGTTATTCATTCATAGCTAGAATTCAGGATAAAGTATTAATTTACACAAATAGGGATTTTTAAAGAATGTGTTGGGGACTTCCCTGGTGGTACAGTCGTTAAAAATCTGCCTGCCAATGCAGGGGACATGGGTTTGAGCCCTAGTCCAGGAAAATCCCACATGCCACGGAGCAACTAAGCCCGTGTGCCACAAGTACTGAGCCTGCACTCTAGAGCCCATGAGCCACAACTACTGAGCCCCTGTGCCCCAACTACTGAAGCCCACATACCTAGAGCTCATGCTCCACAACAAGAGAAGCCACTGCAATGAGAAGCCCATGCACTGCAGAGAAGAATAGCCCTCGCTTGCCACAACTAGAGGAAGCCCACACACGGCAACAAAGACCCAACATAGCCAAAAATAAATAAATTTATATTAAAAAAAAAGAATGTGTTTATGCATCCATTTTGAATTCTATCCTTTGGTTTTAAAAGCATAACAATAGCATTCATTAAAAATACTTAGTGAAGCAAACAAAACAATTAGTAGTAGATTTTAATTCTCATTATCCATGACACATGAAGTTAAAAAATATTCATGAAAATAAAGCATATTTCAATGACATAAGTTACATAAATAACATATAAGTTGTGTTAATTGATAGTGAATTCTAAAACAGACTTCTTTTTAAAAAATATGTAATATTTACATAAAACTGAATATATGTTAGTCTTAAACTTTTATAATTTTCTCAAGGTAAAATATAGGAATTATATGTAAATTTTCTGATCACGTGGTCTTAAACTAGAAATTCATAAGAAACTTATATCAAAAGGCTCTACCACATGGAATGTGATATTAGTATTTAATAAACTATTGAATCAAAAAACAGATACAATCAGAAATGGAATGTAATGGTTATAAAAACTTTATTATACTTTACTTTATATAATTAACTTATTATTCAGATAAATAAATATGACCTAAATACTTGTCAGTTTCTGCAATACTGCTTTCAACAGTATAGCATGCTTGGGGTTCTATAAATACCTTATTTCCACAGATTTATTATTTTACCTGTGATAATTTAAAATTATTTGATTGTATCTATTTTATGTTATTTACTTTATCATTTATGGCTTCTGTGTTTCTTTCTGGTTTTTTTTATTGTGTTTCTTTAAATTTTGCTATCATGTTATGTGATTATTTTGTATTTTTTCTTCAATTTTTTAGATTAAGCTCAGCCAGCTCACATTTTCTCTCCTTATGTTTTCTTACCACCTCTTTCTTAAGCTCTTGTAACTCCAATTATGTCTCTGATTTTATTGGTAGAAACAATTTCTTGAACAAGATTTTTTTAGAAAGAATTGGAATGCTAACACAGTTTTCATTTATGCTTCTGTAACAGTTTTCTGGTGAGTATTTTTATTTGCCATTTTGTTTTTCTATACTTTTTTTGAATATACTATTATGTTATCTTTGCATGTATTCTGTATGGTGCCTTTGATGATTCATTATTGAAGGAGCTATGTTCCCTTGACAATTCTCTTGTCAGCAGATTAGTATAAAGGAAGCACCAAGGCCCTGTGGTAGGCTTTCAGTTGATCTAGGGGTTTTTTTTGTGAATTTATTTAGCTTATATTTTTTACCAGTAAATAGAAATAGGTAGCTATGAGCTGTGATCAAATTAGTATGTATCTTTTCTCACTTGTAGGCACAGAGAGAGAGAAAGTGAGAGAGACAGAGACAGGGAGACAGAGAGAGACTGCTTTCTGGAAATCCTCACCTGTCTGATTCCTCTTTAAGTCCAGGTTTCTCTGTTCTTCATTTCTAATTTGAGCCCTGGAAGCTCCTGCTGCCAGCTGGTGCATCCCATTTCGATTGTTGTAGGTAAACAATTTAGGTTTTACTTCTTAGAATATGCCCTTTATCCTAGAGAAATGAAACTGGTTGACTCTTTCCTGAGATTTTCAGTGATATTACCTCCTCTAAAGACTTCCTGCTCTGTCTCCATACTTTTGAAAGCTGTTCTACGTATGTTAAGTTTTAGTGTTTCAAGTTTTAAGAGGTTTGTTGAAGAGTTTGTATGTTTCTCATTCCCCTTGTTCTTTACTGATTTCTACGAGGGAATTGTCTTCTGCTGTACTCAATCTGGCAGGCATGCTCTAGTGACTTACACATGTAATGGATAATTTTGTATTATAGTAGTATGTTTTAAAAATAAATAATGCAGTATGCCTTATCCTAATGATGTAAATCTGTGAAGAAACTTCATCAAGGTAATCCTCTCATATCATACGGGGACGTTAGACCCTAATATTCTCATTTCAATGTTCATACTTTGTTTAAAATCTTTGATTTTTTAATCTAGTTTCCTTTATTACATTATTATTTTAAAGTTATTTATCTATCTTTGTAAAAGTTCATGTTGACATTTCCCTTATGTTTTCTAGCCATACTGAGAAAACAAATTTGTATCTTTTACACATGAACAACACTGAGTTGACTCTGAAAGCTTTTTTTCCCCCCTGTATCACTAAAGTCAAAAAGTTGTCTGATAGTTAAGCTAGCATTGATTTCTTTTTGTTTTTTCATAATGTGTGATAAGCCCCCTTTTTTTAATATTAAAGATTTTGTTTATTTTTGTAAAATTCCTTTCATTATTATTTAATTAATGTACACTCATCGATAATCAGAAAAAAAGAAGAGATTCATAACACAGTAATAAAAGCAACAAAACCATATTAAAAGTATCCATGCTCTTACAATGTACATACCAACAATTTTAAAATTAAAATTTTGAAAAGTGAAAAAAGGGCATTAGGACAATCAAAGGGATAAATTACCAATAATTTCCAAGACAGCAACTGAAGTTATTCATAACCAAACTGTCACTTTGACAAGATCATCTTTGTCTGTGCTCACGTTTGGCAGTGCCGTACAAGTACAGCGCCTCCTGGTGCACTGACAGAACAGGGCACCAAGAAAGTTGCAGGGTCCTCTCCCTATAAATGCACTGCATTCTTAGTCTAGTTAACTTTTTTTTCCTCTCTTTTGTCTCCTGACCTTTGTTTTTGTAAGTGCTATTGCTATTACTCTTTAAAACCTAGCTCACATATCTCTTTCTAAGACGTTGCTAAGTTATCTGCCGTTATGCTGTTTTTGCTAAATCCTTTCTCTTTTCCTGAAATTATCATACTGCAAAATGATTTATTTTACTTGTGTATGATTCTTCAGAGGACAGTATATTCTATTTTTGTATTTAAAGATCTGAGTATATTTTCTGGAACCTAGAAATCACTCAATAAATAGTTGAAAAATTGATCATGTGACAGGATTACACCAATTGTTGATCTGCTATCTGAAAGAATAGATTATCTTCTATGATAAGTTATCTAAGAGTTGAGAATGTTTTAAGATGTTTCTAAAATAATCAATTTACATTGGGTTTCTGTCTTGTAGGGCACACATCCATGTAAACTAAACATGTCATAGAGTTTATTTAATCTCATCATTATTTCTTAATATCTGTCTGAATTTTAATATGATATGTATTCTTTTCTCCCCTAGTTTTTGACCAAAATAATGAAAATTGAATTGCCTTGTGGTACACTATACATAGTATTATATTATACAAATACATTAAAAGTAAATTATAAGTCAAAAGGAATTAGCTGAGTACTTAAATCACTGCTGTAGATGCTTTCATATACTTTATTTCATTGAATTCCATCTGGCCCTCATTTAATCTCTGACAGGTATTAAAATATATATATTTTTACGGCTTCCCTGGTGGCGCAGTGGTTGAGAGTCCGCCTGCTGATGCAGGGGGCGCAGGTTCGTGCCCCAGTCTGGGAAGATCCCACGTGCTGTGGAGCGGCTGGGCCCATGAGCCATGGCCACTGAGCCTGCACGTCCGGAGCCTGTGCTCTGCAACGGGAGAGGCCACAACAGTGAGAGGCCCGTGTACCACAAAAAAAAAAAAAATATATATATATATATATATATTTAAGCATCTTTATTGGAGTATACTTGCTTTACAATGTTGTGTTAGTCTATGCTGTGTAACAAAGTGAATCAGCTATACATATACAAAAAACCAATACATAATAATTATTAAAAATATGGACTGCAATGAACAAGAAAATGGAAGATAAAAACCCCAATAAATAACACCATCCATGGACAACTGCTCTTTATGATTGGTGGATTTTCTACTAGCTTTTCTCCTTTAAATAAAAATAATTTAGTACTTATAAAAGTAAGATAATATAGTATTTAAAATGTGTAATGATTTTCCCCATAATGTTACATAGAAGTGTTTTATTTGTATTTTGGATTGAATGTTGTGTGGTCCTTGCCCCACAAATTCACACAGTGAAGCCTAACACTGAGAGCTATATTTGGAAATGGGGCGTCTTATGAAGTAGTTAAGGTTAAATGGGGTCATAAGGGCAGGACTCTGATCTTATAGGAATAGTGTCCTTATACTAAGAGATATCAGAGAGCTTTCTCTCACTCTCTCTCTCTGAGAATGCGTGAAGAGGCCATATGAGCACACAGCGAGATGGTGATTGCCTCTCCAGGTCAAGAGAAATGGCCTCAGAGCCAAACCTGTCTTGCCACCCTTGATTTTGTACTTGCCAGACTTCAGAACTGTGAGAAATAAATTTCTGTTCTTATAACCACCCAGCCTGTGGTATTTTATTATGGCATCTGGAGCAGACTGTGACATCACATCATACAATATACTGTTAAACATAAGTTAATTAGCTTTATGCTATTTCATCTTATAGATGTGTTATATTTTATTTTATTATAAATTTATTTGTTTTTATATTTGGCTGTGTTGGGTCTTCATTGCTGGGCTTTCTCTAGTTGCGGCAAGCGGGGGCTACTCTGTGGTGCACGGGCTTCTCATTGCGGTGGCTTCTTCTGGTGCAGAGCACGGGCTCTAGGCGCGCAGGCTTCAGTAGTTGTGGCACGCAGGCTCAGTAGCTGTGGCTGGCGGTGTCTAGAGCACAGGCTCAGTAGTTGTGGCACACGGGCTTAGTTGCTCCAGGGCATGTGGAATCTTCTCGGACCAGGGCTCGAACCCATGTTCCCTGCATTGGCAGGCAGATTCTTAACCACTGAGCCACCAGGGAAGCCCAGATGTGATATATTTTAAATTATCATTTCCCTAGTACACAATTTCTGAATTTTAAATATTTGAAAATTTCCTATAATAATACCCCATATATAATTTTTTTAACTTCATCTTAAGATAGATCCCTAGAGAAGGAAATATTTGGTCAAAGAATGTAAACATTCTAAGGAATTTGATACACATTGCATTGGATGAAGATTCAAAATGATCTTTTCAAATATAACTTAATACTTTACCAGTTTAATACACAGAGAAAACCACAAGCTAAACTTTAAATGGCAGTGTCCTTGGTAAATGAAGCATTGGCTGCTGTTGTGTTCATTGTACAAAACAATCTTTTCCAAAGCAGTTTTACCTGTCTTTGAGTTGGTCTAGACATGCATTCAACCAGGCATTTTTTTTTCTTGTTTTGCAGTCAAACACTGGTTGAGAATTTCTTCACCATTATTTTGGCTTTTAGCAATTTGCAAATTATTGTGTCTTCATCAAATACCTTCGTTGTAAAAATACCAAACAAGAACCAAGAAACGGTCATGGAAATAATGTCCATATTTTATCCAACTCTAAGTTAAACAACTGTCTGTGCCTCAGTCTTTCAGTTTTTCCAGAGATCCTTTGAACACATTAAAATTCTTTGGTTGAGGATTCCAAAAAAGGCATTTCTGGGGTCAGATTAGTTACTTTTCTTGGAATCAAAATATATTCAGCCATTGCTACAGTGAGAATTCATCTAATTCTCTCCATTACCAAGATCTTCCCATGTAAAAGACATCTAGATACAATTACAAAGGAATTTGAAATTGCCAAGCTGTATACCTGCAAGTATATACACAGCTCTACATAGTTATATATAACTATGTATAAATATATAGTTTATAATTGTATTTTTATTGTATTGTTCTCAGCCAAGACTTGTCTCTTTTAAGATGTATAAAATATTGTTCAGTCACTGACAGAGGAATAGTCATTACTATTAGTTTTTAACCAAAAAAACCCCACCAAAAACCTATGTTTAGGCTTAGTTACATATCCACAACTCTAAAATTCATATTTAACATAAATATGCTGTACAAGTTTTAGATTGATTGCTGATGTTTCCTAATCATTTTCTGGATCCAACTGGAGCTTAAAAAAAGCTAAGCAGTTATATTGGAATAATTAACTTTCTCCACAGCAAGTAGTCCATTCTCTATAATGAGAATGTCATATTAATATAAGCTAATATAGGTTTTCCTGCTTACACAGAGGGCACATTTTATAGTAATGTATATCACACAAAAAATATTTCTCTTTTCACATTAGATTGTCTAACATGGAAAATCAAGATTCAAGATATTTTCTTAAATATCTGAGGAAAATTGAGATCCAGAAAAATCACTATATTTTTCCTATGCCTTCATTATACCTAATATTTATTATTGGTTCTTATTGGGGGGGGGATATTTTTATACGTATGTAAGTTTGAGAAACAAAGCTGCATATACTGCAGCTTGATTGATATTTCCACTGTTATGATTTCTTACTAAAATGCAATAGTAAGCACTGACATTGTTAGGTAATCTGTAATGTTTATACATTACAACATTATTATAAATTACATTTTTATAGAAATTTTAACTTTACATTACAAAAATTTTAGATTCAAATGAGATTTCTAACCCAGAAGTTATTTCGGTTTTATTTTATATTTTGTTTAAGCAAAGAGTGAGCTACTTTTAAAAGCTACATGGGTTTGATTTTACATTTAGAATTTTGGGGACTTAAGCACCATAAGTGTAGGAAGGTTGGTGCTACAGGCCCTGAACATTTTCCCAGCACATATGCATTGAAGGATGAGGGCATATGTGGGACTCAGTGTACTCGCTACCCCAGATCGGGGCTCTTGCCTGGCTTTCCAACTGGGGCTGCACTAGCAACAATTTGCATATGGCCCCACTATGGTCATGGAGCCAGGTCACTGCTACCTGCTACTGGATCTGATATAGACACAGAGATTACCTACAGTGACAGTTTTTATGTCACCTGTGAGTGTAAACTGATAGTGCCTTGCTTCAGTTCCCCGTGTAGGCACTTTTCTCCTAATCTAAGTCTTCCCGGTTACCACTGAATTTCTAAAAAGTGAAACATCTGCTCAGACCCCCAGCATGTGCAACCAAGAAAGTAGAAGAATTTGAAGGTTTTGAGGCAAACTTTAGCCACTACAAATGAAAGTCTGTAGAAGTCTATAGATAAATTATTTTTCATCTTGTCACCTCCTCTATGATTTTTATACACTACCTAATAGCTTCATAAACCCTCCATGAAAGTCTCCAATGAGACCTTAATAGTCAGCCTGCTGTGATGCTCTAACTATCTTGGTAATATACTTACTTGTATTTGTTCTCCCTTCTTCCTTTACTCACTTTCCTTTTTCTACACTCTGCTTCCCTGGAAGTACGCTGCCTGATAATCTGTTGTCACACAAACATTTCCTTAGGCTCTGCTTTCTAAGAAACTCAAACTAAGATAGGGAGATGGGAAGCAGAATGAAATTGAATGCAGGTATTTTTTCTGATCAATCATATTAAAGGGCAAGTTGTAGACCCTAGCTGATTTTATGTATGGAAAACATATAAAACACGGGTGAGCATTAAGCAATAAAATAGTTCTGCCACATTTAAGAATGCCTTTATTATTGGTATGTGTCAGAGAAGAGATGATAAGTAATAAGTGGACTCTGATACCAAATGTTGTCAAATGTACCTTCCCTATGAAACGGTACTTAGGTATTGAAAATTTACATATTAATAGGTTTCTAAAATTTTCCAGTCATTTTTCTCCTAATATAAATTCATTCATTCACTTAACTAATATTTAATGAGTACCTATTATACAACTGTGTGGAACTTACTATGTACTATGTATTCTAGCCACCAATGTGCAAGACATATCCTTGTTTTTGTGTAGCAAACATCCTAACAAGATGAAAAAGAAAACATGGAATATTGTAGATGATAAGCAATAAGAAGAAAAATAAAGCAGGATAAGGTTTTGAGAAGAAAAGAGAAAAAGTAGGCAAGGCCTTGGTGGTGAGACCTCTGAGAGAACCTCTGTTAGTAGCCCAGTAGATCTGTCATTGGTGGACACAATGATGCGAGTGAGTACAGACATTTTATAATTATAATAAAAGAAATTTAGAGGATACTATATGGAGTAGAAGGAATTGGGACTCTTCCTCTGACTGTAATAAAACTAACAATTATTTATAGCTTTAATATTGTTCTTGATTCTTAACTTGAATAAAGATATAAAATGAAAATTTATTGAGTGCTCATAAAACATGCCAGGCCCTCTTCTAAGCACTCAACATGTATTTGATCATTTAACCTTCCCTGCAACCCTGTGTCTAGATAGGTGCTGTTATTATCAACATTGTGCAGATGAGAAAACTGAGGTTTTGAAAACTTAAGTAACTACCCTAAAGCCAGTAAGATAGCTATTGCATAAAGGAACCAGAATTCTGAGCAGAGGCTAGATACCTAACCACTATCTTATGCCTTATAAAGTTCTTTTCCTTTAGAAAACGTCTGGTTGATGTTCTGTTGCAATTTCAAAGGCAAAGAAAAAAAAAGTAGTGAGAGAGAAGTAATTGTCTTAATTTTATTCTGAGAATTTGTCAAGACATAGGGAAAAGGAAAACAAAATAAGTTCATATGTTTAGACTGAATAAAATAAACTTTGATCATCTGAATCAAAACAGGTGAGCTTTACAATTGTTGTGTTGGGACTTCAAAACTCAACTAACTTCTATAGTCCGTTTACATTTCTATTGCTCCAGCAATCATCTTAATGTGAGAAATATCTGGAAATACATTTAATGGATCTTAATTAAAGCAAAATTTCATTAGGCAAAAATCATCAAAAATGTTTGATCTGTATTCATGTTTATTTTCCTTAATTATAAAATATCAATTTCACAGTTTAGAATAATAAAGGTTTGACAACAAATTGTTCTAAATAAAAATAAGTTTAGAAGATTGTTTTTAAAAACAATTTTCAAAACAAATAAAAATGTTTATATTTCAAAACCTCTCAGCAGAATAGTATCTTGAGTAGATAATGTAACCTTTGATGAATATTAAGTACAACCTATTTCTTACGTGAAGCTTTGTACAGTAAGCACATTCTTAATTTTTTTGAAAAACATAATTGAATTGAACAATTAGAAGTGAATACTTATTTTGTCCCATTGTTAAACTGAATTGAGGTAGACATACCTTAATTAACCTCTGTGTAGTAGTTTTTTTAGTTAGCAGGTCAACTATTTTCTGATTAATGCATTTTAATTCAAATGAAATTTGAATTGAATGCACTGTTGAAAATATATTATGCATTAGGAGAGAAGAAATCATCTTTCTCTATATTCTCAAAATAATATTTCCTCCAAAGGGAGAATTTTTTTTTAATTTCCTCTCTTCCTTAGTCATCCTCACACAATCATACTACAGTTTCTTATGACATTTCTTTAAATGAAATTGCAAAAAATGTATTTTATTATTAGGTCACTAATTGCAGATCTTTTATTACTTCCACAGGATACAGCGAAAGGCAGGAAAATGTAACTGTCAGTATTTTAATGTTTCTATGTTTTTCTTAAAGATTTAAATATATTATTCTTCAGAAATTATAAAGCAGTCTATTTGTTCTAAAAGTGAAGGCTTTATTTAAAAGTCATAATTCAAGTGAGCCTACATATTATTGCAAGTGAAATTAAAAAACAAAAATCTATCTACCGATCTATCTAGTAAAATGATATCCCTGTTATTCAAGGGGCAGATATTCTTTCTTTTATTTTTTCTTTATTGGAGTATAATTGCTTTACAATGGTGTGTTAGTTTCTGCTTTATAACAAAGTGAATCAGTTATATATATACATACGTTCCCATATCTCTTCCCGCTTGCATCTCCCTCCCTCCCACTCTAGGTGGTCACAAAGCACCAAGCTGATCTCCCTGTGCTACACGGCTGCTTCCCACTAGCTATCTATTTTACGTTTGGTAGTATATATATGTCCATGCCTCTCTCTTGCTTTGTCACAGCTTACCGTTCCCCCTCCCCATATCCTCAAGTCCATTCTCTAGTAGGTCTGTGGTTTTATTCCTGTCTTACCCCTAGGTTCTTCATGACATTTTTTTTTCTTAAATTCCATATATATGTGTTAGCATACGGTATTTGTCTTTCTCTTTCTGACTTACCTCACTCTGTATGACAGACTCTAGGTCTATCCACCTCATTACAAATAGCTCAATTTTGTTTCTTTTTATGGCTGAGTAATATTCCATTGTATATATGTGCCACATCTTCTTTATCCATTCATCTGATGATGGACACTTAGGTTGCTTCCATCTCTGGGCTATTGTAAATAGAGCTGCAATGAACATTTTGATACATGCCTCTTTTTGAATTATGGTTTTCTCAGGATATATGCCCGGTAGTGGGATTGCTGGGTCATATGGTAGTTCTATTTGTAGCTTTTGAAGGAACCTCCACACTGTTCTCCATAGTGGCTGTACCAATTCACATTTCCACCAGCAGTGCAAGAGTGTTCCCTTTTCTCCACACCCTCTCCAGCATTTATTGTTTCTAGATTTTTTGATGATGGCCATTCTGACTGGTGTGAGAAGATATCTCATTGTAGTTTTGATTTGCATTTCTCTAATGATTAATGATGTTGAGCATTCTTTCGTGTGTTTGTTGGCAGTCTGTATATCTTCTTTGGAGAAATGTCTATTTAGGTCTTCTGCCCATTTTTGGATTGGGTTGTTTGTTTTTTTGTTATTGAGCTGCATGAGCTGCTTATAAATTTTGGAGATTAATCCTTTGTCAGTTGTTTCATTTGCAAATATTTTCTCCCATTCTGAAGGTTGTCTTTTGGTCTTGTTTATGGTTTCCTTTGCTGTGCAAAAGCTTTGAAGTTTCGTTAGGTCCCATTTGAGTATTTTTGTTTTTATTTCCATTTCTGTAGGAGGTGGGTCAAAAGGATCTTGCTGTGATTTACATCATAGAGTGCTCTGCCTATGTTTTCCTCTAATAGTTTGATAGTTTCTGGCCTTATATTTAGGTCTTTAATCCATTTTGAGCTTATTTTTGTGTATGGTGTTAGGGAGTGATCTAAGCTCATACTTCTACATGTACCTGTCCAGTTTTCGCAGCACCACTTATTGACGAGGCTGTCATTTCTTCACTGTACATTCCTGCTTCCTTTATCAAAGATTAGGTGACCATATGTGCATGGGTTTATCTCTGGGCTTTCTATCCTGTTCCATTGATCTTTCTGTTTTTGTGCCAGTACCATACTGTCTTGATCACTGTAGCTTTGTAGTATAGTCTGAAGTCACGGAGCCTGATTCCTCCAGCTCCGATTTTTGTTCTCAAGATTGCTTTGGCTATTCAGGGTCTTTTGTGTTTCCATACAAATTGTGAAATTTTTTGTTCTAGTTCTGTGGAAAATTCCAGTGATAGTTAGATAGGGATTGCACTGAATCTGTAGATTGCTTTGGGTAGTAGAGTCATTTTCACAATGTTGATTCTTCCAATCCAAGAACATGGTATATCTCTCCATCTATTTGTATCATCTTTAATTTCTTTCATCAGTATCTTACAATTTTTTGCATACAGGTCTTTTGTCTCCATAGGTAGATTTATCCCGAGATATTTTATTCTTTTTGTTGCAATGGAAAATGGGAGTGTTTTCTTGATTTCACTTTCAGATTTTTCATCCTTAGTGTATAGGAATGCCAGAGATTTCTGTGCATTAATTTTGTATCCTGCTACTTTACCAAATTCATTGATTACATCTAGTAGTTTTCTGGTAGCATCTTTTGGATTCTCTATGTATAGTATCATGTCATCTGCAAATAGTGACAGCTTTACTTCTTCTTTTCCAATTTGGATTCCTTTTATTTCCTTTTCTTCTCTGATTGCTGTGGCTAAAACTTCCAAAACTATGTTGAATAAGAGTGGTGAGAGTGGGCAACCTTGTCTTTTTCCTGATCTTAGTGGAAATGCTTTCAGTTTTTCACCAATGAGGACGATGTTGGCTGTGGGTTTGTCATATATGGCCTTTATTATGTTGAGGAAAGTTCCCTCTATGCCGACTTTCTGCAGGGTTTTTATCATAAATGGGTGTTGAATTTTGTCAGAAACTTTCTCTGCATCTATTGAGATGATCATATGGTTTTTCTCCTTCAATTTGTTAATATGGTGTATCACATTGATTTGATTTGCGTATATTGAAGAATCCTTGCATTCCTGGAATAAACCCCACTTGATCATGGTGTATGATCCGTTTAATGTGCTGTTGGGTTCTGTTTGCTAGTATTTTGTTGAGGATTTTTGCATCTGTGTTCATCAGTGATATTGGACTGTAGTTTTCTTTCTTTGTGACATCCTTGTCTGGTTTTGGTATCAGGATGATGGTGGCCTCATAGAATGAGTTTGGGAGTGTTCCTCCCTCTGCTATATTTTGGAAGAGTTTGAGAAGGATAGGTGTTAGCTCTTCTCTAAATGTTTGATAGAATTTGCCTGTGAAGCCATCTGGTCCTGGGCTTTTATTTGTTGGAGGATTTTTAATCACGGTTTCAATTTCAGTGCTTGTGATTGGTCTGTTCATATTTTCTATTTCTTCCTGATTCAGTCTTGGCAGGTTGGGCATTTCTAAGAATTTGTCCATTTCTTCCAGGTTGTCCATTTTATTGGCATAGAGTTGCTTGTAGTTATCTCTCATGATCTTTTGTATTTCTGCAGTGTCAGTTGTTACTTCTCCTTTTTCATTTCTAATTCTATTGATTTGAGTCTTCTCCCTTTTTTTCTTGATGAGTCTGGCTAATGGTTTATCAATTTTGTTTATCTTCTCAAAGAACCAGCTTTTAGTTTTATTGATCTTTGCTATTGTTTCCTTCATTTCTTTTTCATTTATTTCTGATCTGATTTTTATGATTTCTTTCCTTCTGCTAACTTTGGGTTTTTTTTTTTGTTCTTTTCTCTGATTTCTTTAGATGCAAGGTTAGGTTGTTTATTTGAGATGTTTCCTGTTTCTTAAGGTAGGATTGTATTGCTATAAACTTCCGTCTTAGAACTGCTTTTGCTGCGTCCCATAGGTTTTGGGTCGACGTGTCTCCATTGTCATTTGTTTCTAGGTATTTTTAAATTTCCTCTTTGATTTCTTCAGTGATCACTTCGTTATTAAGTAGTGTATTGTTTAGCCTCCATGTGTTTGTTTTTTTTACACATCTTTTCCCGTAATTGATATCTAATCTCATAGCGTTCTTGTCAGAAAAGATACTTGCTACAATTTCAATTTTCTTAAATTTACCAAGGCTTGCTTTGTGACCCAAGATATGACCTATCCTGGACAATGTTCCATGAGCACTTGAGAAAAATGTGTATTCTGTTGTTTTTGGATGGAATGTCCTATAAGTATCAATTAAGTCCATCTTGTTTAATGTATCATTTAAAGCTTGTTTTTCCTTATTATTTTCATTTTGGATGATGTGTCCATTGGTGAAACTGGGTTGTTAAAGTCCCGTACTATGAATGTGTTACTGTTGATTCCCCCCCCTTTTTTTTTTTGAAGTACATGGGCCTCTCACCACTGCAGCCTCTCCCGCTGCGGAGCACAGGCTCTGGACATGCAGGCTCAGTGGCCATTGTCACAGGCCCAGCTGCTCTGTGGCACGCGGGACCCTCCCAGATTGGGGCTCGAACCCATGTCCCCTGCATCAGCAGGCGGACTCTCAACCACTGCACCACCAGGGAAGCCCCAATTTCCCCTTTTATGGCTGTTAGTATTTGCCTTACGTGTTGAGGTGCTCCTATGTTGGGTGCATAAATATTTACAATTGTTATATCTTCTTCTTGGATCGATACCTTGATCATTATGTAGGGTCCTGTTTTGTCTCTTCTAATAGACTTTATTTTAAAGTCTATTTTGTATGATATGAGAATTGCTACTCCAGCTTTCTTTTGGTTTCCATTTGCATGGAATATCTTCTTCCATCCCCTTACTTTCAGTCTGTATGTGTCTCTAGGTCTGAAGTGGGTCTCTTGTAGACAGTACATATATGGGTCTTGTTTGTGTATCCATTCAGCCAATCTGTGTCTTTTGTTGGGAGCATTTAATCCATTTACATTTAAGGTAATTATCGATATGTAAGTTCCTATTCCCATTTTCTTAATTGTTTGGGCTCGTTATTGTAAGTCTTTTCCTTCTCTTGTGTTTCTTGCCTAGAGAAGTTCCTTTAGCATTTGTTGTAAAGCTAGTTTGGTGGTGCTGAACCCTCTCAGCTTTTGCTTGTCTGTAAAGGTTTTAATTTCTCCATCAAATTTGAATGAGATCCTTGCTGGGTAGAGTAATCTTGGTTTCAGGTTTTTCTCCTTCATCACTTTAAATATGCCCTGCCAGTCCCTTCTGGCTTGCTTTGTTTCTGCTGAAAGATCAGCTTTTACCTTTATGGGGATTCCCTTGTGTGTTATTTGTTGTTTTTCCCTTGCTGCTTTTAATATGTTTTCTTTGTATTTAATTTTGACAGTTTGATTAATATGTGTCTTGGAGTATTTCTCCTTGGATTTATCCTGTATGGGACTCTCTGTGCTTCCTGGACTTGGTTAACTATTTCCTTTCTCATATTAGGGAAGTTTTTAACTATAATCTCTTCAAATATTTTCTCAGTCCCTTTCTTTTTCTCTTCTTCTTCTGGAACCTCTATAATTCGAACGTTAGTGCATTTAATGTTGTCCCAGAGGTCTCTGAGACTGTCCTCAGTTCTTTTCATTCTTTTTTCTTTATTCTGCTCTGCAGTAGTTATTTCCTCTATTTTATCTTCCAGGTCACTTATCCATTCTTCTGCTTCCGTTATTCTGCTATTGATCCCTTCTAGAGTATTTTTAATTTCATTTATTGTGTTGTTCATCATTGCTTGTTTCATCTGTAGATCTTCTAGGTCCTTGTTAAATGTTTCTTGTATTTTCTGTATTCTATTTCCAAGATTATGGATCATCTTTACTATCATTATTCTGAATTCTTTTTCAGGTAGACTGCCTATTTCCTCTTCATTTGTTAGGTCTGGTGGGCTTTTATCTTGTTTCTTCATCTGCGGTGTGTTTTTCTGTCTTCTCATTTTGCTTATCTTACTGTTTTTGGGGTCTCCTTTTTGCAGCCTGCAGGTTCGTAGTTCCTGTTGTTTTTGGTGTCTGTCCCCAGTGGCTAAAGTTGGTTCAGTGGGTTGGGTAGGCTTCCTGATGGAGGGGACTAGTGCCTGTGTTCTAGTGGATGAGACTGGATCTTGGGTTTCTGGTTGGCAGGTCCACGTCTGGTGGTGTGTTTTGGGGTGTCTGTGGACTTATTATGATTTTTGGCAGCCTCTCTGCTAATGGGTGGGGTTGTGTTCCTGTCTTGTGAGTTGTTTGGCATAGGATGTCCAGCACTGTAGCTTGCTGGTCGTTGAGTGAAGCTGGGTGCTGGTGTTGAGATGGAGATCTCTGGGAGATTTTCACCGTTTGATATTATGTGGAGCTGGGAGGTCTCTTGTGGACCAGTGTCCTGAAGTTTGCTCTCCCACCTCAGAGGCACAGCACTGACTCCTGGCTGCAGCACCAAGAGCCTTTCACCCACATGCCTCAGAATAAAAGGGAGAAAAAGTAGAAAGAAAGGAAGAAAGAAAGAAAGAAAGAAAGAAAGAAAGGATGGAAGGAAGGAAGAAGGAAAGAAAGAAAGAGAGGAAGGAGGGAAGGAAGGAAAGAAAGAAAGAAGATAAAATAAAATAAAGTTATTAAAATAAAAAATAATTATTAAGAAAAAAAAATTTTTAAAGAAAAAAAAAAAAAAAGCAAGGCAGATAGAACCCTAGGACAAATGGTGGAAGCTAAGCTATACAGACAAAATCTCACATAGAAGCATACACATACACACTCACAAAAAGAGGAAAAGGGGAAAAAATCATAAATCTTGCTCTCAAAGTCCACCTCCTCAATTTGGGATGATTCGTTGTCTATTCATGTATTCCACAGATGCAGGGTACATCAAGTTGATTGTGGAGCTTTAATCCGCTGCTTCTGAGGATGCTGGGAGGGATTTCCCTTTCTCTTCTTTGTTCTCACAGCTCCCGGGGCTCAGCTTTGGATTTGGCCCTGCCCCTGCATCTCAGTTGCCGGAGGGTGACTGTTCTTCACTCAGACAGAACGGGGTTAAAGGAGCAGCTGCTTCGGGGACTCTGGCTCACTCAGGCCGGGGGGAGGGAGGGGTACGGAGTGCGGGGCGAGCCTGTGGCGGCAGAGGCTGCCATGACATTGCACCAGCCTGAGGCACACTCTGCGTTCTCCCGGGTCAGTTGTCCCTGGATCCCAGGACCCTGGCAGTGGCGGGCCGCACAGGCTCCCCGGAACGGGGGTGTGGATAGTGACCTGTGCTCACACACAGGCTTCTTGGTGGCTGCAGCAGCAGCCTTAGCGTCTCATGCCCGTCTCTGGGGTCTGCGCTTTTAGCCGCGGCTCGCGCCAGTCTCTGGCGCTCCTTTAAGCAGTGCTCTTAATCCCTTCTCCTCACACACCAGGAAACAAAGAGGGAAGAAAAAGTCTGTTGCCTCTTCGGCAGGTCCAGACTTTTCCCCAGACTCCCGGCTAGCCATGGCGCACTAACCCTCTGCAGGCTGTGTTCACGCCGCCAACCCCAGTCCTCTCCCGCAGCTCCGACCGAAGCCTGAGCTTCAGCTCCCAGCCTCGCCCGCCCCGGCGGGTGAGCAGACAAGCCTCTCAGGCTGGTGAGTGCCGGTCGGCACCGATCTTCTGTGCTGGAATCTCCCCGCATTGACCTCCGCACCCCTGTTGCTGTGCTCTCCTCTGCGGCTCCGAAGCTTCCCCCTCCGCCACCCGCAGTCTCCGCCCGCGAAGGGACTTCCTAGTGTGTGGAAACCTTTCCTCCTTCACAGCTCTCTCCCACTGGTGCACGTCCCATCCCTATCCTTTTGTCTCTGTTTGTTCTTTTTTCTTTTGCCCTACCCAGGTACATGGGGACTTTCTTGTCTTTTCGGAGGTCTGAGGTCTTCTGTCAGCGTTCAGTAGGTGTTCTGTAGGTGTTATTCCACGTGTAGATGTATTTGTGATGTATCTGTGGGGAGGAAGGTGATTTCCACATTTTACTCTTCCGCCATCTTCCCCTCGTCTCCCAAGGGGCAGATTTTCAGTAAGCAATGTGTTTTGAAATATAGCTTTTGTGCTTAAGTTTCATATTTGACATTCTATTTTAAAGCAATATCCAGAAATACACACAAAGTTTCTCAGAGAAGCAAATTTACCTTCAGGTTCACTAGGAAACCTATGTAAAATGGGACAGCTATTTTACAGACCTTTGGCATTCTTCATTCATAGGTAAATGATTGCAAATCACTAAAGTGGACTTGAAGGAATTAAAAATTGCTGTTTATGATCCTAAACTTTAGTCAACCATAGAAATTTAGAATATATTTAGAACACTAAATATTAATAAAAAGTTTTATAAAAAGTTTATGTAAAATACAAATTTCTGTTGTCTAGAATATCAGTATTTTTTCAAATGGTGCCAGATAACTAAAATACCTCTACATATTTAAAGTTATATTCTAGACAGAATACTTAGTTGCAAAATGTTTATAAGTTCATCTAGTTTGTATAGAATTTGGTGACATGAGTTTTTCAATGCCCCACGACCTGGATGAAAAACAACTCTGCTTAGTGTTAGTTTTTAACCAAAACTTTCTTAAACTTGCTGAAAGTGTGTTAATTTTTGGAATGTTCCCTTAGATATTAGGATGTCTATTTGGCTGACCAGAACTTTCTATCTCAATTCAATCTGACAATATACATAGACTCAGCCAACTTATAGTATTTTGTTTAATTTTAAAAAATTATCCTGGGACTGCTGTGGTTTTACAGTAAATGAAATGAAAATACAGTGATATGTGAGACAATGTAATTTAAAATTTAGTCCTTTGTGGTATAGAGGAAAACAAGTTGTCAGTGAGTTTCATGTGTATTTTCCTTCCCCAGAATTATGTGTGATTTACAATTCATAAAAAAGTGTTTTAGGGGAGAATAATAATGCCTACAATGTGATCTCCATGTCTCTCTGGGATAGTTTTAGGAGACTGTACATTTTACTTACTAAGGTTGTATAGCAAGAGAGTACTTAGAAATCTCGTCTCTCCTTGAAGCTGAAGGAATAGTGTATGTGCATAAAACAATATTTACTACAGTGCTGGGAGGTCTATAAATATCACTGTTAGGATGGCTGATTAGGTGGTCTCACTGCACTTTCTCTGCCTCCACGTATTTGTAGCTTTTTGCCTAAGTTATTTTGTCTTTTGATTCCATCTCCTTCAGAGGCTTTTCATAGTATGACTGCTCAGCACTTAAGGTTACCTCAGTGATAGGAAAGAGTTAATGTGTTTGCATTCATGTTTAAATTACTTCCAGAGAATAACTCCAGCTTTGGAAAGACTAAACCCAACTTTGGAGATGCTAGAACCCAAGATGTAGGGTGAAGTTTTGAACTATTGAAAAGTAATGAACAATTGGATATTACCTTGATAAAAAAGAATAAGGAAGATTTCCCAAATCCTAGTTTCCCTCACAGTGTCCTATTACTCTAGTTTGAAATGACACTATTATAGAACTCATTCCCCATGAATGAAAGAATTATCCCTTATTAAAATGTAAATGCCCCGGAAAAGACAGTACAAGAATTGATCAATCATTTATACCTTAATGAGAAATAGTCACTCAAACCCTTTCCAGCACTACAGTTATCTGAAATTGAGCATTGATAGGCTGGAGATGAGGCAGAAGCACTTTGGGAACCAGGAGTAAGGAGGAAAAAAATAAAAGGGAAATGAGAGAATGCTGAGACTAAATGGCATGATTTACAATGTTACAAATACATTGAATCACAGTTGACAAACAATTATTGGACATAGTGTGCTGAGCTCATAAAAGACTGCTATTGGAAAACCTTTCAGTGGCATACTTGCACTTGAGGAAAAACATTTTATTCCCTCTGTCCTCTTCTTTGCCTAGAGGACTACCATTCATGGTGAAGGGTGCTGACATATCACTCCCATATGGGCATGGATCTGTATTTATGCAGTCAGTTTAGGTGTACCTGCTTTGAGAATACAAATATAAACACATCTTCTGAACTTATCAGCGTAACACAAGAGACAATAGTCTTCACTTTTTAAATGTGCCCTGTGTATGAATTAAATAGAATGTTTTTTAGATCATGCAAAATGTCTGTGGTTTACAAATATTTGGTGTAAATGTAAATTTTTGGAAAAATGTCTATTTAGTAGGGCAACACACTTTCCAATCTTCTGCATTTATAATCTTTCTTATGTAAATTGCATGATACCGTGCTTTGCATATCACTTCATATAGTTTATCAGTCTATCATTGTCATCATCATCATTATTTGTGTGTGTGTGTGCGTCCAGAGTTATATAGGAAAGTCACACATGAGCAAACAGGTGGTTCTCTGGCTTCAAGGACAATTCTTGAAGGTACTTTAAGAAGAATTCTCTCTCTTCTTTCAGGATAATCTGTTATATTCCCACACAATCATGAAAGGCAGACTAAGATAATTATATTACGATTATTAAATATATATATATACAATATCATATGCAACATTATGCATTGTATATATTGTATGTGAATCTATATAATATATATTATATATGAACACATATGTTACTGGATTGACACCAGCCATAACAAATTACAATAAAATGAATACATATATGAGAATATTATTAAGAAACTCTCTTAAGTCTGAGGCTTCAGAAACATGATTTTGATATTATAATAATAAAGTTCATAATAAAATTCATCTAATGATTTAATTTGAGGCAATTCAATTAGTTCATTTTCACCCACAAATACTTTAAAAAGTTTATAATTAGTGTGACTACCAGAATGGCAATGCATATCTGGTTGTGTACTTGAATGTTCATGAGTAAGATCTTATCTTTATTTTGTCATATCTTATTAAAGCTATTTTCAAATAGAGTTTTGTATTAACTGTGGTCATTTATTAACCCAATTAAGCAATATTCTTACAGGTATTTTGTTATAATTTTCTGATTAGCCATTTGTTGGATTGTTAGTCATTTTGTAATCTTCTTTACATTTTGTTTTTGACTCTGTATTATTTTTATTTAGCTTATTCTTGGGGTAAAACTGTAAGATAATAGGGCTCATGAGCAAATTAAGTATATTTATCTGATGGTGAGAAATCATCTATTATCCCTGTCAATAAGTATGCAAAATTTTAAAAACTCATCAGTTAGCTCTGTAATTTCAAACCAGATTTAAATTAAGAGCAGAGAGAAGTAATACATTAATTATATGCTCATATTCTTCTGTTTCTTTTGTAAATCTGTCATCTATTGTTTTACTCCATTACTCAGAAACAAGAAACACCATCATGAATTTATGCTTTTTATTAAAGATAAAATTTCATGTAACTGTAAATCTGAAAATCTCACTATACAAAGTTCTTACTGATGTAATTTGGAGCTTTATCTCCAAAAAAACATTGTAGTTTTATTCATATCTGAAAACAATCAAAAGAAAACCTGAAAAGACAAATCACAACTGTCCAAATTTTACAGAATTTTTCTCTTTTCAACAGTCAGCATCAAAACTATGAAGTAAATTGCTTTTGAATACTTCTGTACCAGATGTCAGCCACCTTGCTTATCACTGAACAAGCCACATTTGAACTAAACAGCTCAGCATCGCATTGAGGGATGTGGTTGCTGATTGAACACAGGTGTAATGGTTGATATACTCTCACACAGTCTGACATTAACCTAAGATCTTTGTTGAAATAGCTATTACTGATGGCACAAAATGTAATTGCTAATTTTCTGCCTGAGTGGTTACATATTTTCTCTAAATCTTAAGAGTTATTCATCCTTTTCCCACTGCCCATTCCTCAGAGTTTAAGGCAGATGTGTCAGTGGTCCATGGACCAGTAATTGAACCTGTCACTTGCAATCTACTGATTTCATTCTTCAGAAATGTGACTACTGTTTTATTCACTCTCCTGCTTATTTTTCTCTGGTATCAAATGTCTTACTTGAACCTAAGCTAACCAATATTCATAGTTTACTTTTAAGGGACTTTTTGGTCACCAAGCAAAGGGATTGTGGATGACTCAAATCTGACTGTATTTTAGTATTTCCAGTTTTAGATGCCTGGCTTTCAAATGAATTGTTTTTTTTTATGAGCCTAATTCTAATCAATCAATCAATTGTACTGTGGGTATAGAAGTTGTGGAGTTATAGTGGAGAAAGGGCTAGGAAGCTGAGGTAGATTTACCATTCCTATATGAATGAAAACCTTCTTAGAATGACTTACCAAAACTCAGTCTACTTATACATCTTTCCAGAATTTTACTGAGTGCTAGTGCTTAGTGACTAAAGATCAACCAGTGGTTAGTTGGGTTGACAATAAATATGCCAAAATAAATTTAGTCATAATACATTTTCTACTTTAAATTTTAGTTTCTTCTAAAATAATTAAGTCATGGTCCACAGTAAAATAAAAGGGAGATAATATACAGCAAGCTTATGCTTAAATAGAGGATTTTCCATAAACAGAAATTGTGGGTTTTGTCAAAATCCTTTCAAAATTAACTCAGACTCAAAAGAACTATATGTTTCATAACACCTTACTTTAAATACTTATTTTATTTGCCAAAGATAGGAAAAATTTTCCTAAAGCTATGCCTGACTAATGAATAGACATGACTATAAAGCTATTGGTTGAAATTTTAGATGGTGGATCTTGTCTCTTTAAGTGAAAAAATTTTTGATAAAATGATCAGTTTGGCTTAGTGGAAAGAAAAACAGACTCTGGTTTAAAATTCTGCCTTTACTGTTTCGTTACCTAGGGTATATCACCTTCATCTTAGTGTCTCTATCTTTAAAAGGGATAAAATAATCCTTGTTTTATGAGTTGACGTCAGTATTAGAAATATGTGGATAAATTACCTCAGACAGCATCTGTCACATAACAGAGACTTGACACTATTGTCATGGGATCTGCTCTGAATCCTGAAGTTCTAGTAATAATGAGGCAATTTACTAATGGAAGAGTTAGCTACCAGCATTAGGATCAAGGAGAGTGCTTTCAAGATGAGATGAAAAAAGAAATGCAGAGCTCTGGGATGTAATTTTGATTGAGGAAATATAAGGCCAGGTATGCTTCTTATTGTGGTTTCAGTCATCTGGGGCTGCTTGACCGTGGAAGGAGGTAGTGTGCATATACATGAGAGGTGCACTTAAATGCAATGTTTAGTGCATATGTTAAGATGCTCATTGACTGATTTTATACAAATGCTACATTATGAAGCAGAATTATTATTTGGTGCCACAGTAATGGGGAAAGTGGCATGCCTTAAGTTATAATCCACTTTAGTTTTTCAAAGTTGCATATTTATAAGATAAAATTTCTAAGTTAAAACTATAACTAATTTGCTTCAATTGAGTTTTCTTTGTATGTGATTTATGAAGCATTTTAATCTGGCCTCTAGATGTCATGTTCCAGGTTATAGAAGCAAAGGACGTACAATGGATGGGTACACTTTGAAAAAGGATGGGCATTAAAGAACCCAGTCTGAGGGATGGAATATGTTTAAAATTGAAATTAAGAAGTAGAAATCACGAGCATTTGGGAAAGATAAGTTACAGAGCAAGCAAGCTGCAGGAACAGGGGTGTAATGCAGTTTTCTTTTGTTTGGAAATGCTGTCTTGACCCAGTTTTTAGGTCCTGGTTAGAGGCTGGTCAGTTTCCCTTTGTGAGCAGCTGAGTAAATCCACATCCCAACCACTTCCCTTCTCACACTCTCTTTTCTAGGACCGCTCTCTTTTCTCTTGTCTAAATATCAGACAAGGTGGGACAGTTCATCCCTAACTCTTGGTCATTCAAATTAGCCAGTCCACAGGGAGTCTGCTAGAGCTAGCTTACTCCACCTGGCTTGCCATACAGAAGCTGCCCCCTTTAACTCCAGCTTGCTATTACTCTGTCCTCAGGTGCAGCCCTCTGTGTGGCTCTGACTGGCAGCCTTGTCTGGTTTGGAGCTTTGCCTTTCATCTACCTGAATGGCATTGTGTTGTGTTCTGCCATCAAAAGAATCTTTAAGTCATATAGAATAAGGAATGTCAGGTAATAATGTGAGAGATAACAGATATCAAAGGTCAAGATGTCAAGAATCCATCAGTTAAAACAAGAGCAAAGGAAAACAATTTTCAGAGTTTGATTTCCAGGAGAAAGTATGGTCTTACTTAGGTTGATCATGCCATAGAGTTTTATTTCTTTGCTTAGTAAAGAACTCATGATTCAAACTGCCAAACATTTAAATCTTATAAAATGAGTCATATTTTATGGCAAGACAAGAAAAATTTAAACATAAAAATTTGTTCTTTGCCCTTTGGCCTCCTCTCTCCCCACATTGTGCATTGTGTGTATCTGCATTATGCGTCGACGAAACCTCCCCTATCAGCAAAAATATCTGTAAAGAACAACATTCTCCTAGCATCAATAAGACAACTCCTTAAAATTGACTTAAAATTGAATCTGGTTAAAATGGACTGAGGACTCAGACTGGATTGTGTAAACTGTCAAAAATACATCGTTTAATATATAGCCCTCTGTCTCAAAAACTTATATAACTGTGCCTTGACTTCTGATGCAAGGAACAGTTCTCAGAGCTTTCTGAGATGCTCTTCCCAGGTTATAATCCTCAAATTTGGCTCGAATAAAAATTTCCATTGCTTTCTTGGATTTACTGATGAATTTTTAGTCTACAGTCTCATCTCAGAAACTGCCAACATAATCCACTCACTGGCTGAAGGCAAAATATAGGCATTTTTTTCTTAAGAGCATACTTAATATAGAATAAACTGGGCATGTAGAAAGTGTACAATTTGACAAGTTTTGGCATATGGGTATACCTTCAAAATCATCACCACAACCAAGATAATAAATACATGCATCACCCTAAAAGCCTCCTCATTCCCCCTTCAGAGTCTCTCTCCCACTCTTTTTTCAACCTTTCTCCCCCCAACCCTAATCCCTGCCTCCAGGCAACCTCTGAACTACTTCTGTCACTATAAATTGATTTGCATTTTCTAGAATCTTACATAAATAATACAGTATAAACTTTTATGTTGGACATCATTTATACAATATTATTATTTTAAAATGTATGCATATTGTTGCATGCATCAATTGTTCATATTTTGTTTTGATGAGTAGTAGTATTTTATGCAGCATAGCACAATTTTTTATACATTCACTTTATGAAGAATATTTAAGTTGTTTAGAATTTGGGGTTACTACCAAAAAAAAAGCTGCTGTGAACATTTGTGTATACATCTTTGTATGGACATAAATTTTCATTCTTTCATTTTAGGGTTAATACTTTTAGAGTAAAATAGTTGGAGCATATGAAAGCTGTATTTTCAAATTTTTAAGAAACTGTAAAACTCTTTTCCAAAGTGGTTCTAACATTTTACATTCCTACCAGCAGTCTTACGAGGTCCTGTTCTTCTACATCCTTGTCCGCACTTGATATGGTCAGGCTTTTTAATATAAGCCAATTTTATAAATATATAGTGGTATCTCATCATGGTTTTATTATGCATTTTCTTAATGACTAAGGATGTTTAGCAGTTACATATGCATATTTGTGATTCATACATATTCTTTGTTGAAGTTAGGAATTCACTAATAAATTATGCCCAATTTATTTATTGAGTTTCTTGTTTTCTTATTGTTTAGTTTTGATTGTGTTTATTTCAATATAAATCTCTTATCAAGTATATCATTTGCAAGTACTTTGTCTTTTCCTATTTCAACGAAGTCTTTTGAAGAACAGACATTTTAAATTTTGATGAAGTCCAAGGCAGTGTTCTTGATTCTTCTGGGAGTTCTACCTCTAAATTTATCTCTAAAATGTTCACTTTACGTTCCTATTACTACCGTACTTTTTGTAGCAGCTCTCATGCCTTTTCTTTATGATCACCATGTCCTCTTAAGTCTTTGCTTCCATATTTTACTCTCCATCATAGACACAGTACTTTATCCAACTACTTTAAAAAATATAGTACAGATATTAATACTTCCCTGCTTAAGAATTTTTCAATAGTTTCCAATTGGGTTTTTAAAAGTTACAAGTATTTTTACACAGCCTATAATAAATGTCCTTCATGGTCTGGCCCCTGCCTGACTCTTACATTTTATTTTGTACCATAGTCTCTCTTGATCATTATATTTCATCAATAACACCCTCCTTTTTGTCCATCTGACAAATACAGTTATTTTCTACTTGGGGGCTTTGCTCTTACACATTTCTTTGCCTGAGTTATTTGTTTGACTACTTGATTTGTCTGCTATCACTGACTGCAAAATGAAAGCTTCTTGGTAGCATGGCTTAAGTTTAAATTCTATGCTTCTTTGTTCCTCTCTTCCTAGACTTGTGACTGGGATAAAGTGAGTATTCATAAACAGTTGCTGAAAAAATATACAAATTTGTAAGTATACAAATTGTTTTGACAATTCTATACATAATTAATCCAGACATTAATATAATAATTTAATTTTCTTTTTATTATTGATGACCATCTTAGAGGATGTTATCATTACCATCAACAATGTGTACTTATTGAATAGATGAGATTGTAAGCAATACCACAGTTTTAACTAGCAAGGATTGATTGGATTCTTGTAGAATACAGAAGTAAAGACACATAAAGACTAGCAATAATGCAACTAAAATACGAATCAGGTTCTGGTCCATACAAATCAGATTTGGTCCATTCTCCATTTGTCCCTTCAAATCTTCAATCCACATTCTTGGCAACGTTCTGTTCCCTGGAGACTATCACATGCATCAGCTGTTCTTTTTTCCTCTTGGACATTATGTTTTGCAGGCAAATGGAGGTTGGATAGAAAGTCCTTTGGATCATTTTTTCCCCCTTTATAGATACTTCCTCCTCAAACCCCTCAGACCTAGGATTGGTAAAGGTCTGCTATTTCTAGCTTCATACCTTGCTGGTTCCTCTTAACCCTGCTTACAACTTTAAATAGCCCCTTCTTTTAAACTCTCTTTGATCCTCCTTTTGAATATATTATCTATTTTTCTCTCAGACCTTGGTTTACATAAGATTTTTCAGTTACTAGAGATATAGTGATTCTTTGTTTTAGTTCCAGGTATGGAAAATGCTATTTTGGGGCTGCTCAATCAACACAAACAAGGGACCATAAAAGCTATGCTAAGTATTTCCACAATTTTTAAAACATACTTATTAGACAGATTTCCTTCACTGTTGGATTTTATTTCATATATTTTTCCAAATGTGTGACAAGAATTGGAAATAGGAGGGAAATAGTGACACATTTTACTAGGTATCTATTTTAAAAAGTGAATTTGTTTGTATGTATGCTGCATAAAAGTAAACTCTTACATAAGATTTATACAAGGTTGAATTACTCAGAATAGTAATGGAAGTTTCTTTTTTTGTATCAAGAGTTCTTGCTGATATAATGATGAGAGTGAGGAAGATATTTGTGTCTTACTATCTAGGACATATTCTTACCTAAGGTGAGAAAAGCTAATATCTGAAGGAAGCTGAAGAAAAAGATGATAGAATCTATGAGAAAATGTTCTAAGGTTGCATATCTCAACTGTCATGCCTGCCACTTAGTATGTTCTTAGAGCATCCTTTTCATAATATTAACTCAAAAAATGAAGGTAAAAGATCCAAATGGAATGATCTACATTTAAAAATGACTAATAAACAAGAATGATCCAAACAGAATTCACAGAGATTATAAACTCCCTTCCACACACATACACACACAAAAAATAAAAGGAACATAACATGGAGAAGAGAGTTGAAAATATACATAAGATACACCCTTAAACAAAGACATTTCAAAATATTTCTATTTTCTAAACACATAGAACACAACATGGACTCTAAAAAATTGATAAAAGTATATCACAAGAAATCAAGAATTGAAAAATAATGAGGTAAAGGGATTAGTAGTTACAATGAATATTATAACAAACACTTTTTGTAAGTAAGAACCCTGTTGGAAACAATGGAATGTAAAATATATCCTATTGAAAATGAAATTGGTGACAAGACCAGCTTGAGAAAAAATAAATCAAACAAATCAAGTATAAAGGAACAAAGACAAATAAGTAACTCTTGTTAATGATAACTAAGAATGTAAAATGTAAAGAAATAATTGATGTCACTGAGAAGAAAAGAAAATATATGAAGCAAATGAAAATTTTTCTAAAATACAATGAAAGAGATAACTATTTAAAGATAGAATAGATGAAAACTTTTATAAATGAAGACCTAAATCTACAGAATGCAAGAACTTTTGTGGTATAAATGTAGATCTAACATAGTTCTATGTATAGATAGAGGTAAAATTTTAGATATATAGATACATATTGTAAAAAATATCCAGCAAGAGAGAAAAACATTGAATAATAGTTTATCTGAAATATAATATACATATATATGAGTCAAAAACCTTAGAAGGACAAAAATTAAGCTCTTCTTAATTTCTTTTTTGCCGTAGTCATTGTCAGAGTACATGCTAGTAAAAACACAGTGCTTAGGAGAAACATGAAAGTCATGGTTCTTGAAAGTTAAAACCAATGAAGTTGCTATTCAATGTAATAAATTTAAAACAAATGACATAATATTTATAAAAGCCATTTGAACATTAGCAGCTACTTATATTCAAATTAGAGCTCATATAATATATTATCCATTTGTCCTCCTTGAAAATGCATTTGATGATGAAATCCAGCTGTGGTAGGCTGATAAATGCTCCCAAAGATTTGTCTGTGTCCTAATTCCTGAAGACTATAAATATCATCTTATGGGTGTGTGTGTGTGGGGGGGGTGGAAACATCTATGCAAATGTGATTAAATTAAAGATCTTGAATTAAGAAGAAAAACCTGAATTATCTGGATGAACCTAAATGCCATCCTTACAGAAAAGATGCAGAGGGAGAACACACACATACACACACACACACACACACACACACACACGGAAGAAAGCAATGTGAAGATGTAGTTGAGTGACACCTGGGGTGGTGGCTCCACTCTCCAGAACCAAGAAGGTCATGTTGGCCCAGGTCCTTGAATCTGTGCCCTCAGTGTCATTCTTCTTTTATTTCATCCCATCTCTGCTCCTTTCAATGAGCTGGCAGTGTTTCTGCTGATACAAAATTCTCAAAAACCTTGGTCATTCCTTGTTTGTATTCTGTAGGTATTGTGGAAATCCACACCATTAGATACAAGGATTTTCCACAGATTCTTCCTGGACAAACACATCTCTATTCCTGGCTTCTGCTGAGGTGGACAATTGAATCCATAAGTTACACACAATCTCTTTTTCAAATGTTTGTCCAGTCACAGACTTAAGGCTATCTCTAGATCAAGGTATTCCAAATAGGCTGATAATTTTATAAATCATCAAGTGCAGACTCTGTTGCCTAGAAGTTTCTTCTTCAATTTATATTTCCTCTCACATTTTTCTGTAAGCAGCAAGGGGAAATCAGGCCATGCCTTCCACACTTTGCTTGGAAATCCCCTCAGGAAAATATCCAAGTTCATCAGTTACAAATTCTACTTTTTACAAAACAGTAAAACATAATTCATCCAAGTTCTCTGCCACTATAACAAGGATCATCTTCTCTCCAGTCTCCAATCACATGTTCTTCATTTCCATCTGAGATCTCATCAGAAGAACTTTTAATATTCATTTTTCTAAGAACTCATCTAAGAACTTAAAATATTTATTTTTCTATGATTCTGTTCACTATCATATATGTATTTTCTAAGATGATAGAAGCTTCCTCTATAGCCTTCTTTTTCTCCTGAGACTGCTAGAATCATTGTTGACATCCAAATTTCTATGAACAGTCTTCTCAAGGCTATCTAGGTTTTTTCCTATTATGCACCTCAAAACCCTTCCATTCATTACAGTTACCCAAATCCAAAACCACTTCCACATTTTCAGGTATTTGTATAGCTGCAACCTACTTTCAGTATCAAAATCTGTATTAATTTCTTAGGGCTGCCATAACAAAGTACCATAAACTGGGTGAACCAATACAATGGGAATTTATTCTCTGACTGTCCTAGAGGCTAGAAGATATCAAAAAGTTGGCAAGGCCACACTCTCTCAAAATCTCTAGGAGAGAACCCTTTCTATGCCTGTGTCTTAGCTTCTGGTATTGCCAGAAATCCTTGGCATTCCTTGACTTGTAGTGTGTAATTTCAATCTCTGACTCTGTCATCACATGGTGTTCTCTCCCTGTATCTTCACATTGTCTTCTTATAAAGACACCAGTCATAGTGGACTAAGGGTCTACTCTACTCCAGTATAACCTTACCTTAACTAATTACATCTGCAGTGGCTCTATCTTCAAATAAGTCCCCATTCTGTTTTACTTAAGATTAACACTTCAACATGTCTTGTTTGGGGACACAGTTAAACCCATAAAAAGTACTGAAGCATGTGACAACATGGATGAACTTCAAAAAAGTTATGTTAATGAAGAAAGCCAGACAAAAAAGTTCACATACAATAGTCATATTATATTAAATATCCAGAATAAGTAACTCCATAGAGATAGAAAATATATTGGTGGTTGCCACAGACTGGGGGAATGAGGGAATAGGAGATAGCTCTTTAATTGGTATGTGGTTTCTTTTTAGAATGATGTAAATATTTTGGAACTTATATTAGTCCACTCAGGCTGCCATAACAAAATACCACAGACTGGGTGGCTTGAACAATAGAAATTTATTTCTCACAGTTCTAGAGGCTGGAGGTCCAAGATCAAGATGCAGGCAAGTGTTGGTTTCTAGTGAGATTCTTCTCCTTGGCTTGTAGATGGCCACCTTCTCTCTCTGTCTTCACATGGCCTTTTCTCTGTGCATGCACACTCCTGGTATAACTTCTTTTGTTCATAAGGACACCAGTCCTATTGGATTTGGGCCACACCCTATGACCTCATTTAACCTTGAATATCTCCTTAAATGCTCTGTCTCCAAATACAGTCACGTTGAGGTTTATGGCTCCAACATATGAATTTGGTGGGACAATTCATCTATAACAGAACTAGATAGAATGGTAGTTGCACAACAGTGTGAATAAACTAAATGCCACTTTGGTGTTCACTTTAGAATGGTTACTATTATATGAATATTGCCTCAATAAAAAAACTTAAAAGCACATTTAACTCATAACCTCTTCCATGCCCTATATATAACTCTATTCACAGTTAAATTATGTTCAAGTATAACAAAGACTTGGTTGTATACTTTCAATTTATTAAAATAAATATAATGAATTTTATTCCATAAAATATTTAATAGCAGCATCTAAATTAAATTCATATGGGATTTCATTTTAGGGACTGAAGAAAGTTTAACCTCAAATTGAAATACTGATCTATCAATGCTTAAACTAATATGCTCTTTGGTTTTGAAAACTACTATTCGAAAATAATTATTTGAAAGTAATTATATCCTAATTATTTATGTGGCAAGCCACCATTACTGCTTTTCATCAATTATTTGTTTAATTGTGTATCAATTGTTTATTAAAATAGGGTCAGTTATAAAATCTCACACAATCCAAGTAACTAATTTTCTCTTAATATTTGGTCAAGTTTAAAGGTCAGTATTAAAAAATGAGTTTTCAATAGCAATCATTATGTATTCAGATTTTAACTATTATTAAGTAAGGAGTGACAAATTTAATTGAGATTATGACGGGTATATAACCATCTCTATCATTCAAGAATGTTCCCTTTATCTCCTTGTATAATCCATAACATTGTATCATATATAGTTATGTCTGATAAACATCCTGCTGTTTTTGAGTACTTATTTATGTAACTCAAAGGTAAAATAGGGCTAATATTCCTTCTGTTTTAATGAATATGTATATTTTTTAACTTTACAGTCCAATTGTGTTGAAAGTAATGAACTCTTTCCGAAAGTGACAATTCAAACTAAATTATTGAATTGATCAACAGCACTACTTAAATTAACTATTATTGTCCCATTCCTGGAAATACTGAAAACATGCAGGTTTCAGCCTCCTTTCTTTACCCACAATAGTAACTCAAAGTTCTGAGGAAATATATAATTAACAGAGATTAATATTACAGAAAACATTAGTTTTCTGTCTTTGATAGGCACAGGGCATTCCCAGGGGAAATTTCAGTATTCAAAAACAATTCTGGGTCATTCATAACAGCCAAAGATAAAATGGGAAGACATAGTCCCTTGATTATAACCAGAGTCCTTTCTGTATATGCTAAATTGCAGATGAGGTATATAGCAGTTGGTCAGCCTTGAATGTGCCGTTTCTAATACTTTCTAAATTCCTGCAAGGCACAATCTCACTGTCAATGCCCCAAACCAGTTCTGACACACAGGAAAAATCTAGTCTGAAAAGGAAAGAAAGAGGAGGGAGGGAGGGAGGAAGGGAGGGAGGGAGGGAGGGAGGAGAGGACAAAAAAGGCAAAAAGCA
This sequence comes from Monodon monoceros, assembly GCF_005190385.1. Lineage (NCBI taxonomy): Eukaryota > Metazoa > Chordata > Mammalia > Artiodactyla > Monodontidae > Monodon > Monodon monoceros. The sequence goes on along the minus strand of NW_021703768.1, from coordinate 86,059,591 downwards.
GGAAGGATGAAAAATGTAGGATCAGTCTGTTAGGTTTACCTCCAGAATACCTGACTGTCCTTTTGTCATCTTTTAGTCTGTCTTCTCTCATATCTCAGCTGCTGAACTATGAAAAATATTTCCATAATTAGAATAGCACTTTTTTTCCAACAGAAAACAAATTAATCCTGCAACACTTATCTGATTTTTAACAAAATTTACCTGGAGGTAAGAAAAAAGGATAATAACAAAATCAATTCCACTTACCTCACTATATATTTTGATTTAAAGAGTGACTATTATTTATTCAATTCTTTTGAATGTCTACATTCATTTCTTTCACATTTTCTTATGCTGTTAGATATGACATACATTTTAATCAACAGTTCTAAGATTCTCAAAGTCCCACATGACTGGATCATAACCAAAGATAAAACAGACAGCCAAGGATTCAACCTCCATGCTTGAGACCTCTGCTCTTAACCTTAACTAACACAGAAGACTATGTACCCAAGTTCATCTTCATAATTTACCTCTATCCTCTGAAGCTAAGAGCAAAGTACTTATCTGAGATTAGCAGAACCTCCTTGACAAAAGAAGCCTTAGCAGTTGTCTTGGGCAGCTACTCTGGGATCCTCAATCACTGTTACAGCATGCTTTTTTCCTTGCCTCCCTATGGAATTCCATCATTTTTTATTTTTCTAAAGAAAAATTATTTCACTGTATTTACAAAGAAAAGATCAACCTGGTTTTGTAGTCCAGGCAAAATAAGTCTACATCAGACTTAGCGAGTATGCCATAATTTCCAATTAAAGAAAACTCAAGCTTTGTGTAGTCATATCTTTGGTGCTTTAAGAAATCTTAGAGATTATCTACTGCATTGTTTAAAAAATCTAGTACCATGAAAAACTTTATTAACTGATATAATTGAATTACAGGGGTCACAAACACAGTTGCCAGACAATATCATAAGTGAATGAGTCTGGACAAATACTATACAATTAGGAGTGCTAAGAACTCTGGTGAACATGAAAGTTTATTCTTATTCTCTGTATTTTCTTTCTAAAAGTTGCTAATATTCAGCCCCATCTGATTGTTGTCATGCTGGATGTGGACTCAGTATTGCAAATCAACATTTTTTTAAGAAAAAATGAATATATTAAGTTTATATTAAATATCCTAAATACAAGCAAATATATCCTTAAAAAGCATAACCCGGAGGCAGATCCAACCAATTGATTATTGTGTTGTGAGCTCTATTTATTAGATGCCCAGCCAAAAAATGATCCCATGATTAAATATGCTATTGAAATTTTGGCATAAACAGTGTAAAAATGATTTCTTGGTCCCAAGACTTCAGAGTCTATAATATTTAAATGGAATTGTGAATTCTAAAAAAGAATATGATGTGTAGAAGATTTCAGGAGGCTAACATTTGTGAGCCCATTTTAGAACCGTCAAGCTTAGTTCAACATTTATGGATTGGCTGCTAGAGTTATTTTCCAGTTTTACAGACAGATTTTTAAAAGTGCTTGAGGAGCTTGCAGGCAAATAGGAGGAACATATGTCTAATGGGGTCTCAATATAATCTAATAAATGTTAAAAAATCATGTACTCTCCTAAGAAAGCAACATATTCTTCCTTGGAGGCTGGCTACATTCTTGTGAGTATTAATCCATAAGTAAATCATGGCCTAGTCCTATTGAACATTCAACTCATGTAAAGAAATCCCCATATTCTGTTTTCAAGCTCACCAAATATTATTCTTATGAAATTTCTTTGTCAAGAGAAATAGCAAGTTAAATACCAGTTTAACTAGCAGTTGTGACTCTCATTGTAAATTAATATGTGAGTATACTGTTTTAAATATTAGTCTTTTGTGACTTTGCCAGAATATGTTAGTGTACTCAATTCTAATCTATCTATAATAAACAAATTAAATTTATAAGGCAATTCTGGGAACCAAAGCCTAAATGATAATTAACTGATGATGTTAAATTTCAGTTTATGGGCAACTGCCTATCTAGCTAGACAGACAACATTACCCAGGTTTTTATGGACTCCTTGTGTTAGCCACTTTTGAAATACATTTTAAAGCAAAATACCAGGATACAGTACAAATAGAAATTTGGAATATTCTGAACACATAGTAGTTATTTATTGTAGCACCATGTATGAAAATTTATAAATTCTTGGAAGATTTGTAATGATAACATAAATTAGAACTTCCAAATAATAAATTTAAAATGATTGTAAAGTGAAAAAAAATTAACACATTTTATTTTATTGAACATTCAAGCAATTGATGTTATACAGAACTAAGATGTTCTTAACAGTAATAAAAAAATAAAAATACAGAAAATGTTATTTTAGTTTTCCAGTTTGGCTGTATAAAAATGGAAATAAATTTTATATAATTAAAATTAACTTCATAGAGTTAATGAATAAATACCAAATTTCTTCTTATCTTTCCCAGTAAAAATTACAGAAGTATTACAAATGGTTTTAAATATTAAACATTTTGCATAAAGAGGTATACTCTGATTAACATAGAATAATGAACAATTACATAAGTGTCTCTTGGAACTCAGCCTTCCAGTATCACCCATAATTAATTGCGAGGTAAGTATTACAGCTTAATCTTAATGTATTTTGTGTGAGTTTATTAGATTTTATGGACTTCTATAAAATGTATAACAAAAATTTATTCATTTGCAAAGAAATTATTAAATGGTCATTATATGCAAGGGTTGGTATTAGGAATTAAGAAAACAAAAGCAAATTTAAAAGTAAAAAACAGACAAGAAAAGAATAAAAAGCAGATGATCCCTCAATGAAAACAGATAAAATTTCATACAAATAGTCGACAGATAAGAAAGATTCCCGCTATTATTCAAGAATAGGTTGAAATATAAAATTGGCAACAGTTAGGTCCAAGGGAAGCAGTGACACTTAAGGGTAAACCATGTTCAATGTTTAAGCAAATTAGGAGATATGGAAGGCTTTTAAACGGGAAAGAACTAATGAAATCACTGCTTCCAGCACAGTGAGTGAAATAGATGCGGCTGACTAAAGTAAAATGAATCATGTGTCCGGTTATTTCACTAATTCAGTTCTGAAGCTCATAAATTTTGTGAATTACAAGATTATAGTACACTAGTATGCAAAATACTACCTGTAGAACAGATTTGGTCTGCCAATTGTCTTGTAAATAAAGTTTTATTGGAACACATCATAGACTTTGTTTATGTATTGTCTATGGCTATTTTCGTACCACAAGAGCAGAGTTGAATAGGTGAGACAGAGATCATATCGCTCACAAACCTAAATTATTTACTTTCTTGCTCTGTCTAGAATATGTTTGCTGACCCTTGCTGTAGTTTATAACTACAGTTATATATATGATTGATGAGATTATATAAGGAGAATGTATGAGATCTGAAGAGCACTTGGAGTTGATCTCCAAGATGTTCCTAAATTAAAATGGCAAAGAAAAAACGTAACCAGAAGATAGAATGAAAAAGGGAGTCAAATATCTAGTAAGAAAAGTAGGAGTATGGTGCTATAGGAGGCAAGAATTTATAGTGACTTATGGAAGAAGAATGGTTAACAGTGCCAAATACTGTCTAAATTCAAGTGAGGTGTAAAGTGAGAACTAGGAAAGAGTGATTGGTGTCTTAGATAAGAGTAGTTTCTATAGACTAAGAAACTAAGAAATGTGTAGTGCATGAAGAATAAAGGGAAGGTTGGAATATAGAGAAAACCTGTACAAATATCTTTGAGGAGTATGTAGGATTAAAGGAAGTTTTTGTAATATTTATTTTTATGCCAGAAACTAATGACAAAGAACTATGAGAGAGAGAGAGGAAAGGATTGAAAATTTAATAGTTTGATAAACCCTTTTGAATATGTGAAGGAATGGTATTCAGGAGACATGTATGGAAATGGAGGTGTGTTCCTTTGTATCTAGAGCATTTGGTAATATCTCTTCTGACAATTTTCTCATTCTTAGAAGGAAGTGTTAAGAAGGAAAGTCCTCCTTAAGACTGAAGGATGAGGCAAAAGAATTGGCATTCAAAGGTGTGAGAAAAACTTTTGATATACTGATGGGTAGAATGTGAATGAGAACAAACCATGAAAATGAAGACTAATTAGCAGCACTGAGGACTCAACTGAAGTTGAAGTCCCTGGATTCATAAAGACATTGTATACTTTTTTCTCTGTTTCTTTCATTAGTTTTCTGCAACCTGGATATAGGTATGGCTGCAGCATGGAGCCATTCATCCATGACTGGGATAAATTCTACTGTGTCACATGTTCTATGTTAGACATAGATATAATTTGGAAAAACCTCAAAATTTTAAGTCAAGGGTCATGTAGGAAGATGGGCATGTGTAACCTTTCCATCAACCTAAGTAGATTGTTCTAGAACCCATTCACTAGACAAGCACAGTTGATTTCCATGACAGGATAGTGACCCTGAGTCACTCTCATGTTTTCACTCTTTTAATGATGTCACCATGAGCAGTCCTGGCCCTAACATTTGCTGGGTTTTGAACAAGTATACTGGCAGAAGCCTATATATAATCCATGCTGTTTGTTGGCTATGTTCACTGGCTATTGAAGGAGAACCATTAGTATTGAGACCAGGAAATACACATTAAAAATATCTCTGTACACAAAAATAGACACTGCACTCCTGATAGCAAAGCACTCTTATATATATTAAAATACAAAAAATTCTCTTGAGTTTCCGTGGTTTAGGCAGAGATTATCAGACCAGACCTTAGACACTGAAACAGACTAGAGCATATTACCAGGAGATTCTGACTTATTTACATTTAGTTTCCTAGTCACTTGCATTTTAATTCAACAGTACTCAACTGTAACTAGGATTTATGTTGTTGTGCATGTTTCTGATGCTTTGAGGCAAAATGTAGCATTAAGAAAACTGAAAAGTTTATATAAAACATTTTTTCTCGGGTTAAGTCTATTAGATCATTGCCATGATTACTGCAGGATAGTAAAGCTAAAGCTGTGTTACTTCGAGCCACATTATTTTAGTATACATTTTGCATGCAACCTATTTATAAGCTCTAGATATGCAAAATCTTTAAGGAAATTACATGTCTATGCTATTAATTTCAGCTTAATTTTCTCTCCTAAATTATGTTTTCTTTTAATGAAAATGAACCAAAGTGTCAGGTTGCCTAGAGTTTGCCTTAATTGGTGGTCATAGGGTCAGTTGTTATTTTTGTAATTTGTCATCAGCGACAAAGTAAAATTCAAAGAATATATTTGGAACACCAAGAGAAAGAGAATTAAAACATGTAAAAAGGAGGATGGTTTATTAAAATTCTAGACATTTATTTTAGATTTAAGCATATAATCTATGCTTTTTCCTTGTTTATACCTAGGTGGGTAAGTGTAAATTTATATTTATTTTAAGGTAATTTTTCTATGAAATGCAGGTATTATACATTTACTGATCTATCTAGAAATATTAACTCCTATATTATTAATCACACTGGTACCAATATCAATACTGGGGAACAGTGAGGTTAAATTGACAGACTGGGGTCAAGAGAAAAATTGTTAATAAAATTCACCCTTTCTGATCCTGTTCTAGGATCTCGTATCACACCTCACTCTCTAGATTCTTCATGGTTAGACACACATTATATTCAATCATTTGAAATTGTTCCATTTTGAAGTTAAGGGATGTGGAAGTACCAACAGACATTTTCATCATTCATAGGGACAACACAAACACTGAATGATAAACAATTGGATAATGTCTCAAAATATTCTGATTTTTACAAACACTATTATGACATGAAATGAATATTTAAAATTATGTTCCTAAAAACTTTTATGCTTTCATTTTAGACTACACTTGTAATTCAGCAGGAAAGTCTAAAATAACTGTGAACAGAAACATTATTTTCAGGTGAACATAGGCCTATTTGAGTGTTCTAATTTTACCTTATATATGACAGAAAAATCAGATGCTGTAATCCCATCACCATGTAAATTGCATCTAAGTTTTAAACAGAAAGTTAGGGAGTTATTATAAATGACATCTAAATTAAATTTCAGGTTGTCTATTTTATCATTTGCAAAATAAATCAGAGTAAGCTAGTAAGATTTTTAAAAGACTTGATTGGTATGATGGTTTTGCTTTTTATTTCAGTGGTTGACTGTTTTTCAGACTCATTCAAGGGAATTGAGTTTCTCAGTCCAATATGGATGGGAAAAATTGATCTCCAACAAGTACGTGTGGATACTGGGTATTACATTCTGAAAGTATTTCCACAGGTATTATTAATAGTCACTACTCCAAAGGCCCTGAGTGCATCTCTCCTGCCCATTTTTCCCAGGACCTCCCCAAATTCCATCAAATAGAGGGGTCTTACAGGACTTTGACTTGCAGATGCCTTATATGACTGACTCTGTAACCATATTTTGTCCCTCATCCATCTGACAGGTGAGTCTCCCTTTCCTAAGTTTATAAGCATCCCCCACTCTGGGGTTGGGGACTGAATGTTAACTGGTATTGTGTATTGAATAAGGGCAAAGTGGCCCTTAGTAAATTAAACAAAGTTTAGCTTCCCTGAGACTAACATGGGAAGTTTGGGATTTGGGAAATTTGAGCCCTATTCTCATGGTAAAACTATGTGTCTTGGGTAAGGAGGCTGTATATATATAGCAGAATACCTCCCAGTCCAAACTTAGAATGAGGGAGTGAAGATACCCTTCAAAAGGGACCACAAAATCTTAGACAAAGAATCTCAATAGTTAAGAAAAAACTGAATATAAGAATGACCTTCCCAAATTTCTCTAGTCTGGACTAGACTTCAGAGTCCAAAGGTCTCCCAAATATTAACAGATATTGAACATCTTTCCACCCTGTAAATGAGAGATCAGGCTTAGATTGATTTTTATGTGGGAAATACCTATTTTTTACACCAAAGGATATTGAACAAATTTATATTTATAAGATTGTTTTGTTTTGATATAAAAAATTGCATATGCTCATTACCAAAAATTTGGAAAACTCCAAAAATTAAGACTAGAACAACAAAAATAGACTGGTAGGTTATTAGAGACAGGTGTTAGTTATTCCACACACACTCCCATGTGGACATGTAATTTTTTCATCTTCATTTTGATTCTTAGTATGTTTCTTTGCATTTTTCTTTCCCTTGAGATTTTAGTTATATAGGTAGGAAGAAGAAACTGACTCATGAGTATTCAGATGTCATTTCACTGTACAGTCTTTTGGATGTATATTTATTTTGTTAATTGATATGTTCATATTTCTGTAACCTTGTTTTATGCTTTTTCCATATTTCCATTATTTTCTCTCAGTCTCTTTTTCCTCTCTTTTGCTTGCTTTCATCTTTTTTAGAGAATAAGAAGTGTAAATCCTGTGGATTTTTGCGTATGAAATAGTGCCTTACTATTTCTTTATTTGTTTAATGTTTAAAGTGTGTCCAAACTCTATATATGCAAAGGCAATATTATATCTGTATTTTCAACTAATCTTATCTAATCACTTTTCCAGTTTTATTTATATCATAAATCAAGATGAAGGGTGTATTATTATTAAAACTTTTTTAATATATTCTCTTTGCAATTATATATAAAACAGATTTTTGTACTTCATTACAACTGATTTTAATATTCATTAAAATGAATATTAATTCATTGTTTCCATAACTGTGTACCACTAATTTTATTAACTTTAATACTGAACTATATAAATACTTGTAATAAATTTAATAAATGTAAAAATAAAGTTTTCTATAAATTAAAATCACAAGCTTTTCCCTAGAAAAGCAATGTTATTCTTTATGTTTCATTTTGTTTTGAGAGCCTACTAAATGCCACGCACTGTTTTATTTATTTTTATGTTTTAAAGTTTTTATTGAGACATAATTGACATATTAATTTTAGGGGTACAACAATGATTTGAAATTTGTATAATTAGCAAAATAATCACCATAATAATTCTAGTTAATATCCAATACCATGCATAGTTGCCAAATTTTCTCTGTGATGAGAACTTCTAAGATTTAGGAACTCTTAGGAACTTTCAAATATGGAATACAGTATTATAAACTTTAGTTACTATGCTGTACATTACATTCCCATGACTTATTTATTTTATAACTGGAAGTTTGTACCTTTTGATCCCCTTCACCCATTTTGTTCAGCTCCCACCCCTCACCCCTGAACTCATTTTTTTTCATTTTTTTCTTTTATAAGTAAATTCATACAGTATTTGTCTTTCTCAGTCTGACTTATTTTACTTAACATAGTGCTCACCAGGTCCATCTTTTTTGTTGCACATGTCAAGATTTCATTCTTTTTTATGGCTGAATAATATTGCATCATGTGTACATACCACTTTTTATTTATCCATTCATCTGTAAATGGACAGTTAGGTTGTTCCATATCTTAGCTGTTGTAAACAACGCTGTGATGAACGTAGCAGTGAATATATCTTTAGGAGTTAGTATTTTTGTTTTCTTCACAGAAATACCCAGAGGAGGAAATACTGGATCAAAACGTAGTTCTGTTTTTAATTTTTTGAGGAAACTCCATTCTGATTTTCATAGTGGCTGCACCAATTTACATACCTACCAACAGTGCACAAGGGTTTCCTTTCCTCCACATTCTAACAGATGTGAAGTGATATCTCATTGAGGTTTTGATTTGCATTTCCCTGATGATTAGAGATGTTGAGCATATTTTTTTGTACCTGTTGGCCATCTGTATGTTTTCTTTGGAAAAATGTCTATTGGGATCCCCTGCCCATTTTTAAATCAGATTGTTTATTCTTTTGATATTAAACTGTATGTGTTCTTTGTATATTTTAGATATTTACCCCTTATCAGATATATGATTTGCAAATGTTTTCTTTCATTCAATAGGTTGCATTTTCATTTTGTTGATGGCTTCCTCTGCTGTGCAGAAGTTTGTTAGTTTGATGTAGTCCCACTTGTTTATTTTTGCTTTTATTGCTTTTGCTTTTGTCAAATCTGAAAAATCATATTCAAGACTGATATCAAGGAGTTTACCACCTATGTCTTCTTCTAGGAGTTTTATGGTTTCTTCTATGAGTTTTATGGCTTCAGGTGTTATATTCAAGTCTTTAATCCATTTTGGGTTAATTTTTGTGTATGGTTTATGGTAGTGGTATAGTTTCATTCTTTTGCATGGGGCTGTCCATTTTTCCCAACACCATTTATTGAAAAGACTGTTCTTTCCACATTGTATATTTTTGGCTACTTTGTCATAAATTAGTTGATCATATATTTGTGAATTTATTTCTGGGTTCTCTATTATTTTCCACTGACCTATGTGTCTGTTTTTTATGGCAATACCATACTGCTTTGGGCAATGTTATCATTCTTGTGTTTAAATATTTTATAAAGTTTGCAATTTAAGAAACTTAGTATCCTATCTGAAATGCTGTTCTCTCTCTTCCTTCTCTTGTCTACATTTCATTTTTAAATAAATTTACTAATACCAACACAAATTCTTTGAAAATACTGACATTACCAATTATGAATAACAATTTACTTAGCTTTCTTTCTTCTTTCTTTCTTTCTTTCTTTCTTCCTTTCTTTCTTTCTTTCTTTCTTTCTTTCTTTCTTTCTTTCTTTCTTTCTTTCTTTCTTTCTTTCATTTAGATGTTTTTCCAACATGTAGGAACATTATAGAATATAAATCCCTTTCACTGTCTTGAAATGACTTTTTAAATGATTTATAGGATGAAGTTATTGAACCAAAAATGTGTATCTAGTTCAAGGTTCTTGATATACATGTCTAATTGCTTTCCAGAAAGTTATGTTTTAGAATCCCAGTATCTGTATGTAAGAATATGTGTTTCATCATGCCTTCATAAAAGCAACAACAAAAAAAGAGCCCTAAAAAATTATCTTCATTTTGCCTTACTTTTGAATGATTTTAATAGTAGCAGGTTGAATATTTCATGTTTGCTAGCAATTTGTGTTTCTGTTCAGATTATCATCTGGCCATGGTCTTTGCCTGTTTTTGTATGACAAAATCTTTTATTGATTTTTTTAGAGTTTAAAAAATACAAGTTAAGGGGCTTCCCTGGTGGCACAGTGGTTGAGAGTCCGCCTGCCGATGCAGGGGACACGGGTTTGTGCCCCGGTCCGGGAAGATCCCACATGCTGCAGAGCGGCTGGGCCCGTGAGCCATGGCCGCTGAGCCTGTGCGTCTGGAGCCTGTTCTCCGCAACGGGAGAGGCCACAACAGTGAGAGGCCCGTGTACCACAAAAAAAAACCAAAAAACAAACAAAAAAACAAGTTAAGGATAAAAACACATTTTTGGGACCAATACATGTGATTTTTTAAATCTGATCTTGCACATTATGGGACATGATGTAATTTCATGTGTTCTGTGAATAATTTAAAGTATGGATAGAGATAAAAATTCTTTCTTCTTGCCTGTTCACCTCCTAAATGGCAGTACTTCTGCATCATTCCTTGGAAGGTAGATAGTCCACCGAAAACAGGAAGATTTGTGTTGATATTTCTAGTTTCAAAGGTATTTAAATTTCCATCTTATTATTTTTTTAATAAGCTTTTCAATAGGAAGTGAAAGAATCTATAACCAAAATCTTACCTGAAATTTTATTTACTTCATTTAAATAATATGTGGTAGAGATATGTGAAAAGGAAATTCTAAAGTATATCAGAGATTAAATATGTTATCAAGTGCTGGAAAACCAAAAATAAATTTTAAAAAGTAGTCTTAATATTCATTTATTTTTGTGATGATCCAGATAGAAGATATATTTTGGAAACTATTATATCTTAATTACTAAGAATTTTAATTAAAATATAAACAATTCTATACTTGTGGATTATTATTTAAAATTAAATGGCTATAATAGAAGATATTTAACTGCTATTATTTCTATATAGCCAAAATATACACAACTCTACAGGTTATATGTATCTGAATGTTGATAACTTTTTATAATTATTAGTTAAATTAAGTTAAATGACTGGCTTTAAAATTTTATAATTTAACTTTTAATAATCTACTTAAGAAAAATATGAAGTTTTCCCAAATAATGTGTGTTTTGAATTTTGTAAAAGTTCTATTCTATTCATGTTAAAATATGATGCTGTTAGAACATATATCTTTAATTCACATTTTATGAAATCTTGATATGCTTCCAAATTTCTCCATGTATTGCATACAACATTACTAAGAAGCATTGATACACAGTGCCTCCATTCATTTAATAAATATTTATTAGGGAGCTTTTATTATGCATACTATCTCTTTTCAATTTTATATATTCAAATAATGGTGGATCTTTAGCATTCAAAAATGTCTAATTTATAATTTATGGTATCATTTTACAGTATGTACACATACACACATATTAATTTATTTTAAAATTAGTCTATGGCAGTATGTTTCTACTATCAGTAACTAGGATACATTGAGAAAAATGGAACCATTATTAACTAAAACTCAGGAGACCCTTTCCAGACCTTCTACTCAATAGCTGTGACCTTGATTTTTCACTAACCATTCAGAAATTCTATATGCTTAATCTTGGGGGCCACGTTTTTCTCTTTTAAAATATGAAAGTTTTAGGTTAAGTAATCTACAAAGTATCTGAACCTTTTATTACCTTTTGTCTGCATGAATAATTTGGAGTCAAAGCCAGCAGGGATCACTGTGAATATCTTATTCCCTTTGATCAGATAAAAGGTACATTTTTTAGCTTCAGAAATGGAACCAAATCAATGTCTACCATCTCCATAGATGTTTCTAGACACAAAATCACAGAGTGTAGATAAAACACAACTCTTCTTCTGCCCTCTTAAGTAGGAGAGAAGAAAAAGGAGAAAAACAGGGATTCTTAAAGAGTGAGAAATAAGGGCATTGTTATCATTTCAAGCAGGATTATTTCCTCAAAGAGTCAGAGAAGTTGACTAGAAATAGAAAGTCTAGAAAACAAGCCTTCTGACTTCTAGTTAGATGTTGGCCCACTTTGTAGTATAACAATTTACTGAGTATAAACATATTTTTATAGTCTAAATTTAAAAATGATTACTCAAGCTTTCTTCCTTTTATGCTAGGGTGAGGTCTCGAAGACAGTGAATTTGTTGTAAATGTTTACAGTGTCTTTTTTTTTCCAATGAGACCCAGACAAGTCACCTGAGTACTTTGGCTGGATTAATGCTTTCAAGAATTAGGGAGTTGAGACAGAAAAAGTGAGGTGATTCGGACAGATACATAATGTTTAGCAAATATTTTTTAACTATTAATAATAAATGATTATCAAAATAAAAAAATTCAGAATTAACTTAATTGAAAGTTTATTTGTGTTGCAGAAATAATATGTGTCAGAACTTTATTCAAACCTAGGCGTTCAGACTCAAGAACCTATATTCTTAACACTGCATTAAGTTGGGTTCAATGATAGGTATCCCTCATAATAGTAGCTATTTTTATCATTATTTTCATGATCATGATGACTGTTAGATATGTCAGAAATACCTGAGACTGTATCATATCCCTGAGTTTACTGTAGTCTCGAATTCCTAGACCTCTTTCCTTGCATATCTCCATGCATATCTACTTTACATTAAGATTTTCATTGATTGAACTACAGAAAGAGGATTCTTTTTGTCCCTGACTTATTCCCTGGAACTTCTACTTTTATTTCCTTTTTATTCTTACATGACAAATGTACTGCATGTTCAACTAGTGACTTATCAAAAGCTGTGCCCTTCAACACCAGTGATCCAGAAAATGTCTTACTTAAGAGGTAGCTGTATAATTCATTTATTTATTTTATTTTTTCTATTTGTATATTATTTTGGATTTTTAGCATAACATACATCTGCAAATAAAAACAGTATTATCAGTTCCTTTTCATTGCTTATATTTTTATTTTCTTTTGGTTGCTTGGTTGATTGATTGCCTTATATCATAGAACTCCAGTACACTGTTGAATAGAAAGGGTTGATAGCTGGCATCCTTCTCTTGTTCCTAACTTCAGGGAAAAGCTTTTAGTATTTCCCCATTAAACAGGATGTTTGCTATCATTTTATCAGATTAAAGAGGTTTTCTTTGTTTTTAGTTTTCTAATTTTTACAATAAATGAATTTTGAATTTGAAAAAAAAGAGGTAGCTATAAATTTATTTCCTTGCTTTTTATTGAAAAAATGTGTTTTCATTCTTGTTAGTTTTTCTATTTAACTGAATTCTATAATACTTATAGGGTAAAAATTGGTTTTTATTTTAGATACATCACATTCTCTCTATCATTAAAATGTGAATTATTTTGATAATTTCTATTGCTATTTTCTGGCTCACAGACTTGTTATTCTTCATACATGTCATTTAATTGACAGGTAAAAATCAACACAATGAACTCAGATTGTCGTTTGAATTTTCACTCTGGTTACATATTAGGAAGCTGATATTATCTGCCTTGCTGTACCTAAGCCCTAGTTTCCTCACCTATAAAATGATAATAATGATACTTTCCTTACAATGGCATAAAAATAAATAGACAATATAAAAAAGTGAATTTTTGGGTTATTTTTGACAGACAGTACTTAGTAAATATTGGTTTCTTACTATTAATAATAAGTGATTAGCAAAATAAAGACATTTCAAAATTAATTTAATTGAAAGGTTATTAATACTGCCAGATGTGAAAGCAATTTTATGAAGTATTATTTATTCCTGGGAAAATAAGGGATCTTCTTTAATCTCTACATACACCATTATTGCAGTGAGATCTCTTTATAAGTGACTTTTTACTAGCAGCAGTTTTGGTGAAGCTTTTCTTGACTCTAATTTTCTCTGAAAGATTCATGTGTTTTTTTTAAAGTTCCCGTGAACAAGTTTGCAACTGAAATTGAAAATTTGCCTGACCATATGTCATTTTAGATTTAGTTCCAGAAGAGGATAAGATAATCAGGATGAATAAGGAGTTGGCTACTGAAATGTCTGACCATAAACAAATGTGAAAATATAACAAAAAAAAATAATAAGCTGCATTAAAGTGCATGATTAGGCTTTGCAGCAAAATTTGAGACTCTCTTGAAACGGTTTCTAATTTCATTAGTGCACTTAGTTAACTTAAAGCCATTTTAAAAGATGTAAATTTCAGCTTCCAAGTCAACCTAAACATTTGTTGCAAAAAAAAGAACTCTAGTTCAAGGCAAGATTGTACCTTTAACCTCATCAACCTTTTTTTTTGTATAGGATGTCACTAGTCTTAAACTATATGTAGAAAAAATATTGATGCAATCTTTACTGCATCTAACATGTTCTGCCTTGTAATATCATAGTTATTTTTGTACATGCATTATTTCTCCAACTATCTAGCATGGCATTTTAAATATATTAATCATTATTATAAATAGCTGTATATTCTCCTCATGTGCATAAGAATGTAAATAAGGAGTGAAATTCTGAATAAGCCTTACCTTTGGAAGAAAAAGACTCAAAATAAATGTCATTATTCTTTGGCAGAATAACTATAAATTCAGCTTCATATATAAGACATTGGATTATTTAGTTCATTTGTATTTATATTTTAATTAATCATCTTATAACAGGTTTTTAATTTGATATACATGTCTCAAGATTCTTTTTTCCTGTTTCAGAATTAATCAATTATTTTTTATTTGTAATGTTTCCCTCCATGTTTTCAAATTGGTTTTAGTGGTTAACTTAGAGATTATATATGCATCCTTGCATTATGACAGTTATACAAATATTGAGAGTAATACAAGTGTAATGCAGGTACTTTTTTTTTTTTTTGCCTTTATTCTCATGGATTCTACTCACTTCTGTTGTTTCATTCTTGCCATGAATTTTAACTTACGTATATTTGAGGCCATATAAAACACTACTGTTATTATTTTAAACAGTCAGTATCCATTTATATTTACCCATGTATTTAAGCTTTACAATACTCTTTATGCACTTTATACAGTCCTTTATGCACTTTCATATTTTTATCTGGAATCATTTTACCTCTGCTGAAGAATGTGCTTAAATTTTGTTTCAACACTTTAAAGATGCCAATCCACTGTTTTCTGATTTCTTCCATATTATTTCTCCAATGAAGGTTTTTTCCTGACTGTTTTCAAGATTTTTCTCTTTGTTTTTGGTTCTTGGCTGTTATTCCAAAGTGACTAATGCTTGATTTTACAAGATGAAAACATAGATATAAGATCCATGCAAAGTGCAAATTGGGTCATTGGATTTGAATGTAATAGAATACAAAAAATTTGGTAATACTCGTTCACATTCCATATTATGACTATCCTTATAAAACTAATACTTGTCAATTTTTTATTTACTAAGGAAAAATATCCCCATTTATCTGAAAAGATTATTCTTATCCAATTCTCCTCCATTTTCTTACAACAAAATTGTTTAAGCCCAGATTTTATTCATATACTTCTACCAAAATAATATAACAGATTGATTTTGGAAGCAGATATGATAATCCAGGTATCTTCTAATAAACCAGATATGAAAGATATTTACAAAAATGTGAAGCAATTATAGCAGTAATTATATTCTGTTTTGGAAAATATAGTTATAATTTGTAAATATATGTTCTGTTACATTAGCATAATGAATATATTGGTATTTTTTAAATGAATGTGTATTTTGAATATTTCTGCCTTAATTTCTTAATACATTAAACATGTATACATATGCAATTCATGCAAAAAAAGTGCACTTTGGGGACTTCAATATTTTTAAGAACATAAGGTTTGAAAAATACTCTTTTAGATGTGCCTGCATGTGGTCTTCTTTGTATTTATCTTGATTGGTATCCACAGAGCTTCTTGATATTGTTCATCTATTTTGGGAACTTCTCAGGCATTACCTATTCTAATATTGTTCTGCTCAATTCTGTTTTATCTTTTTCTGTGATTCCAATTAAACTTGTTAGACCTTTTACTCTGATCTACATGTCTTCTATGGTCTTTGCTATTTATTACTTTTTCTCTGTCTCTGCTTCAGTTTGTAATTTTTTAATTGACTTATCTTCCATTTCAGTAAAATATTGTTGGCTGTATATTCTATTTTTATATCCATCTACTGAGTTCATAATCTGATGCATTATATTATTTACTTTTATAATTTCCATTTGAATCCTTTTCTTATATGAAGACATTCCTTTTTTACACAGTATGGTTAACTAAACTCTTGCATATTGGAACTGTGTCTTTGCATTGCCAACTCTCTAGTCACTGGAACTGTGCAAAACAAGGACACATGTTTCAGTTAGTACAGTGATGCAAAGTGATGACTCTTGGTTTTCCAATATCTCTGATATTTTATATATTTTCCTTTGTTTTCTTGAACACATTAATTATATTTATTTAAAATTTATTCCTTGTTAACTCTTAATTACAAGTAATACTGAGAATGTTATCATGTGATGAGATAATGAGTTGCTCCACAAGGTAAATTTACTACATCACTGCTTAATTCAGTTGATTTTTTTTTAAGATCAAGAATTTCAGTGACAGATGCAGCATATTAATTTACTCTGCAAGCAGCTCTTTATCTTCTTGACCTTACTGATTTTTGTTACAAGTCAAAATTTTGTTACAAAAATGATACCATTTCATGTATGGTATAAAAACCTTATAAGATTCTCCCACCCTGACTTCTGTGCTATAGTTATCATTCGCTTTACTTCTACATATTTTATAAACCTCATAATGCACAGTTATTATTTTTACTTTTAACAGTAAATTAACTATAATATGATGTAAATAATAACAATGAACATATTTTGTGTTTTTCCAGGTTGTTTCCAATTTAAGTATCATTTATTTTGCCTAAAGAGCTTTAGTCAGCCTTCCTTATAATTCAAGTCTTCTGGTAATTAACTAAGCAACTTTTGTGTATCTGAAAGCTTTCAATTTACCTTCAGTTTGAAAGATATTTTCACTTTTTCTAGAATTTTAAGTCTATAGTTTCTTTTTTTCTTTCTTTTTTTTGAAGATATTTAAAGATATTTATCCACTGTATTTTGGTTTATGATTTTTCCAACAAAATTCTGCTGTCATGCTTTCCTTAGTTCCTCTGTAAATAAGTATCATTTTCTGTGGATGCTTTTAGGATTTTACTCTTTTTCATTGGTTTTAAATAATTTGATTATGAAACATCTTGTTTAATTCTTTTCACATTTAATATGCTGTTTCATTGAGTTTCTTAGTTCTATGGACTTACAATTTGCATCAATTTTTTTTCAAAACAAGTTTTTAAGAAATAAACAACTTTTATATTTCAAAATTGTTTTTTCAAAGTTTTTATAACTCTTCTTTCCTCAGGGACTCCAATTACGTGTATATTATCCCACTATAAACAAGTCAATTTTTCTTTTTTATCCCAAGTTTCATTTGGATAGTTTCTATTGCTATGTCTTCATCCTCATTAATTTTGTCTCATTCTTAATTCTTTTCTTAAAAGTCTCAAATGTTGTAGTCCTCATCTCTAAAATTTTGATTTGGGTCTTTTTTATGTCTTCTATGTCTTTAACATATTCAACCTTTCCTTTAGCTTTCTGAATTTGTAGAATAACTGTTTGAATCTCCCTGTCTACTACTTCTATGCTCTGTGAAATTTCTGGGATTATTTTAATTGATTTATTTTTCTCATTATGAGTCAGCTTTTGCTATTGCCTTACAAGCCTGGCAATTTTTGATTAGATATCAAATATTTTAATTTAATATCTGATATCTAACTTAATTAGCTCCCATTATTGGGAGCTAAATGTTTTTGTATTCTTAAGCATATTCTTGTGCTTTATTCTGGGAAACTGAATTTTTTGTAATCCTGCAATTCTTATACTTTAATTTTTGTGTCTACTTTTAAGTTTCTTAGGTAGAAACAAAGCAACATTTCTTCTAGGAATATTTTCTCCCACTATTGAGGCATAATCTTCTGAGTACTCTACACCAGAGGTCCCCAACCCCCAGGCCATGAATCAGTACCAGTTGATGGCCTGTTAGGAACTGGGTTGCACAGCAGGAAGTGAGTGGTGGGCAAGTGAGTGAGGTTTCATCTCTGTTTACAGCCACTCCCCATTGTTCACATTAGCAGCTGAGCTCTGCTTCCTGTCAGATCAGTGGTGACATTAGATTCTCATAGAAGTATGAACCCAACCATGAACTGCACAAGTGAGGGATCTAGGCTGCATGCTCCTTATGAGAATCTAATGCCTGATGATATGAGGTGGAGCTGAAGCTGTGATGCTAGCGCTGGGGAGCAGTTGCAAATACAGTTTATCACTACCAGAGAGGTTTGACTGCACAGAGACCATAATAAATCAATTGGGAAACAAGCTCAGGGCTCCTACTGAATCTACATTATGATAAGTTGTATAATTATTTCATTATATATTACAATGTAATAATAATAGAAATAAAGTGCACAATAAATGTACACAATAAATGTAATGTGCACAATAAAGTGCACAATAAATGTAATGTGCTTGAAGCACAAAACTAATGTGCTTGAAGCATCCCAAAACTATCTCACTCCCCCCTGGTCCGTGGAAAAACTGTCTTCCACAAAACTGATCTCTGGTGACAAAAAGATTGGGGACCACTGCTCTACACAGCTCCATATAAATTTTGAGGTTCTCCACTATGGTCTTTGGGAAAAGGAACTATTCCTGATTCTGTGTGAGACCGGAATTGTTCCCTCTAATCATTCAGGTGGTTCTTTACTCAGTGATGTCTAGTTTGCTCTAGGCACTAATATTATGTGTCTGATGCCATGAGGAAGACTTTCATGAGATGTTGGGAGTTCTCATTCTGTTCAGCTCCTTTCTCTTTCATACATGTCCTGTGAACTTGTACCACTGTGGCCTCTGGGACTCATAGCTACATCTCCTTAACTCTAGAGATCATGGAGATTCCAGAATCCTGGAAATAGAATGGAGAAAATACAAGAAACGTTTAACAAGGAATTAGAAGAACTAAAGAGCAAACAAACAGTGATGAACAACACAATAAATGAAAATTAAAAATTCTCTAGAAGGAATCAACAGCAGAGTAACTGAGACAGAAGAATGGATAAGTGATCTGGAAGATAAAATAGTGGAAATAACTACCACAGAACAGAATAAAGAAAAAAAAAATGAAAAGAATCAAGGACAGTCTCGGAGAACTCTGGGAAAACATTAAACATTCGAAGCAAGATTCAAATTATAGGGGTCTCAGAAGAAAAAGAGAAAAAGAAAGGGACTGAGAAAATATTTGAAGAGATTATAGTTGAAAACTTCCCTAATATGGGAAAGGAAATAGTTAATCAACTGCAGGAAGGACAGAGAGTCCCATAGAGGATAAATCCAAGGAGAAACATGCCAAGGTACATATTAATCAAACTATCAAAAATTAAATACAAAGAAAAAATATTAAAAGCAGCAAGGGAAAAACAAGTAACATACAAGGGAAGCCCCATATGGTTAACAGCTGATCTTTCAGCAGAAACTCTGCAAGCCAGAAGGGAGTGGCAGGACATACTGAAAGTGATGAAGGAGAAAAACCTACAACCAAGATTACTCTACCCAACAAGGATCTCATTCAGATTCAATGGAGAAATTAAAACCTTTACAGACAAGCAAAAGCTAAGAGAATTCAGCACCACCAAACCAGCTTTACAATAAATGCTAAAGAAAATTCTCAAGGCAGGAAACACAAGAGAAGGAAAAGTCCTACAATAACAAACCCAAAACAATTAAGAAAATGGTAATAGGAACATACATATCGATAACTACCTTAAATGTAAATAGTTAAATGCTCCAACCAAAACACATAGACTGGCTAAATGGATTCAAAAACAAGACCCGTATATATACTGTCTAAAAGAGACCCACTTCAGACCTAGGGACACATACAGACTAAAAGTGAAGAGATGGAAAAAGATATTCCATGCAAATGGAAATCAAAAGAAAGCTGGAGTAGCAATTCTCATATCTGACAAAATAGACTTTAAAACGAAGACTATTACAAGAGACAAAGGAGGACACTGTATAATGATCAAGGGATCACTCCATGAAGAAGATATAACAATTGTAAATATTCAGGCCCCCAACATAGGAGCACCTCAAAACATAAAGCAAATGCTAACAGCCATAAAAGGGGAAATCAACAGTAACACTATCATAGTAGGGGATGATAACACCCCACTTTCACCAATGGACAGATCATCCAAAACGAAAATAAATAAGGAAACACAAACTTTAAATGATACATTAAACAAGATGGACTTAATTGATACTTATAGGACATTCCATCCAAAAACAACAGAATACACTTTCTTCTCAAGTGCTCATGGAATATTCTCCAGGATAGATCATACCTTGGGTCACAAATCAAGCCTTGGTAAATTTAAGAAAATTGAAATCATATCAAGAATCTTTTCTGATCACAACACTGTGAGACTAGATATCAATTACAGTAAAAAAACCTGTAAAAAATACAAACACATGGAGGTTAAACAATACACTACTAAATAACCAAGAGATCACTGAAGAACTCAAAGAGGAAATCAAAAAATTCCTGGAAACAAATGACGTGAAAACATGATGACCCAAAGCCTATGTGATGCAGCAAAAGCAGTTCTAAGAGGGAAGTTTATAGCAATACAATCCTACCTGAAGAAATGAGAAATATCTCAAATAAACAACCTAACATTACACCTAAAGCAATTAGAAAAAGAAGAACAAAAAAAACCCCAAAGTTAGCAGAAGGAAAGAAATCATAACGATCAGATCAGAAATAAATGAAAAAGAAATGAAGGAAACGATAGCAAAGATCAATAAAACTAAAAGCTGGTTCTTTGAGAAGTTAAACAAAATTGATAAACCATTAGCCAGACTCATCAAGAAAAAAAGGGAGAAGACTCAACACAATTAGAAATGAAAAAGGAGAAGTAACAACTGACACTGCAGAAATACAAAGGATCATGAGAGATTACTATAAGCAACTATATGCCGATAAAAGGGACAACTTGGAAGAAATGGACAAATTCTTAGAAAAGCACAACCTTCTGAGACTGAACCAAGGAGAAATAGAAAATATAAACAGACCAATCACAAACACAGAAATTGAGATTGTGATTAAAAATCTTCCAACAAACAAAAGCCCAGGACCAGATGGGTTCACAGGCTAATTCTATGAAACATTTAGAGAAGAGCTAAAACTTATCCTTCTCAAAATCTTCCAAAATATAGCAGAGGGAGGAACACTCCCAAACTCGTTCTACAAGGCCAACATCACCCTGATACCAAAACTAGAAAAAGATGTTACAAAAAAGGAAAACTGCAGGCCAGTATCACTGATGAACATAGGTGCAAAAATCCTCAACAAAATACTAGCATACAGAATCCAGCAGCACATTAAAAGGATCATACACCATGATCAAGTGGGGTTTATCCAAGGAATGCAAGGATTCTTCAATATAAGCAAATCAAACAATGTGATAAACCATATTAACAAACAGAAGGAGAAAAACCATATGATCATCTCAGTAGGTGCAGAAAAAGCTTTTGACAAAATTCAACAACAATTTATGATAAAAACCCTGCAGAAAGTAGGCATAGAGGGAATTTACATCAGCATAATAAAGGCCATATATGACAAACCCACAGCCAACATTGCTCTCAATGGTGAAAAACTGAAACCATTTCCTCTAAGATCAGGAACAAGACAAGGTTGTCCACCCTCACCACTATTAGTAACATAGTTTTGGAAGTTTTAGCCACAGCAATCAGAGAAGAAAATGAAATAAAAGGAATCCAAATCAGAAAAGAAGAAGTAGAGCTGTCACTGTTTGCAGATGACATGATACTATACATAGAGAATCCTAAAGATTCCACCAGAAAACTACTAGAGGTAATCAATGAATTTGGTAAAGTATCAGGATACAAAATTAATGCCCAGAAATATCTTGCATTCCTATACAGTAATGATGAAAAATCTGAAAGGGAAATTAAGGAAACACTCCCATGTACCACTGCAACAAAAAGAATAAAATATCTCGGGATAAATCTACCTATGGAGACAAAAGACCTGTATGCAGAAAACTATAAGACACTGATGAAAGAAATTAAAGATGATACAAACAGATGGAGTGATATACCATGTTCTTGGATTGGAAGAATCAACATTGTGAAAATGACTATACTACCCAAAGTAATCTACAAATTCAATGCAATCTCTATCAAACTACCAATCGCATTTTTCACAGAACTAGAACAAAATATTTCACAATTTGTACAGAGACACAAAAGACCCCGAATTGCCAAAGCAATCTTGGGAAAGAAAACTGGAGCTGGAGGAATCAGGCTCCCTGACTTCAGAGTATGCTACATAACTATGGTAATCAAGACATTATGGTACTGGCACAAAAACAGAAATATAGATCAATGGAATAGGATACAAAGCCCAGAGATAAACCCACACACATATGGTCACCTTAGTTTTGATAAAGGAGGCAGGAATATACAATGGAGAAAAGACAGCCTCTTCAATAAGTGGTGCTGGGAAAACTGGACAGCTACATGTAAAAGACTGAAATTAGAACACTTCCTAACACCATACAGAAAAATAAACTCAAAATGGATTAAAACCTAAATGTAAGGCCAGACACTAAAACTCTGAGAGGAAAACATAGGCAGAACACTCTATGACATAAATCACAGCAAGATCCTTTTTGACCCACCTCCTACAGTAAGAAAATAAAAACAATAATAAACAAATGGTACTTAATGAAACTTAAAAGCTTTTGCACAACAAAGGAAAACATAAACAAGATGGAAAGACAATCCTCAGAATAGGATGAAATATTTGCAAATGAAGCAACTGACAAAGGATTTATCTCCAAAATTTCAAGCAGCTCATGCAGGTCAATATCAAAAAACCAAAAAACCGAATCCAAAAATGGGCACAAGGTCTAAGTATACATTTCTCCAAAGAAGATATACAGATTGCCAACAAACACATGAAAGGATGCTCAACATCACTAATCATTATATAAATGCAAATCAAAACTACAATGAGGTATCACCTCACACTGGTTAGAATGGCCATCCTCATAAAATCTACAAGCAATAAATGCTGGAGAGGGTGTGGAGAAAAGAGAACCCTCTTGCACTGTTGGTGGGAATGTAAATTGATACAGCCACTATGGAGAACAGTATGGAGGTTCCTTAAAACACTTAAAATAAAACTACCATATAAACCAGCAATCCCACTACTGGGCATATACCCTGAGAAAACCATAATTGAAAAAGAGTCATGTACCACAATGTTCATTGCAGCTCTATTTACAATAGCCAGGACACGGAAGCAACCTAAATGTCCATTGCCAGATGAATGGATAAAGAAGATGGGGCACATATATACAATGGAATATTACTCAGCCATAAAAAGAAACAAAATTGAGTTATTTGTAGTGAGGTGGATGAGCCTAGAGTCTGTCATACAGAGTGAAGTAAGTCAGAAAGAGAAGAACAAATACTGTATTCTAACACATATATATATGGAATCTAAAAAAGAAAAAATGGTTCTGAAGATCCTAGGGGCAGGACAGGAATAAAGACACAGACGTAGAGATTACACTTGAGGACATGGGGAGGGGGAAGGGTAAGCTGGGACAAAGTGAGAGAGTGGCATGAACATATATACACTACCAATTATAAAATAAACAGCTAGTGGGAAGCAACAGAATAACACAGGGAGATCAGCTCAGCGCTTTGTGTCCACATAGAGGGGTGGGATTCAGAGGGTGGGAGGGAGATGCAAGAGGGAGGGATATGGGGATATATGTATACGTATAGCTTATTCACTTTGTTATACAGCAGAAACTAACACACCATTGTAAACAATTATATTCCAATAAAGATGTTAAAATAAAAAAGAATTTTGTTTATGGTAATTTCATGTAAATAAATGATGAAACCTAATGACAATCTATGCTCCTATGTGTTTACTGTATATATTACTTTCCGTGAGGCAATTTTAAAATTCTTGTCTTGCATTATATATATAAGAAACGTGTAATCATTATGGTTATCAATTGAAAACACATCCATCAGTAACAACTAGAAATTATTTGTTCGCTGAGTAGTAGCAGCTATTAAATAAAAACTGAAACAACAAGCACAAAAAGGCTAAGGATATTAAAAAGACTCTGGATGGGTAAAGATGCTTTTATTCATTAGAAATTGAGATGTGAAAATAGCAACCTAAGAGGAAGATTTGGATAATATCCTTAAGGTTGAACACAATATAAGTTTAAAGCTTATATTATATATAAGCTTACATATAAGAGCAAGTTTTCATTTGCTCCTCATGCAGCTATGAGTAAAAACTTAAGAAAAAAGTGGTGGAAAAAACCAAAAGAGAATATATATATATATATATATATATATATATGTTTACTCACAGACCATTAGTCCTTATTTATCTTTTGAAATGTGAAAATAGAAGGGTTTCTGGAAGATCAGCATATACTTTCAGTATTTTGAGCTAATAAACATCTGAAAACCAAGTCATTTTCAATATCCACAAGAAATACAGTGAGTAATATTTTCCTTGCATACCAGTCATAGTGTATTTACATCTTTAACATTGCCCAAAAGATAAATGAACCTAAGTTCATTAAAAAGTAGCTTATATAAAGATAACAATATTTTAAACTTGTGGCCAATCACTATTCTAGTTTTATACACTTAAAGGAACTCCATTAGCAGGATAGTAACTTATTAAACAAATGGGCCTTGAATATAAACAGTAGTTTTGACTAATTTTATAGAAAAACCTACATCTCATAACAGAAAAAAAATTAATCCTTTTAGAACATTCTTTGAGCAATTAGCTTTATCATTCAACATTGTTTAAAACAATCCCTGGTCTTTACAAATTTATGCAAAATACATTCTATGTACATCTGACTTAAAAATAACCATTTTTAGAAAGAATATTTAAGAAGATATAAAGGGTTACTATGGTTATTAGCTTAAGAAAGATAATTTGCCCCCTCTCTATTTTACTTTGCTGTTTCCACAATCTGTGGGAATTAGAGTCTAAACTAATTGAATAAGTGAATATAAATAACAATGAATCAAACCCAGTATCAACCCCAGGATAGACAGGAAGGGCACACCAAGAGATGATGCAAGGTATCATCAATTCCCTTTCCTCGAAAAACAGTTTTAAAAGGATAGAGTCCAGTTGATGCAAATGAACAGCAAATATATCACCCTTGCAGTTGTTTCCTCCTTCTCTAGACATTGACAATTACCTTTTCTGCAACAATGTATTATTTTTGTTTTATTATTTGAAGTACTTCTTAAACTTCCCACTTTTTCTCCTTTTCTGTAAATTGTAATACTGTATCATCTCTGTATTACTTTAATGATCTATTGAATCATTTGTCCATATCAATCAATCTATTCAATGATACTTGAATACTTTAAGTAAAATCATATCTCCATGATATCCTCTTCAAAAATCTACAGTGGTCATTTTCTAGCCTATCGAATCTTGACTTCTGTGTAGGAACCTCAAATTTAAAAAAATTTCCTTTGACTTATTTGGACCCATTTTCCAATGATTGTATTTTTATTCACAGCAAAAGATATAATTGTTTTTTAAAGAGTTTTTTTTAACTAAAATTATTATTATTATTATTTTGCGGTACGCAGGCCTCTCACCGCTGTGGCCTCTCCTGTTGCGGAGCACAGGCTCAGGACGCGCAGGCTCAGCGACCATGGCTCACGGGCCCAGATCTCCGTGGCATGTGGGATCTTCCCAGACCGGGGCATAAACCCGTGTCCCCTGCATCGGCAGGCAGACTCTCAACCACTGCGCCACCAGGGAAGCCCAATTATTTTTATTTTTTAATGTATCACAGGAGCATTAACTGAAAGCTTTATTGCTGCCCTGAATATATATGTAGACATCAGATGCTTAAGGATAATGCTTTAGGCCTTTTTGAAATTACTATGAGAACAGGTATAAACTAAGCATAGAAGGTTAAGATAACAGTTAATAGAATCAAATTTTGTCATAAGTATTGGTATTAATTACAATTTGGAAAATGTCCCTACTTGTCCTGACATTATATCTGTGATCTGTTATTGCTAACACTTTAAAGAATGGATTCACTGGATTAAATGTGATAGATTTTTTTAAACTGAGGGCCACGGCAAGCATTAATCAGATTTGATGTATTGAAGTATGGAAAGTAGTAATATTGTTTAAAATTTTTTGATGATGGCCTGTCAATTTATTGCCACTGCAAAAAGATCACTAAAGTGATATGAGAGATAGGAAATGTTAGAATCTTACGGATGATGTACTCATTAATAAAATGTGATCTATTGAACATTGCAGGGTCATGATATGAGAGAAAAATATTGGTAGATCTATCAAGGAAGACAACAAGGTTTTAGTCATGAGCAATTAAGTAGGGCCTTGTAAATTTTTTGGCAGTGCAGAAGTGACAGTAAGAGATTGAGGAACACCTAGATGTTAAAATTGACTAGCTCATAGGATATCCAAGAGCAGAAGGTCAACAAGCAAGGAGACAACTAGGTTTGCCAAATATTACTAATGTCAGATACAAATTTGAAAAAAAAAAATCATTTGAAGTCAAGTCACAAGTTATAAAGAAGGGTGCAATTCATAATTATGTGCATGGGAAAATTTCCAGGATTTTGTATAATGTGATTAAAGGAGGTTAAAGACTAGTTCAGTATTATTCTGTTGACATAAAGCCAGGGTCCAAACCTAAATTACCTGTATTTATATTATGCTAGATATTAAAGAAGAAAAAGTATGGAATTGTTAGCTATTGTTTACTCTGTTAGCTATCATTTACTCTGTGTTTAATGTTAAAGGATCTTTAAATATAAAAGTCCACACAAGAAAAAAAAAATCTTGATCCAAGTCTTTAATTGTTATTCACTAGACTCTCTTAATAAAAAAAAGATAGTCTAAATTTATTTTTTTAATTGAGAATTAATATAGGGATTTTTAAATTAAAAGGATCTACTTAATAATAAAATACTATGAGAACCACTGATTTCAAATCCAGCTTATTTGAATTTGGTAAGTTAAAAATGGTATATTTCTTTGTTTCTCAAAACTTTAATTTTTAGATTGGAAATTTAACTGTATAGAATTATTAAGTAATGCCACAGTTATATTCCCTGCTTTGTGAGGTAAAATGCCTGTGATAGCTTCATAGGCAGCCAGTGTTTTGTCTCTGATCCCTCTACTCTCTCTATTCTAAGTTTAAAGAGAATGGTTTCTCTTAGTGATCTGTTTGCTTCTTTATTGTGTTCTATTTCTACTGCTCTAATGCAGTTTACTGGCATTATGGTATTCAAAGAGTTATACGGATTTTAAAAATACTTTTTTTCAGATATTAAACAGTGAACAGTATATAAACATTAGTAAGTTAAATGCAAATTATGTTGTTAGAACCTAGAGTTCCTTAAGTCATCCTGCCTCCTCTCTGAGAAGTGATGTTTCTTTACCAAGTTGTATATCTAATCTGTCTCTCTTGTTCTTGATGATGCTAAGCATTTATCTGATTCCCTTGGAAGAATCCATTATGTTGGCAGTTAAGCACAATATCAAGTAAACATTTACCACACTAAGTATCTGGGTCACTCTAGCTCTTATGCATTTTTCTCATATAAATGTTTAAATTTCCTCAGGACTACACAGACACTTTCCCCTGTCCTTGCTCCACTAAATTTCTAAGCTAAAATTTGTTTAACTATCTTCTTTCTCCCATAGCGTCTGAGATAAAGGCTTTCATTTGTTTAATAGCTGTCTCACAGTATTTCTTAGGTTCATCACATGCAAATTTGTGCACAATCACTGGAGGTGTAAAGGATAACTCTTTGGCAAGACAGAATATGGAAAATATAATTTCGATTTTGTTGCAAGATGTGATTTCATCACATGCTATTACATTAAGAAAAATATAAAATATTATAATTTTTTATTTCTTAAAACAATATAGATGAACTTATTTGAAAAGCAGAAATAGAGACACAGACATAGAGAATGAACGTAGGGATACTGGGGGGGGTGGGGAAGGGGGTGGGATGAAATGGGAAAATGGGGTTGACATATATACACTACTATGTATAAAATAGATAACTAATGAGAAACTACTGTATAGCACAGGGGACTCTACTCAATGTTCCATGGTGACCTAAATGGGAAGGAAATCCAAAAAAGAGGGGATATATATACACATATAGCTGATTCACTTTGCTGTACAGCAGAAACTAACACAAAATTGTAAAACAACTATACTCCAATAAAAATTAATTTAAAAAATATGTTTATTTCAGATTGGTGAACTGATTCACACCCTTTTTCTTTTTCAAAAATGGTTTACCCAAAAGACACTTATTTTGTTAATCCATATATTTTATTATCAAAAACTTATCATATGCATATAAGCCACACACCCAGAGCTTGATCCTCCAATAAATTTGCACAGGAAAATAAAAACACCTGATGCTAATTAACTAGGTAAAGAGGATTAAACAGTGCTAAGAAATAACCTTGGCTTTAATCAGTAGTCAATTTATTTAAAATGTTAAGAAAATGGAAGAAAAATGATAAAATCATTTTTGCTAAAAGGGGTATTAAGAAAAATGTTTTGATTCTTTAAATTCTATGGGCAACGTGCTTACTGGTGGTCATTTAATTACTGGGTAGGAGAAGCTGAGAAAATGACCCCCAGCAGGAGTACAGAGTTTTCATTACTCATATAGAGTAGAAACCTTAGCTTAGGCTTTTAAGATATATTCCTGCAGATCTGGTAAGCTGTGCAAGTATGACTTAGATTGCTCTGGTACACAGTCAAATGCTAAGCAAGTACATTATTGCATACAGAGGAAACTTGTGTTGTCCAGAGAAGAAGGCAAGCAGTTGTAGATCCTGCCATATGAAAGGAAGTTTCCTGAGTATTTTATGAGTGACAAAAATAACATTGGGTAATCATCCACATTTATTTTTGAGTCCAAAAGATTCATTGGTAAACACTCTTAATTTCTACAGAAATCATACATTGCTACAAGGCATGTCACAATGACATAACACTTCTGCGGGAGCCAGAAGCATAGACTGAGGTAGCTTACAGAAACAGCAAGAATTATACTATAACCTTAGTCCATCTGGACTTATGAGATAGTTTTAAGTTTCATTAAGCTTTTATTGGAAGTATGACAACTGTCCCAGTCTATTTTCAGAAGCTTGTCTGTCCAGTTGCTCATGAATTTTATCAGGGCAAAAGTGCAGATAGTGTTCAAAATGACCAAAGGCTATTATTATTTTGTAGAAGATTGTAAATACCAAAAGTGACAACTTTCTGCCATGTCTATTGAACTAAACTTTATCTTCTTCCAATGGAATGCAATGCATTGTACCTCATTTACACATATTTATGTATTTATTCAAATATTTCTAATTTTTCTTATGATGCTTTCTCCCCAACCACCTTCACAATTATTTACTTTCTCATGCTCACCCCACAATCCATAATAATAATTTTGATCATGAATTTGATCAATACCAAAGTCCATAGAACTGATAATATCTTGTAATCTAAGCATGACAGAAATATTTCTGTACCATCAAAAAGAAATAGTGGCTTTGTTCTGATGGCTAAGCAAAAATTTAGAATTTATTTTTAATGTAGGTCCAAAACTGAGTTTGATTTTTGAAAAATTATTGAATATTAATAGTTCAGTTTTTTCACATTTAAAATCAAAACAATTTTTTTTGTGCTCAAATGACTTTAACTGGTGATGAACTTGAAAAAGCAAAGAAGAATTTTCGGATAAGAAGATGATAGATAACTTGGTTTTAG
Source organism: Monodon monoceros (assembly GCF_005190385.1). NCBI lineage: Eukaryota > Metazoa > Chordata > Mammalia > Artiodactyla > Monodontidae > Monodon > Monodon monoceros. The sequence goes on along the minus strand of NW_021703768.1, from coordinate 86,029,641 downwards.
AGAAAAACTTCATGGCCATGTGAAATAATAGTTTCTTCATTTTCTGACATTATTATTGCTTTATGTAATTTTTTAACAATAAAAAACGCTGCTTTGATTTTGACATTTTGAAATAGTTTAACAAAGTTTACTAAGGTTTAATACTTAGTCCTTTGTCAAGATATAGTACATACAAATTTAACAAAATTTTTCAGTTTGAAAACCATGCAGAAGTAAAAAGCCATTTCTAGAATAGGAGAAAATTTCACTTTGTATGATGAATATAATACTATGATTTGGGGCTCAACTTGGATTCTATGATAGGAAACGTAACTACATTAGCAATACTAGTTACTGCTTAACCAGTAAAACAAAAGGAAACACTACAATATTATAACATCCTACAAGCATTATATAAAATTCTGGTACACATTTGTGACATTTTAGTAGACATCCTAATATTCTGTTATTGCTTTAATAGCTCACAGCCTGTGTCCTATTACTGATTTCCATGAACAGTGTGAGACAACTGGATTTTTGCAACGCAGTTGTAGATCAAAGTGGTTTATCATAAAAATTGCTATCCATAGGAGTAGATAATTCTGATGAGATTTACTTCATTTACTTTTAAGAAATAAAAAAGTATCCCTAGATTTCACAGCGCATAATTAAAATACTAATTGAAATACTGTGCTATATGTGTTCTGCATGTCATCTCATTTTTCAGAGTTCTGCCAGTATTTTACACATATCTTGCAAGCATATAATAATAGCAAGCAATGCCTTTGTGATCTTTTTATCCAATGTTGTAGGCCAGATGTTTGGAATTTACCCTCTTTCTATTATAAAAGTAATTAAAAGTAAGTGAATGTAGAGTTTATTATGAAAATTGATAAAGGCATTAGCAAAAATTTGACAGAGATATTAGAATCCATAATGAAGCTTTTCTATGTGGTTTTATAGGTAGAATCAACTGTACCTAAATATTAACTCTTTCTTTCTGGCACCTTTCACTGTTTTAATCTTAAAATACACACAGTAGTTTCTGATTGTGTGAATTAATTCAAATTGACATTAACTGAAGATGAGCTTAGACAGTGAAATAATCAAATTTTTATAATTTTTGTTTTTAAACTTTAGTTTTCTGTCAGAAGAAAATGAAGAAAATAAATCTAAGATATAATGTTTGTAAAGAAATTTAACCCAGTCCAAATTGGTAAACTATTTTAAAGCATATACAATTAATATATACTGCTAGCCCTTTTTATAGTTGTAGTCAGTAATGTAACTTTAGATTCCACTTATCATAATAAGTTGCAATTTTATACTATAAATCAAAGAAGAATATTCTGTCTGTTGCACCAAGAAAATAAAAGATTTATTTGGCTAGTAAAAGAATCTCCTGAATTTGCTATCAAACAAATTTGTGATATTTTATTATAAATGTTATGAAATTAAAGGGAACAGAAAATTATTAGTCCAATAAATAAGGATATGGTTTATCCTTATTTAAAGTTTTTACCTCATTCAGGACATGACATTATATATTACAAAATGTGTATTTGCTTTTCAAGTTTGTGTTGAGGATTAAACAAAAAACTGCACAGAATATAAAGTACATAAGTACTTATGTGGATAAAACATGTCCTTACTCATATTTCTACATTTTCTTTTTCTTTGTTTACTTGTTTTATTTTGTTTTCATACTATGAAAATGGTCATACATTTGTATTCTCTAAACTGATGTTAGCACACATCTTTTTCCCCCTAAAAATTTTCCCCACAAAATAGAATATGTTTTTCATTAGACCAATTGTGGATTAGTAGTTTTCAGAAGAATTAGATGAATTTTAATGTGCATATATTTTTCTTTGTAATTTATAAATGAACCTTTCACATTCATCAACCTTCCATATTCACATAACATAAACCATATTACCAGTTTTCAGTATTTTAATCTTCTGATGTAGTATTAAAATATAGAAGATACAAGCAGTAAATCTTAATGTTTTATTTTCAAAATATGTTCCACTTTTGCATTTGAATTTATTCTCAGTCTACTTAAAAGAAAATGTTAATGCTCACGAGAGGATAGCTGTTATTTTCAGCTCCTCCTCAAACCATCCTTGCAGCCAATTGAAAACCAGGATGGAGGAAATTAGCTGAATTTGATATAGTTCAGCTGAAGCTGAATTTTCCTTTATCTAATCTTAAGGGGATCAATAGCAGCAAATTCTTTTCCCTTAAACTTATGGACTTAAAACAACTTTGAAAAGCTAATAAATGGCTAAGCAAAATGGGTTTTATTCAATAACCATGAAAGAAAATGTACCAAAATGACTCTCTATAGTTAATATTTGAATAAATAATATATTCAAGACATTTTTATTAAAATATTTTGTTAAACTTCTCATTTTAAGATCAGATGAAAGATATGCCTCTTGAAGGACTTTTACTTCGATGGACAATCTTATAGTTCCACACTTACATAACATTGAAAATAAAATACATTAAATACATGGGACACTAATTTTTATTAAAGAAGCAACAAGAATCAAAATATTTCTTTAAAATGTGACCAATCTAATTTAAAATAAGATAAATGGAAATTCAATCTATCTATGCAGTAAGCAGAATAATGCCCCTTGCCTCACAGATATCCATATTCTAATCTTCAGAATCTGAATATATTGTTTCATGACAAAGGGGAATTAAGGTTGCAGATAGAATTAAGCTTACTACTCAGCTGACTTTAAGATAGGCAGATTACCCAAGATTATCCAGATGGATCAAATTTAATTGCAAGGGTATTTAAAGGTAGAAAAGAGAGGCAGGAGAGTGAGTCAAAGGGAGGTGTGAGTGTTGAAGAAAGGCACGCAGAGATGTAACTCTTGTTACTCAAGATGGAGGAAAGGGGCCATGCATTAAGGACTGTGGGCATCATCTCAAAGCTGGAAAGGACAAAGAAACAGATTATGCCCTAGAGACTCTAGAAGGGAATGTAACTCTTCTGACACCCTGATATTCTTTTAGCCCAGTGAGACCCAGGCTGGACTGCTGAACTACAGAACTGTAAGTTTTTCATTGTTTTTAATCCACTCAGTTTTTGGAAATTTGTTAAAACATCAATAGAAAACTAATGCAATACATCATAGTTTTCGTATCAGAGCAAAAGAGCAAAATACACAGCATATGGGTTTACAAGGTGTGTGTGTGTGTGTGTGTGTGTGTGTGTGTGTGTGAAGTTGACTTTAGTTGAGTCAATTTTACAATACTATCTAAAATTTCAAATATGCCTTTTGTCTTTATAATCTCATTTCTGGAAGCTTATTCTAAAGTTGTATTTACATGTATGGAAAATATGTGCACAAAAATGTTGATTTAAGACAATTTTTTAACTTAAAAATTTGAAATAATGAAATACAAATCAATAAATAATCGCTTCCTATGCCTCTGTGTTTGTGTGGGTGTTGCTTTCATAGACTGTAATAGCTATAGCTTCAAAGAAAGACATCTTGGCAGATGGAGACAACTGAGGGTTAATTACTTTGAAGAATAAATTTTTGCAAATTTGAATATTGTACCATGTGCATAAACAACTTATTAGAAATGGGTTGGTGAATTTAAAACTGAATGATATCATCTCATAAATTTCAGGGCTAATGGATGGTGATTTTTTAAAAAGGTTATAGAGGTTTGGGTGAAAGTTGGAAAATCTAGTCTTCTAATTCTGGCCCACATTTTGTTGGGGTTAAAGAGTTTTTGCTGACATCCTCACAGATTTTTCTTGAATCATGAAATTGCAACAGTTTTCTTTGTCATAAGGTTAAGCGAAAAAACAAAATGAGTAAATAGCAAATAGAAGACTTTGTAGAACAGCAGATAACAATCTTGTTTAAAGCATAAATAAGTCACTGGTACTTGAGCCCTTCAATAGGTAAGGTTTCAGGTGTATCAAGGTAAGCAATTAGACTAAAGATGCCCTTCTATAAAGGGCCTGTGCTGAGAATGAAGTGATTCTTCTCACCTGGGACTTGAAAAGGATCTGATCATATGTGTAGCTCACTTTGAAGTGTGCTGTAGGTATGATGAGAAAAACCATCCATTTGTAATTGCTACTTTTAAAGGCAGGTGGGAGGAATGGGAACTCTCCCAAAAATCAGTTACACTTTTAAGAGAGCTGCGTTGGACTACTCCTATGGCATTTCCTCCAGTGAAGAAAGTTGTAACAAATAACCTCAGATAATTCCTAAAGTCAGCAATCCAAAGAGTGTTTATCAGGTTGAAAACTTGAAAGAGTTCTTTCAGTCTTGGTTCCAAATCCCCTAGGAAAAGAATATGGTGATGGCCATATGGGCCTCCTAAGAAATGTTTATCATGTGTTGCATAAGAACCCTATGGGTCATAGGTCTGCTGCTATACATAGAGTGGAGAGGTACCACTGGGTCAAGACAAAATACAGTGGCTGGGCACTTGGTGGGATAAAGCTCAGACGAGCAGCTGTATTTTCTCTAAAATGAAAACGAGTCTAAGATTGAGAAGCTCAAGAAAGAGAAAAAATAACCACAACATGGAGTAGGGTGCATGATGGTAAATCCTCTCATACAGATCATAACTGTCTTAATTTTAGTTCTTATTTAATTTTATATGAATTTTTGCATAACACTAATCAATGTACCCAACAAGGTAATACAATAAAGATATTGAATTAGATGAATTATGAAAAGTAACAGTTTAAAGAAATATACTATTTTAATTTTAAATACAGTATAAAGTGCTTATATAGTATGAAGTCCTTAGAATCAGTTAGAAATGTTTGGACAATGCATAAACATCCTATATATTTCAAATTAACAACGATTGAAATTCATTAATATGAATATATCTAGTAAGTCAAAGTGCTTTTATAGCTCTTAAAATTTTTGCCATGGTTACAAAAGATATGATTGCATATTGCTCTGAAAAATAAATAGAATAGCACAACAAACAAAATCAATGTAAAATTATATATATATATATTTATATGATCTTGTATGTAAGCTTGATTCTGGAAAAAACTTTTTTCTGAAAACTAAAGAGGACATTTTTTTTAAAGCCATAAACTTTTCACATAAAGAGAGTTAGGAGAGCTGAACTCCTTCCTCATCTATGCAGCCTTGGTGCTGTCAAAAAAGCAATTTTATGTGTGTCACAAGGTCAACTGTGGACTCTAAAGTAGTAAATCCACATATTTCCAGCATAGTTTCATGGCAGAATTACATGTTTTCATAGGAGAAAAAGCAATGAAAAGGAGAAATAGCATCTGCTCAGCTTTAGGCCTGATTAGGGAAATTAGTTCCATCAACATATGTAAATGCCGATTACTTACCTAACAGAATCTTAGAGCAGTAAGGAAGCATAAACGTTAGCTTGTCTCGGTAGCATAAATGAAGCATAAATGTTAACTTGTCTCGGTAGTCTGGGCTTGGATACTATTCTCCTAAGTGGTTTACTCAAAATCAATGAACTACAGACAAAACTGAAACTTGAATACATGTTTTGTTATTTCTTAATGGACTAAGCATCTCTAATATTTGCCTGCTCGGTACCAACTTGTTTGAGGAACTGTCCCTATTCTACACGTGTTTCTGATTTTCTACCAATCACAGAACCTCAGATGCAAACAATGGTCTTAGGACTTAAGTTTTCACTTGGGGCATTTTTCTTTAGGGAAATTTTCTCAGTAGTGATTTATTGGGACAGTAGTCTATTTGAACTTAATCGTGTTATGCAGCGTCTTGAAGAAACTTCTCACGAGTCACAGCTATTGAAAACTGAGTCGACATCTTTGCCTTTCTTTCTTGGTTTTGGGGTGAAATCTGAGTATAATCATTAAGGTTGAAATCAGGTATAGATTTTTCATAAATGCCTTTTGTCAGGTTGAGGAAACTATTCCTGTTTTGCCTAGTGCTCTTTATCATTATTAGATGTTGACTTTTGCTAAAAACCTTTTTTCTGCACATTTTGAGATAATATGGTTTTCAAGAATTTTTTTATGTGTTCATGGAGGATATTTGTCTATAGTTTGTCAGGTTTTGGTATCAGGATAATTCTGGTCTTACAGAAGTATTAGAAAATGTTTGTTTTATTTGATTTCCTGAAAAAGTTTGTTTGAATTTACTTCTCTAAATGTTTTGTAGAATGCATGGTGATTCTTCACTGCATGGTTCACTTTCCAGTTTCTTTAAGTGTCAGCCCTCTAGCTTTTTAAATTGTCCTCAGTGGAAAAAGTAGTCTGAGTTACCTGGTCATCTGTTACAAAAGCATAAAAGAACTTGGTAGTGGCTCTTCTTGGTTGGAGATGCTGATGAAAGAAGTCAAATTGAAATTGACTCATCTCAGTACCTATAAAGGGAAGCAGAAATGCACAATATCCTCTTAGCTTTACCCCTAAAATGTGTCTAATTACCTGGATAAGTCAAGTGAAGGAGAAATATTCAAAATACTAAAGCGCTGATTAATGATTACTAAAAATGCATAATATCACAGACATTTTAATCTATCAGTCATGGTAAAGACATGTAAGACAGGTGATTATATAAATTGTGTTCTCTCTTTGCCCTTGGTTTTTCTAATGTAACCCTGAATTTATCTCATGCTTTTTTCTTCATACTTGCAACACTTCTGTTCTATATACTGTTGCTACACAACATATTATGGTGCTGTAAAACATTTTATTATACTCATGGATTTTTTAAGGTCATCTATTGCATATAGCACATAGGAATGTCTTCTCTTAGATATACAATGTTTGGGACTTCAACTGGAAATAATCAATAGGCAACTTATTTTGCTCATCTCAAGATATTGAAAACCTGTCCTTGTGGAACTTGGGCTCCAATTTGTCCCAGATCATTTGGGGAAAATATGTATTGAAGAGTCATAGGCAGTTCAAGGCCATGAAGAGTCATGGCCTTTGTGGTCAGACAATGGTTTTCAAAAGACTAATCCAGTGATGCACTTAATTAAAACCTTCAGTTTAAATGACACTTTAATTTTAAGTTTTCAAGTTTTATATCATTGATCCATTGCCTTCCCCTTTAGAGGAGAGAAGTGCATTACCCTATAAACTCCATTACACAGTGTTGTGAACGAGGAGTATCACTGATGGACCACTGGTTTTTGTCATCTCACCATTGCTAGGAAGGTGTTGAAGCAACTATTCCAAAAGTAATCTGAGTATATTTAATGTGGTCTTGAAGACTGAATGCTAAAACTCTTTAGCTAAAAAGTCTTAAAGAAACTTAACTGCTTATGCAGGGAATATTTTGTGATTACAGAGCCTTTGATAATCTACCAGGAGTTTATGTTACTTAATGCATTTCGATAAAGCATAACTTTATTAAGGTTTGTTAGTGTAATTTTCTTTTTAGTAAGTATATGTCTTAGTCAATCCAAAATTTTCTCCAAACAAATACCATTATAGTCATATTCAGTGACAAATATCCGTGTTTGAAACAGAATAATTTTATGATAAACATATTCAGTTAATGGCTACTTCATTACTTCTACACATTGTAAATGCAAGTCTTGATAGGTTTCTATACTTTGACAGGCAAATTTCATTCCTTAGCGTAGCTCAAGTTACTATTAAAATATAAATCTATAATATATATCTAGATACTTTTCAGAGAATATAACTTCAAATTTTCTATGTTATGCTTCTCAAAATGTCAAGATACAGAAGTCTACATAACCCTTCCTTAGAGATGTTGAAGAAACCATATAATTTCCATTTGGAGCTGATTCACAGTGCAGCTACTGAGAAAAGTCATATCCTTTATTGACTCTTTTGACTATGACTAATAGAGTAAGAAGAAATTTGATGAAAGGGACCTATAAATTTGATTACCTAAAATAGAAGAGTATTTCAGTTTGCATCTTTAAACATTTGTAGGAGTTCAAAATTTCAGTCATTTTTCAGTTTTTTGCATTATATTTATCTTATAAGCCCCTCTATATTAGAAAATTTAGTTGGCTATAATTTGAGAGACAGTAAAATAGAGTAAAATCCTTTAAGTTAATACATTAAAAGTCATACCTTGACACATAGTATATGCTTTGAGAAGCAGTACTTGGACTACCCAAGCCTTTGCTCAAGATTTCCAAAATTATAGTAACAAGTACTTAAAAAGTAGTATTTGGACATGCCTTCCCTATTATGCAATTAATCTCCTCTTTGACAGGAGACCTCTCAGGGATCATTCATAGATTTAACCATTAAGCCCAAAGAGGCCTACTGAGGACCATCACTTTTTAGTTGGTCATCCTGCTTCGTAACAACAGCTCTGTCATGTGGCCAGAATGAAATATGATTTTAGGTATGGGTTAGATAAGAGAGAGAAAGGAGTATGAATGTCTTGCAATGAAGTTTAGCCTAATGAACTTTAGTAAAAATGGGGGCTTTACATATGTTTCCTTGCTCAGTGGAGATGTCAGCTTTTGGCTGTGAGCTCACAACATATTTCCAAAATTATTATTGTGATGTTGCTATTCTTTGTGAATATTGATAGTCCTGAAGGTCCTAGAGTCAGGGAGTAGGGGATATGAGTAAAGGCAAGACTCAGGTGTTCATGGCTCCTTAAAAATATTATGTAAAACTTTTTAATATTTTATTTTTAGATTATTTATATTTTTATATGAGTATCTAGATTAGTGTCTTTTTTTCCACTTCGTAAAAGGTGTAGTGAAGTGAAAACTGAATAGATTCTCTCAACTTCTAATTTTTCAGGCCAGATGAACTAGAGTTTATATCTAACTAGTACTATTATCCAGGAGGAAAAAAGGATCCAGAAACATAAAGTATGAAAGGAGAGGTAAAAGATGTGGAGTTATACATCCCCTAAATCCAAAATTCCCTAACATGTTGAATAGAAAAGCTTATGAAGAATATACCCAAGCTGTTGCCAATTGTTACCTCTTATGAGGAAACTTAAATTAAGGGTTGGTGATTAAGGGTTTATGGCAGTGTTTGGTTTTGTTTTTCATCTTTTGCTGTTAGAATACCTTTACAGTGAAAATATGTGTATTCCTCCTGAGTTTAAAAAATGTAAAATATGAAATATAAATGTCTAGGAAAATAACAGCATCATAACTATAAAAAGGATAGTGATCAGGATATTTTACATTCTTTAATTTTATACCCTTTTGTGTTTAATTTCTTTTTACAGCTAGAATGTGTTCATGCATGTTTGCAGCACTTAATTTTTAATTCTTTTCCACTTGACATTGACAACTCAAGTTTCTTCCCTTCCATCTCTTCCTGTTTTTTTCTGTTTCCTTTCTGTTCACCTGTTAGCCTAGTCCTCCACTGTTACCCATCTCATGGATTAATAATGCCAGTTGATGCTTAGATGTGAGTTATATCTTAAGAGTATGGTAGAAAACCGTGGAGTAAGCTATTAGCCTGTAAAATTGTGTTCGACACATCAGCCTTATGGAAGGTATCCATGTCATTCCTGAATTGGCTTATATTCTTGTTCCCAGAAAATTGCCCGTGAAAGATTTATATTCATCAGACCACCTTATATCTTAATGAGGAAATGTTGGCAGGTGTTAACATAAACATAGTTTAGAATACACAATATAAAAAGTTTGCTTATAGATATTACATAGGCCTCAAATTTTCCACATCTTTTGCTAAGGTGTTTCTAGCATTTAGGATATTAGTTTAGCAGAAATAAACATAGCAGCTTAATGTGTATTTATACATTGGGAGATGACAAGTCAACAGTGCAACTTTCCACTTTTCTCAGGCACAATTAGGAATTCTCACATCTAAAAACATATCTGAGGAACTATTATAAATGGAAGAAAAGTCCATCTTTCTTAATAATTAACAATTTAACAAGAATGGTTTTTTGTATTTACCCTGTGAAAATACATTCTGAATGCAAATAGAATCATAAATTTTGTTAGACATTTTACTTGCTACTTCTGTTTGAAAATAACTGCACAAATGAGCTCATCAAGAGACCATTCTTCTTATTCAGATTTCAGCTCAACTGTCAACGCTTTAGAGAATTCTTCAAGAAACTAGGTAAAACATCTCTCTTCTCCCTCCCCAACCAAGATACTATTTATCACATTATCCCCTAAATCCTTAAAAACTCTAACCACTATTCCATTATCTCCTTAAAATAATACTTAAGCACCATAATAGTAAACAAAAATAACCTCTTTGTTTATTCCTGCATCTCCATTATCTATAATGATATCTAATATCAAGTAGCTACCCTATAAATATTTTTGAATGAATACATTTTAATTATTGAATAAATACCAGCAAATGAGTAACAAATCTAATATTATTCTACTGGTGTACCGTGCCTTCACCTTTTCTAGATTATGTTTGATCAGAAAGAGAAGGGTAGGATTTCTTCCAATGCCAATGGAGATGATCCATGTTACGACTATTGCTGCGAATTTTCTCAGCCATATGGTTGGCAAATTCTGGCTTCCATAATCTTGCAAGTGCTGCTGGTCTATGTCTTTCTAAAATTATGCTCATCCGGCTCCCTGCCTGGTCTATAGCAGTTGTTCAGGAAGGAAATTTCTGCATCCAGTTAACCCACACTGATAAAACATAGAAAACAGGTAAAAAATTTTCAGTATCTCAAGTAGCCACTGTTTATTTCAAGCAACTAACTTTTAAACTTCTAAACTCTCGATTACGAACACATTTTCTATTCTGATAATTATTAGCCACAACATACATTTCTTTATATGCCACACTGAGCAAGAATGTTGGGCCAAGAAATTTTCTAAATATTTTCTTACTGAGATACTTCTCATGAAGATCACATAGTAAATAAATAGTATGATAAATAGACATAGGTATGCATGAAAATATAGAAACAGAGGTAGACAGCATATTAATCTTTAAGAAGCATAAACTAAAAGAGTAGGGCTCAAAAACAGTATTCATACAAAAAGGAACAGAAATTGAAACATAACAGTGGATAACACATGGGCTTGCTCTGCCGTAGGTGTGAAATAGGCAGTGGCAGCTGAAAGTTCTGTTCCTGATAAATGGAACTAGAAATGCTGCACATGATATGGGAAACTAACTCTAATCTTACTGTTTGAACCCTGTGTCCAATCAAGGTGTATATCAATGAGTGAAAAACTACAGTTGATTTGACTTCAATTAAATTCTTAAAATTTTAAGATAATTATAGATTCAGCTACAGTTCTAAGAAATAATAAAGAACACATATATTCTTCCCCCAACGAGAATATCTTGCAAAATTGTAGTGTACTATTACAACCAGGATATTGGCATTAACATAATTAGAATATAAAATATATCTATGACTCCAAGGATCCCTTATGTTGTTCTTTTACAGCCACATCAGGCAAGCACTAAGCTGTTCTCTATCTCTACAATTTTGTCAGTTCAACAGATTAAAAAAAAATAATATGCTATCTAATATTTTAGGATTTACTTTTTCACACAGTATAATTCTCTGGAGAGTCATCTTATTTTTTGTGCATATCAATAATCTATTCCTTTTTATTGCTGAAAAGTATGTATGGGATGGATGTACCAGTTTGGTTAACCATTCATTCATTCATTGGAAGGCATCTGTGTGGTTTGCAGTTTGGGGACATAAATAAAGCTGCAAAAAAAAAAAAAAAACTTGGGTACAGGTTTAATTACTAAAGTAATTCTTCATTTCTTGGGGATAAGTGCGAAGGAGTGCATTGATTGTTTCTGGAATCTAGACACTAAATGACCCTAAAACTCAGTCAAAATCTTTTCCAGAGAGGATCTACCATTTTACCTTCGCACCAGCAGTATAGAATGATCTGTTTTTTCCATACCCTTGGTAGCACTTGGTGTTAACACTTTTTAAATTTTTAAAAAAATTTTAGCCATTCAGTTAGGTATATACTGCTATCTCATTGTGGTATTTTAAATTGCATTTCCCTAATGACTATGATGTTGAAGATCTTTTCATGTGCTTATTTGTCATCTATATATCCTCTTCAGTCAAAAGTCTCTTCATATATTTTGCCCATTTTTAATTGGAGTTCTTGTTCTTTTATTAAGTTTTATTGATACATTATTCACATAGTCTAGATACTAGTCTTTGTCAAATACATAGTTTGAAATGTTTTCTCCCATTTTGTAGCTGCTTTTTTTTTCATCAGTTTTTCCTTTTATATCTTGCACTTTGGTGCCAAATCTAAGACCTTTTTGCCTAGCCCTAGATCTTAAATATTTCCCATTTTTGCATGAAAATGAAGTAGTCTTATGTTTTACATCTTGGTCCATGAACAATTTTGTGTAACTTTTGTAAGGTGAGACTTAGGTTATGGTTCTTTTTTTTTTTTTAACCTGTGGAGGTACAATTCCTCCAGCACCTTTTACTTTTGAGACTATCTTTCGTCTGTTGAATTGCTTTTATGTAGTTGGGCATATTTGTTTCAGTGTCTCTCTAGGCTTTTTATTTAATTCCATTGGTCTACATCTACCTCTCCATCAATTTCACACAATCTTGATTATTATGAACATATGTCTTCAATTTGCATAGATTTGTATGAGCTATTCTAGTGCTGTTTGCTATTCCATATAATTTTGGAATAATCTTGTCTATGTCTGTAAAAATTGTGATTTTGAGAGCAGTTAGTCTAAAACTTTATTACATTGGAGAAAATTGACAATTTTAAAATTAAGTTTTCCCATCCATGAAAATAGTGTGCCTTTTAATTTAGATCTTTGGACTTATTCATCATTGTCATGATTTTTCAGCATACAATTCCTGTACATGTTTTTTATATTCACACCAAAATATTTCATAGGCATATGCAATAATAATGTATTTAATTTTGGTGTACTTGTGGTTATTGCTAGTGTTTCAAAATAATTTTTTTGTATATCATGTATTCTGTGATCTGAATGGAATTGCTAATTAGTTACAAATGTATATTCCTTGATTTTCTATGTAGACAATCATGTCATCTGAAAATAGGGCCAGGTTAATTTTTTCTTTTCTAATCTATGTGCCTTTTATCTCCCCTATTATGCTTCATTATACTCTCTAGAACTTCCAGCAGTATGTTGAATAAGAGGGCTGAGAGTGGACATCTTTGTTAATATGTTGGGTTATACTGATTTTCAAATATTGTACCAGTCTTGCATTTCTAGTATAAACCCCACTTGATCATGGTGTAGAATCCTCTTTATATATTGCTGAATTTTACTTGATAATATCTTGCTAAGGACTTTTGTGCCTATTTGATTGTGGATATAAGCCTGCATTGTTCCTTTTTGTTCTGTCTTTGATTTAGAATCGAGAAAATAATAGGGTCCAAAAGTAAATTGGAAGTGTTTTCTCCTTTTATTTTCTACAAGGTAATATAGAGAATTGATGCTAATTCACTGAACATTTGGTAGAATTCTTCAGTGAAATTATGTCGGTTTGGGAATTTATTTGTGGGAGCTTTTAAATTATGAATTCAAATTCTTTAGTTAAAGGCTAATCACATTATCTGATTTGTATTAAATATGTTCTGGTAACTTTATATTTTTCCAGGAAGTGGTTCATTGCATTTAAATTATCAGATTTAGGTGTGTAAAATTGTTGATAATATTCCCTATTATACTTTTGCTGTTTATATTTCAGACCTGATATTGGTAATTTGTGTCTTTGTCAGTCTTGGTAGCATTTTATCAATTTCATTGTTATTTCTGAGGACCAATTTTTTGCTTTGTTGAGTTTTCTAAATCTGTGTTCTCTTTTAAATTCCATTTCTGCTACTTTATTTTCTTCCTTTTATGTTCTATATTTATTTTGGTCTTTTTAATCTAGATTGTTGATGTGGAACTTGAGAATAATATTGTAAGACCTTTCTCCTAGTCTAATATATCCTTTTACATATGACCAATTGCAAAAGATGCAATAAAATAGCAGAAAAAACACAAAATTCATGTGAGAAATCATATTATGGTAGATATAACAATCCCTTATAGAAATTTAAGTGAACAAAATACGTGTAAATGAATAAGATTATCTTAAAAGATTTTTAAAATATGCTGTTTACAAAAAACATACCTTTAAATATAAGAATGTAGAACATTGAAAATAAAATATAGAAAACATGTATCATGTAAAATTAATCAAGATAAAATCGATTAAAAATATATAGACATTGTCCTTGATATGATGTGATTATAGTGATACTTTACCTCAATGGTTTACCTACCAAAAAAAAAAAAATAACTTCATTCTAATCATGAGGAAAACATCATACATATTCAAATGGAGGAAACCTACAAAATCATTACACACAGTACACCCCAAAATTGTCAAGGTCATCAAAAACAATGAAAGCCTGAGAAACTATCAGTCAAGAGGGAACTAAGGAGATAAAATGGCTAAATGTAATTTAATTCCTGGATGGGATCATGAAATAAAAAGGATACTAGGTAAAACTAAGGAAACCTAAATAAAATATGGAAATTACTTAATAATAGGTCAATATTGGTTCATAAGTTATAATAAAACTACCATACTAATTAGTGTAAGATGCTAATAATAGGGGGAGCTTAGTGTAGAATTTATGGACACTCTAAAGATGTATACAACATGGTTAACAGGTATATCCTTATTAACAACGATAAAACATGATTGTAATGTTGAAAAACTACTTTTTTAAAAGTGTACAGGAGACATATCATTATAGTGTGTCTTAACAGACTCCCCCCAAAATAATTATGAATATAGTTTGAGATCACAGTGGAATATAACTAGAAATGTTCAAATTCCTAAAAATTTGGAAAGTGAATATTGTACAAAAAGATATCCTTTATATGAAAGAAATTACAATGTAAATTAGAAAATATTTTAACTGAAGGTATATTAATATGCCATAAAACTTTGTAGAATTCAACTTAAGATATGCTTATAGTGCAATTTACAGTCTCAAATGTGTATATTTGAAAGGAAAAAGGCTGATTATCAATGATCTAATTAAAGAAAAATATAGAGGAAATAATGAAGATAAGAATGATAAGAAATTAGTGAAATAGAAAACAAATGAACAATAAGGAAATTAGCAAGCCAAAAGTTGATTTTTGGAAATATGTTGAATGATGGAGGGATAGAGAGAAAACAGATTACCAATATCAGTGATTTATAACAATATAGCTTATTTGGTGTCAATTTAGCTTTTCAATTTTAGCTTTTAGGAATAATTCTGTTCCTACACACCTCTGCCCACTCATTTATGCTGATGTTGTCATAAACTGCATCTTTAATTTTAATGAATGTTTCTTTTAAATCATGTAGGAAATACAAAGTAGAGTTACAAACCAAAAATGCAATAATACTTGGTTTTATTTTTGCCTATGTATTTACCTTTACCAGTACATTTATTTCTTTATGCAGCTTTGAGTTTTTGTCTAGTGTCTCTTCATTTTAACCCCAAAAATGCCCTTTAATATTTATAGTAGGGAAAGTCCAATGTTAACAAACAAAAGCAAAGGGAGTTTATCTGGGAATGTCTTATTTTATCCCTCATTTTGAAGGATCTGTCTCAAATAGAAATCTTCACTGGCAATTTTTTTCATTCTTAGTACTTTCAAAATGCTCTTTGTCTTTGACCTTTAGCAATTTGCTGATATCGTTCTTTGGTGTGGATCTTTTTGTGTTTTCATCCTACATGGAGTTTTTTGAATAGCTGATTTGTGTCGATTCATACCTGCCATCAAGCTTTGGACCCTTGGGCCATTTCTACAAATACTCTCTCAGTTTCTTTCTCTCAGTCTTATCCTTCTGGGACTCTCATCACGTATGTTGGTCCTCTTGGTCATTTTCCAAGGCTCCCTTAGGCTCTATTCTCTGTTCATTTTTCTTTTCCTTTTTTTTTTTCTCTTTCTGTTCTACAGACTAGATAATCTCAATTGTCCTATATTCAAGTTTACTGATTCTTTCTCATGCCTATTTAAATCTACAGTTGAACCTTTAGTGAAATTTTCATTTCAATTATTGTACTTTTTAACTCCAGAATTTCCATATGGTTCCTTTTCATAATTTTTATCTCTTGATTGATATTCTCATTTTGTACAAAAATTATTTTCCTGGTTTCCTTTCATTATTTCTCAATGGTTTCCTTTAGCTCTTGAGAATATTTTAAATAGTTGATGTAAAGTTTTTGCCTGGTAAGTTCAATGTCTAAACTAACCTCTGGGATAGTTTTTGTAAAACTTGTTCCCTATTTTTTAAAGGGGGGTGTACTGCTATGATTCTTTGAATTTGTTTTTTGTTGTTGAAAAATGGACATTTTCATATTACATAACTAAATCAGATTTTTGCCATTCTAACTAATAAGTTAACAAGGTCTATAAAGACTACAATTGAAGTCATTTAACTAGAAATATACAACTAAAGAATCACATTTAACAAATGGTGCAATTTATAATAACATCAATACATTTAAATGCCTAGGAATAAAGCTAACAAATGATATGCATGCTCTCTGTCCCAAACTATAAAACAGTATCATAACTCTCACCACTGTTATTCAACATCGTTTTGGAAGTTTTAGCCACAGAAATCAGAGAAAAAAAAGAAATAAAAGAAATCCAAATTGGAAAAGAAGTAAAACTGTCACTGTTTGCAGATGACATGATATGATACATAGAGAATCCTAAAGATGCTACCAGAAAACTTCTAGAGCTAATCAATGAATTTGGTAAAGTAGCAGGATACAAAATGCACAGAAATCTCTTGCATTCCTATACAGTAATGATGAAAAATCTGAAAGGGAAATTAAGGAAACACTCCCATTTACCACTGCAACAGAAAGAATAAAATATCTAGGAAAAAACCTACCTAAGGAGACAAAAGACCTGTATGTAGAAAATTATAAGACACTGATGAAAGAAATTAAAGATGATACCAACAGGTGGAGAGATATTCCATGTTTTTAGATTGGAAGAATCAACATTGTGAAAATGACTATACTACCCAAAGCAATCTACCAATTCAGTACAATCCCTATCAAACTACCAAAGGCATTTTTCACAGAACTAGAACAAAAAATTTCCCAATTTGTATGGAAACACAAAAGAGCCCAAATAGCCAAAGCAATCTTGAGAAAGAAAACCAGAGCTGAAGGAATCAGGCTCCCAGACTTCAGACTATACTACAAAGCTACAGTAATCAAGACAGTATGGTACTGGCACAAAAACAGATATTATAGACCAATGGAACAGGATAGAAAACCCAGAGATAAACCCACGCACATATTGTCACCTCATTTTTGATAAAGGAGAAAAGACAGCCTCTTCAATAAGTGGTCCTGGCAAAACTGGACAGCTACATGTAAAAGAATGAAATTAGAACACTCCCTAACACCATACACAAAAATAAACTCAAAATGGATTAAAGACCTAAATATAAGGCCAGACACTATCAAATTCTTAGAGGAAAACATAGGCAGAACACTCTATGACATAAATCACAGCAAGATCCTTTTTGATCCACCTCCTAAAACATAGGCAGAACACTCTATGACATAAATCACAGCAAGATCCTTTTTGACCCACCTCCTAGAGAAATCGAAATAAAAACAAAAATAAACAAATGGGACCTAATGAAACTTCAAAGCTTTTGCACAGCAAAGGAAACTATAAACAAGACCAAAAGACAACCCTCAGAATGGGAGAAAATATTTTCAAAGAAGCAACTGACAAAGGATTAATCTCCATAACATATAAGCAGCCCATGCAGCTCAATAACAAAAAAACAAACAACCCAATCAAAAAATGGCCAGAAGACTTAAATAGACGTTTCTCCAAACAAGATATACAGATGCTGAACACACGAAAGGATACTCAACATCACTAATCATTAGAGAAACGGAAATCAAAAGTACAATGAGGTATCACCTCACACCGGTCAGAATGACCGTGATCAAAAAATCTAGAAACAATAAATGATGGAGAGGGTGTGGAGAAAAGGGAACACTCTTGCACTTTTGGTGGGAATGTAAGTTGATACAGCCACTATGGAGAACAGTATGGAGTTTCCTTACAAAACTAAAAATAGAACTACTATAAGACCCAGCAATCCCACTATTGGGCATATACCCTGAGAATAACATAATTCAAAAAGTCATGTACCACAATGTTCATTGCAGCTCTATTTACAATAGCCAGGACATGGAAGCAACCTAAGTGTCCATCAACAGATTAATGGATAAAGAAGATGTGGCACATACATACAGTGGAATATTACTCAGCCATTAAAAGAAATGAAATTGAGTTATTTGTAGTGAGGTGGATGGACATAGAGATTGTCATACAGAGTGAAGTAAGTCAGAAAGAGAAAAACAAATACTGTATGCTAACACATATATATGGAATCTAAAAAAAGAAAAAAAAAAGGTTCTGAAGAACCTAGGGGCAGGACAGGAATAAAGATGCAGACATAGATAATGGACTTGAGGACACGGGGAGGGGGAAGGGTAAGCTGGGACGGAACGGGAGTGTGACATGGACATACATACACTACCAAATGTAAAATAGATAGCTAATGGGAAGCAGCCACTTAGCAGAGGGAGATCAGCTCGGTGCTTTGTGACCACCTAGAGGGGTGGGATAGGGAGGGTGGGAGGGAGATGCAAGAGGGAGGAGATATGGGGATATATGTATATGTATAGCTTATTCACTTTGTTATAAAGCCGAAACTAACACACCATTGTAAAGCAATTATACTCCAATAAAGTTGTTAAAGAAATGAATAAATCAGTATCAGAATTTTTTTAAATGAGTAGACTACTACACCATTTTCTTACATTCAAGTTAATCCCAATCACAACCAAGTATTTTGTTTGTTTGCTTAAAAGAAACAAAATAACACCACTTCAGATTTGACAAAAAAGGATCTGAAGAGTCATATATCTTCTATATGATAAAACTAATTAATTCTCAAAGTCTCCACAAAGAAATCTAGGAATAAAGTTTCCTGGGTTTGACCATTTGGTTTTATCCTTATCAATCCTCATTAAAGGAATGTTAACTATAAAAATTATAAAATAATTAAAACTTAATTATAAAATAAGACTGTGATATTAACACAATAGCAAATCAGTGAAAACAGAACAGTGTCCAATAACAAACCCATACATGCATGCAAACTCACAAATTATAACCAAGGTGACATTGCAGTACTGTAGCAATAGGATAGCTTTTTCAAAAAATGGTGTTTAGTGGATTATATATCCAGATGAGAAAATGTAACCCTTGAGCTCTACATTTTTCATACTGTGTTCTGAAAAGAGAAAGTTTTTATATTTATGATATTAAAGTGTCAGTGTTAAAGTTTGCTTGTCTGAATAGCTGAAAAAGAAAGGGAAAACTTTTATGCTTTATCTTAGTGTTTTTCTGTACCTATTATCCAATTGGGACTAAAGAACAATCACGGGAGGAATAAATACAGTAAGACCCCTACATACAAACGAGTTCCATTCTGAGAGTGATTTCATAAGTCCAACAAAGTTAGCCTAGGTACCCAACTAACACAATCGACTATATAGTACTGTACTGTATTAAGTTTGTAATTCTCTTCACACAAATAATACATAAAAAACAAGCAAACAAAAAAAAAACATTTTAATTTTACAGTACAGTACCTTGAAAAGTACAGTAGTACAGTACAACAGCTGGCACACAGGGGCTGGCATCGAGTGAACAGGCAAGAAGAGTTACTGACTGGAGGAGGGAGAGGAGGTGGGAGATGGTAGAGCTGAAGGATCGTCAGCAGTAGGAGACAGAGGGTAATCTGCAATTTCACTCACCCCTAACGCTGATGACGCAGGTTCTGATTCCTTGCTGGATTCAATTCTGTCTACCCTCTTGAAAAAAATGATCCAGTGATGTCTGGGTACCAGCTACATCACCGCTGCTTTTATGCTTGCTTCCGGACATCCTGGGCTTGAAATAAAGATACTGCACTACTGTGCTCTATACAGTACTGAACGGTAAAGTACACAAAAGTACAGCCACTTATAGAGGATGCACACATGTTACGATGTACGGCAGGCACGTGAACTAATGTGATTGGACATGCGAATTCACGTTTGCATCTTTGAAAGTTGCAACTTGAAGGTTCGTATGTAGGGGGCTTACTGTAGATGACTAAATTGGTCAATATTCAAAACTGTAGCATTAAGTTAATGTTGTCTTTACAAAATGAGCTTCATGCACTGAGTTCCAAAAGAATGCATGTAGAAATATATTCGCACTCTGGTGGCATCTTATATATGAATCAGATTTAACAACTTATTTAACTTTCAAAACTGTTAAGATGAACTTTGTAATAGTACTTTCAACATAGCTGTAGAAACAAAGAGCTTCAAAAAGTACCAGTCATTCTCTGCCCAATATACCATTTAATTTTAGCTGTGCATATTCAGAATTAAACAGTGAATATTAAAAGAAGGGGTCATTTTGATTCCTGTGCTTTTCATAGTTCACTCTTTCCTCTAGGTTCCCTTTGTGGTACATTCCACTGTCTTCCTAATGTGGTTCAAAATGATATAAAAAAGAAGCTACTGCTTCAGGAAGAATCTAGAGGAGGAATAGTCCATGTCACCTAATTGCGTTATTTGGTGTGGACTTACTTGTCCATAGGCTTTTCGTTTATGTTGGTTTTGAAATGTGTGAAAAAATATTGAAGATGAAAATCTTTCTCATGACCTAACTTGATTTGCAACTATCACTTCTTCAAAATAGAGCATATAAAAAGATTCTACTAAAATCTCTTCTATTTAATTATGGTAAATTTTCTTAAGGAACAGAATGTATGATTTAGTCCTCTCCGTTTTAATGGAAATATATCAAATGTCTAATTGATCTAGCAGAAATATGTTGGTGCTTTTTAAGTATTGATAACACTCTCTCCTGGCTCAATGCTGAAGCACACTTTAAAATATTTCTGCTGTTTAGTCGTCGACAGGGGGATTATTTTGGGAGGGAAGAAGGAGGAGAATAAACTCTATAAATCTGTACTCACTTGGATGAATAGTAACAATAATGAAACAGGCAATATATTTTAGTGCAGTTATTTAACCTTAGGTTGTAATATTGATTACTGTTTTTCTTTTAACAATGCCACATATGTGCATGCAACATATTTGCCAACAAATTTACGAAAATTAATTTCTTACAAATAAATGCTCTAAAGTTTTGATGGACAAAATATTTAAATTTGAAGATAAGTTTTGCGTTTGTATCATCAATATGATAATTTTATACTTTATTGTCAGAGAAATTTAGAAATTTTATCCTTGCCCATTTCAGTCACAGAAAATCATGTTCTAATTCTAAAATTTACTAAAATAATTTTCAATTTTAATTTAGTCATGTTATTCAGTGAAAAAGAATATCACTTAATTCAGGCCTATAGAGTTAATAACTTTCATGAGTCATTTATATTTTATGAAGCAGTCCAAGGCTATGCATGGCAATCTGTGGAAACAGAGTTAGCATATCATCTGGATTTAATGTTGAAGGGACTTTATTTCCTTTCTTTTGAAATACCTGCTGTTTGACAAGCTTTGAGGAATGTAATCATTATATACATTATGTAGCTATCTATTTCCATTGCCATAGGTGTGATGTGAAAATTTAAATAACTGAATAAAACTTTCAAGGCCGCACTAAACGTTAATATATTGCTAGTAGAGGAGGAGGAGGGGTACTTGAGCTTAGATCAGAGTGATACATGATCTACCAGTAAGTGTGAGTTTCCCCAAACACTATTTTTTATGAATAAAAATATGTATAAACTGATACTTAGAAAAGGTGAGTTAACTATCATCCAGTCAGAGGGTAATGATCACCCTGATCCTGGATAGGTAACTTAAACTGTGTTCCAAATAAAGTTCAAGCAAAGCTTCGAGGAACGTTTCCTTTAACTTACCCAGGAAAAATCTTCTTGTCAAGCATCAATTATCCTTTTATTTTTTTAATGTTTTTAAATATAAATAAGGGATAATATGTCTTTTAATCCTTGCTTTGATGGCAAAAAATATGTGTACACATTTCATCTTCCAGAATTAAGGCAATGTTGAGGTTAGCTACTCATGTTTTTCTTTATTACACTCCTTTATGAGTAGCAGCCTGCATTATTGCTTATGGAGCTAATGATCTCAAAGTCATTTGGAGGAATTTTAAAACACAGAATGAAGCCCATTAGAGCTCAGTAGCTGTTCATTTTACACAACAATATAAGTACTGATGTTCCTAATTGCGTAGACTATCTATATAGCATAACATAGAAGACATCAAACTAGAGGCACAAATGCATAATTATACTACCTAATTATATTTTTCTCTCTTCCTGAATTTAGAGTTTCTGTAGTCCCTTTAAGGTATATAATGAGTGTAACTGAGTTATTAGAAAGATACAATAATATAGTATCTTGATAAGACTCTTTTTCCTTTCCTTTTGTTTTTATAGTGATTAAACTGTGGATAGAAAACCCTTTAAGAATAGTCTATTAAATGAATGATTTTTATGTTGGGGTTTTGTGATGGATAATTACACTTTTCCTTTTTAAACACTGCCACAGTAAAGGAATTTTCATTTTAGGCATGTTTGATAATCAATGAACTATTAATTGCACCACTTCATATTTTTTCTCCAGTGCCACTTGGCTTGTTATACACTAAATCAGTAACTTATTGACATCAACATGTTTCACTTCTCATTTCAAAGTAGATTTTAAATGAATTATTTTTCTTTATTCTATTCCTTGAGATGAATAAATTAGTAGGTGAATTATTTTTTTTCTTACATTTGCTTTTATGTTAAAATCCTATTCTTGAATTCAGCATATTGGGAAAATGTATGTCTCAGTTATATTAAGCCTCAAAATAACAAATATCATCAATCCTATTCTAATTTAAAGCATTCATGTTTAACTTAGTGTATATTAAATTCTTTCAGACCTTTTATATTGGCTATCTGAGCTATGCTTTCCAGAATTTATATTTAAAATCTTTTATTTGAAATGTTAAATTTAGCACCTGTAAAATATAATATAAGGAGGCATTTGGGTAAAGCACTAGAAATCATTGCTATTTATTTAACCCTCTCTTCTAAATAATAAACATCAGGTGCTTGGTGAAATGTGTTTTTTAGATGTTCTGAGGTTTATACCCCTTTGTTCAATGTCAGTGAAAGACATTTATTTTCAGGTTTTGCAGAACAGTTTATGGTGCCAGTAAAACTACATATGCTGAACAATGAAATCATTTTTTGGTGCTTGATGGGAGTATAGTATCTGTTGACATCTGAATTCTACTTGTATTATCAAAGTATCTAATAGACAATCAAACACATCTTGATAAATTCAGTTTTTAGTCAACCGATCTTCTTAAAGATGAAAAGGACATCTCTGACAGTGATAATGCATATTGTATCAACTCCTATGTTTTTTACCAAAAATGTTAGCTTAAGATCTACTTAGAAGCTGTAAACTTCTGAAATGTAACAAATAAATTAGAAAGCAGAATTACCTAATGACTATTGAGGTTTAACCCATACACTAATTAAATGAGGGAAGCGAGAAGGTATACATATTTTGTAACAATTTTTTCTATGGTTTTAGAACTATGGGGAATAAGTGAAGCACATAGATAATGGAACTTGTATGTATGTGAACTTTTCATGGTATGTGATATCATTGATTTATGATTTTTATATTTTTCTTTTCTACATTTACATCAAATCAAATTTTTTGAACTTTAAAATGTAATGTATTTTTAAAGTAAAATGTTTTATAATATTAGTTATAGGCTTACATTTTACATTCCATTTGTAATTTTCTAATTGGAAATCAATAGAAATAGAAATATTTTCTCAGGAATTTGTGATCTAAATAGATAAATGTGAGTAATACATATGTATTATTACTAATTTGGCATATTTGATTGAGTCAAGAATAATTAAAAATAATTAACAAAGGTAACTGACTACTGATCTTTATAGCTATCTGTATTTCATTAAATCTAAAATTACATCTGTTATAAAATTCATCATCATCTTAGGTGTCACCAAAGAAGAAAAAACTAGAGTAAAACTGCTGATCAAACTAGAGTATGATGATTTCTTACCACATCAATGGTAAGGTCAATCTACATTTCAGAGAAAAGCAAATGTGGAAAAATAGGCATCTTTGAATCAAAGAAATTAACTGAAAACAAGTTAAGGGATTTTCTAAATTTTATGAAGAAATTGTAGGCTTGCTGTTTTTATCTGGGGGAAAAGTCATATATTTTTATCATGTCTCTGACATAAAAGGAAAAGTAAAGGTCACTAGAATGCTCAGAGATACCCTGTTTTTTCATTTTCCCTTGGATCTTTTATTGTTTTTGTGTGTTCAATCTCCATTCCTTTTACCTGTATCTCTGATTTTCACCTGTCTATGTAATACATGTATATATCTTTAGAACTCTCCTCTAAAATATAAAGACCAGTTACAATGTTTTATCTTCTTTCCTTCTCAGAAATTATTTTACACTTAATCATTTGTTCCTTCTGATACCTTTTTCTCCTTTGAATTTTTTGACAGCATTTTTCTTTACCTCCCTGATTCCCCCTTTAGAGTCATTTAGCCAATAATATTGTTTTTTGTTTTTTTTCCCTCTTAATTGCTTTATTTGTTCTCATCACTTCAACAATAGTCTGCACTGGAAATGCCTAAATCTGCATTTCATTCCCAGACCCTATTTCCTCATTTTTCAAAATCTCTGTTCAGATACCCAGATATCTTATATTTAATACAAGGGGAAAAATGCATATTTTCCCTCCTTTGGAGCTTGTCCAGTCTTTCAAGGTGGAAATCTTGGAATGATGTTCAATTCATTCTTCTGCATCACCACTTACATTCATTTGTAGTGGATTCTATTTCATAATTATTTAAAACCTATCCCTTCCTCTAAATCCCTAATATAACTTATTAGTATTCAAATCCTGTCGTTCCTCCACCTAGACCTGTATAAACAAAACAACAAAAAAGTTACTATTTCTTCATCAGAGAGCTCTTTTTGCCTATGCCAGATTTCAGGTATCTTCTGCATTTTCCATCTTTCTCTCTCTTCCTCCAGTTCATTCTCAAGAATTTGTTGTGATATCTTCCATATCACTGAGCTCCTGCTCTGCCTCTTCTGCTTTTAAACCCTTTCATTTAATTTTTACTTCAATGTATTTTAGTATTTTATATATTCAGTTTCTAGAGTTAATAGAAATTGTGTCCGGTGTTTTGGCTGGCTCGAGGTTTTAGAGTCTAGTTTCCTCCTGTGCTTGTTTTTGACCATTTGCTGAACATAATATTTGAAATATAATATATTTATATAGATACTTTGAAGAATGCAGTAAAGTTATTTCCATTCAAAGGGAATTTATATTTGCTTCTGTGAGGCATCTAGTGCCTTTTTCAATTAAAGATCACATTAAGCTATTTTCAAGATTTGAATTTTTTGGTATTACCTAGGGAATTTGAACTGGGTTATGATTTTGCATGGGCCAGCTCTACTCTGAAGTTGCTACATTTGACCTTGTGTGTTTGAGGGAAAAGGTCTTATCTTTTATTCATCCCTTTGAATGTAAGCTGAGCTTTGATATTTTTTTGTTCTAGAGCTCCTTCAAAATAAGTTTGTAATATGTGGAGAAGAGAAATACTCTTATGGCGAGAATGGTTCTCATGCCTGTCTGCATCTGGATTCTTGTTTCACTAAATATTAGGATTTGACAGCTTTTTCATGCTTCTGTGATTTAAAAAAAGACAAAAACACACTTTATCATTGTGTAGTATATCCAACAGAAAGAGTAACACAAGTAATCTAGCCCACCAGAAACAGGAAACTGCTCATACTGTTACAGTACTCTGTTTCTATATTGATACTCTTTCTAGAACATAAATTGTTTAAGAATAAAATGCTTTGTCCTTTTTCATGCTTGCTTATCCCACTGAACCCAGATGAATGCTTCTAATAAGGTAATAGACAAAGTATCTCTATACCTCATTTAATGAACTTTGGAATCAAATACCACATGGTCATTAGATTTGTTATGACATATACTACATGCTGTATTGGATATAATACTTAACCTAAGTCTCAGCTTATTCATCTATAAAATGGTATAACAGTGACAATCTATACTAAAATGAGACCCTGCAAGTAGTTAGTATTACTAAGAGTAAAGCACACAGATAAATGCTTTACCTGCATTATCAAATTTAATTAGACACAGCCCTTAGTGTAGGTATAATTATGTTCGCCATTATAGACCTTAGGAAATCGAGTCTGAATGTAATTTGCTTGGCCAAGGTGCCACAGCTTGTAAGTAGCAGAACATGGAACAACAACCCAGATATGCCTCATTCTACAGTCAGTACTTTGAGCTGGACTCAGTATGTAACAGAAGGTCTTATTTATATTTGTATGAATGTATTATTTAATAGTTATTTTTATTACTGAAATTTTTTTCATGCATCTGCTGTGCATTGGAAAATAATTCACAACACACATTTAGACTTGACTAAATAGTTTTAGTCCAAAATATTTTACCTTTTCTATGAAGAAAATCAGGTAACAAGATCATTCCTGACTTTATTCTCCACTTTCATGTCCTCATTTCTAATATATATCCCCTTATTCTTTGGATTTAACAGTGTTTCATGTTATTTCCTCTTGTTTCTTTGCAGTCATTCCCTGGTGATCTCATTTACTAAGTGCATTCCTTAGCAGTTTTCATATTCCTAAAATTGAAAAATTACAATGCATATTTTAGACCTATTTGTATATAAATCATAGCAATTGTCAATTTATTTTCTAAGCTTTCCACCCTAAATAAACTTTCTCTATTATGGAATAACCACCAGATAATGAATATCATTAAAGTAAATAAGGATGATTCATAAATGTGAATGACTAATATGAGAAATTATCTAAAAGAACATGTCATGTCTATCTGCTCTAGGGAGAAAAAAAGTCAATTACATTATTTAAGGACATCATTAACCATAAGAAGAATCTGAATCTAGGTTGCCATATAATGTAACAAATTTGTGTTTACAGAGCTATTTAAAAGTAACATTTTCTAACTGAAAATTTCATTTTTTTCAAAATAGCTTCTACATAGATGAAGAAACTAAATCATTTCAGTAACTGACTGTAACTGACTGTGTTTGCATAGATGATTATTTTACCCAAACCTAGTAAAATCACATTATTTAATATATTTAGTAAATAATACATTCAGAAAAGCATTGAGGTAGAAGTGAGATATACCAGCCTAGTAATGGGAATATTAAAAGAAGGAATTAAATTTCACATTGCAAGAAAGATGTACAGTAGTAGAAGCATTGCAGAAACCCTGTATAGCCTCATTTGTCATAAGCAGAAGTGACAAAAGGGACCAAAATTTAAATGGTATCTTAAAATACTGTCGGCAAAACTGTCTCAGGCTTGTATATCTCCCTGCTTCCCCATATCACATTCACAGATCAGTTGTTTACCACCAATTTGAAGCTGGAGAATTAGTCCTGAAAGAAGACTGCACTTGGTTAGGTGAGTCTGAGGCTTCCCGAAAAAGACTTTGCAACAGAGTAGAGCGTTCTTGTATTGGTATTGCTAATGGTAGTTGAGAGTGGAGTTGACATAACTTCATGATTGCTCTGCTTAAGCACACAGAGAAAGCTGCCAGTAGATATATCCACCCCTCAAAAAAGTAGACCTTTCAGTATCTTTACACGTTAGAGAGGAAATTAAGTAACATTAAACTGCTTTGATTCAAAACATCAAGCAAAACAATCAAGGATCTCAAGGCAAATGAGAAAAACCATCAACACTAAAAGAGGGTGCATGTATACTAATAGAACAGCTCATCATAGAGAAAACACATAATTCGGAGCAGAAGAAAACTTTGAAAATCACATACTTAGTGTGTTGTGACATTCAAGAAAATAAGCATCCATAAAAGAGGCTACTATGATAATAAGTGTAATTGGGAAAAAATATGCCTAAGGAAAAATTCACTAGACAGGGAGTAAGACAATAAATATCTCAGAATATAGAGAAAATAAACACTTTATAGTTATGGTGTTAAGGGCTATGAGGAATGAGGAAGATGAGATTTGATTTAAGAATCATACATATGCTATATTAATCCACATAGACCAAAGTGTATTTGATAAGCATACCAAATAGGAAGATTAGAGGAAACAAAGGAAAAGAAATAAATAACATATCTCAGACCAAAAAAAAAAAATTCAGTTATGTTATTGTTGTGGGAGAATTATTAAACACACAACTCTGATATTTAGACATTTTTGTGAGATTTCTGGATACCAAGTTTAAATAAAAACTCAGTTTCTGTGGAGTATAAGTTTGTTAGTAATTAAGATAAGAATCAAAATAATAACACTATCAGCATCACCGACACTGGAACACAATAAAACAAAGTCTTCACATATCAGGGATATTGTCAATATCACCTACGGATACAGACAAAAAATTTAGAGGTTTGGGGGTAAGCAAATTAAATTAAAGGTATAGTCCAAAATTGATACGTGAAGACAACTTTAAGAAGAGTACAGAATAAGAGATGTCTTAGTAAATCTCTCTGATAGCCTGATTATCCTGTGTTGAATGATAGTATCCACCTGAATTTGATATTTGCCATTTTGTATCATAATATTATTATTCTGAAAAACAAGAAGAAGGTACGACATTGAGGTTGAGAGAGTGGATACAGACAGGAATATTTAAAAAGCCTGTACTGATGACTTGGAATCTAAGGCACCTGATGATTTCTGTACTTCTTTTTCTCATTTCTGGATTAAGTAGAAGCATCTATGCATGCTGAACCACAGCTTATTCTGTTTTAGTGGCTGTTAGTGATCGCACTGGTCAAAGCCATCATGTACAACAACCTAAAACAGGCTAGTTTTACTTTTTTTTATAGAAAAGAAAAACACAAACTGTTTTCTGGTAAGTCCATTCAACATAAATTCATGATTCAATATAAATTAACATCATCAACAAAATTAGCAAAAATCAGCCGTTGACCTCTGCCTTTCTTCTTAATTATACAAATAACTCTTGGGGTAGGGGTAAATTTCTCATTGCTCATGTCAATATATTCAGTCCTTGAATCACTGAAGTTAACTTTGTCCACTGAAGTTTATTTATGTTTACTGCATGATCAGATTGTGGGCCCCAATCTATAACATCAAATTACTTAAATAAGAATTTTAGGAAGGTTTGTGCAATCTGCGAACGATTCTTACATATAAACTGGCAAAATGAAGTATCAAAGTGGGCTTCCATCCTGAAAAGTGCTTTACTCTGAGGTGGGGGTAAGAGGGAATAGGAATGCATGTAGAAGTTGAGTGAATTTTTAGGTCATATACGTGAGAATATACAATGCTAACAAACTTGATTTGGGGAAGAGGTGTCATTACAGTTTGATGAGACCAAGTCAGACTTCACAATGAAAAGATTTCATAGGTATAAAGGGAGAGAAAACCCTCATAAATTGTTATCCATCTTGGACTTGGTCCACTTGGGCATTATAAAGATAGATAGGAAGTGTGATTTTATTTACATCAATTACAAAATAATAAATGATCTAATGATGAAAATCATCTAAAATTCAAGCTTAAACAAAAATGATAAAAATATTTTTTCTTTTCACTATTAGCACAAAAATTTTATAATATTTTGGTACAGGTGTAACATTTTTGTAAGCCAGTAAGCCAGGCATAATTAATTTTTAATGAGTGTTAGTAAAATCTGCCGAGTGCTATAATATACTATGTGTAATAATATGTGGTAGGGAAAAAAGGGGACACAATGAAAGCATAAAGTGACAAGGTCCTTACTCTTCAATCAGTTCTTATGACTTTTATATTCCTTAGACACCTGGTACAAAATATAAAAAAACAATTATACTGTAGCTTTCTAAGTTTTGGAATCAGGAAGTATGAGTTCTTCAGCTTTGTTATCCAAGATTGTTTTGGCTATTCAGGGTCTCTTGGAAATTCCATATGAATTTTAGATGGGTTTTTCAATGTTGGAACAAAACGTCATTGGTATTTTGATAGAGATTGCTTTTAATTTGTACTATTTGGGTAGTATTGACATCTTAACAATATTAAGTTTTCCAGTTCATGAACATGGGATGTATTTCCATTTATTTATGTCTTAATTTTTTTTCAGCAACGTTTTGTAGTTTTCATGGTACAAATCTTTGACTCCTTTGGTTAAGTTAATTCTTAAGTATTTTATTCTCTTTGATGTTACTGTAAATGGAATTATTTCCTTAATTTCTTTTTAAGGTTGTTCATAGTGTATAGAAATGCAAAATAACTTTGACTGCTAACCTTGTATCCCACTATTTGTCTGGATTTATTATTTCTAACTTTTTTGTGGAATTTTTAGGATTTTCTACTTACAAGGTCTGTGAACAGAGATAGTTCTACTACTACTTTCCAATTTGGATGCCTTTTCTTCCCTTTTCTGCATAATTGTTTTGGGTAGTATATCCAGTACCATGTTCAAAAGAAATGACAAAAGCAGGCATTCTTGCCTTATTCCTAATCTTAGAGTGACAGTTTTCAGTCTTTCACAGTTGAGTGTGATAGATTCAAAACAGTGTGGTACTGGCAAGAAGACAAATATATAGACAAATAAAATAGAATACAGAGCCCAGAGATAAATGCTTACATATATGAATAAATGATTTTTGACACGGGTGCCAAAATAGGTAAAAGACAGTCTTTTCAACAAATAGTAATGGGAAAACTGGATATCCACATGCGAAAGAATGAAATCAGACCCTTACTTAGCACTAAAATTAAAAGATTAACTCAAAATGTACCAAAGACATGAATGTATAGCTAATACTGTAAGACTCCTAAGAGAAAACAGAGATAAATCTTCATGATGGAAATTCAGAAGAATTTTAATTCTTTAATCTTGGAACATCTATAATTTAATTATATTTTCACATGTTGGCATCAACCAAGTTAATCAAAATAAAGTATTGAATTGCATGGGGAAAATGAAGAATATAAGACCGTTAGAATCAAAAATTGCTATATGTTTTTCTCAGTTCATTTGGTCAAGATGTTTGTACTTAAGAGTATGCCAAAAGATATTTTTCCAACATTTTAGTATGTACATTGAAGATACAGCTGTTAGCTTGTAAATAAAACTTTGCAAAAAACTCTTTATGATATTAGAATACTAGCATCATGAAACTAATTCACACTGATTTTTTTTAAATAAAGAATTAAGACCTATTTTTAAAATTTCTCTCTTTTCAATGCCTTTATTTACTAATCCACCAAAGACTTTGTTGTTTTGTCTGGTCTACCACATTCCTCTGCCCTTTATTTTACACTCCACTGTCCTTAGGCAGACTTTCCTTTTCCACTGTGCTGAACATGTCTCATATACACTTTCCCTTACAATGCATAATCTGGACTGTGTCATGTCAGGGATGGAAAAGTGCTTTAGCCATATTTAACACTTGGTTCCCTACTGACATTTAGTGAAACTTATTTTGATGATTTTTTGTGTTTTTAAGCTCTTGGATAGATTTATTAAAATGTTTTATGCAATTTAATAGAATAACTTGTTCAGATATGAAAGGAGACTTTAGAGATTATATATTATAAACATCGATGAAATGTGAAAATTTCAAAATTATTTACTTCACTTAATGATTCTATAGTGAATGTTATAATAAATACATTTTATACATAATATAAATTCACAATTGAAATGTAGGCTTAGAAATACCTTTATAAATCTACAAAACAAAACTGCTCATTTTATGGAAGTAAAGTTCCACATATACCCAAATCAAGGCAAATAACATGGGCAGGTGTAGAATGAGGTCTTTCTTCTAACTCATAACAGCAACCCTCATCCACTAATTTGCCAGATGAAGCACTATACAATGTAAATTCTAAATATGGTTTACCTGGGTATAAAATAATGTCTCTCATTGACCTGTTATTCACTAAAATATTTTGAATATGTTTCCTGATAAGAGCAAATATATTTTGGCTAATTACAAAAGTATATAGTAGGTCTATACGATGTTGCTACTCATTTGTTTCTTTATATAGCTGCCCAAAGATGTTCAAAATGTGTGCTAAATTCCTTCAGTATGATACCATAGAGTAACTGTTAAAATTGTGTTTGAAGTTAGAAAGATTCTCTATAATGTGATATGGAGAATACTTGAATGACAATATATTTATTTGGTTCCTCTCTCCCATGCCCCTCCCCATACATACACATACACAAAAGTACACTACAGTGTGGGAAGGAAATTGAGAGATAGAGGAGAAAGAAACAACTTATTGCTGGTACCAAGATTTTGATATATCAAAATACTCTACCTTTATTTGACATGTTCTGATTGTCACAATTAAAGTGCCAAATGCCTAATCATAGACACGTAGCTCACCCTAAACATTTATACAACATTAAAGTTAAGTCCACTTTAGACCTAGCTTTGTGGCTAATTTTTAATATGACTATGAGCATGTAATATTGATATATGTCCATTTCCTTAAGTGTAAGAACAACATTTTCCCTTGCTTTCTTTCTAAATTCATTCAACTTGTTTCTTTTTTAAAAAATATGATATGGGCAGGGATTCTGTGGCTGCTATCAACCTCAAAACATCACTATCAATTAGTGATATGTGCTTGGCTGTTAGAAGAGATGATTTTGTTAATTCCAACTAGATAGATATCCATCTTAATTCTTATTTATTTTTAAACATAAAATATTCATTTAAAAACAAAACTATTACTAGATCTAAACTGCATTTGGGGAGCCCATATTAATGGATTTAATTCATTTATTGCTCATTCAATAAATATTATGTTTCTAATTCTAGGGCTTGTTATTTCCACTACTACTCTTATAATTTTTGTAGGTCTGTCATGGTTCCCCCAATTTCAAATACGTAAAACACTCAAGATCTTAATCATACTTTAAAATAATAAATTCCTTTACCCTTCCTACAGACATGAAGCAGAATTTATTTTTGCCAGCTTAATTGTCATAGTTAGCAAGAAATAAGGGCTCAAAGACAGAAGAGTAAGTAATAGGAAATGCTTACATCATTTTGTGCCCAAATATTTTAAGTGTAAGTTAAAAGAAATTGTGCTCCTAACACGTTGTTTATTCCTTATTACTGACTCTGAGTTTGATAACATTCCTTTTATTTTTTTGTCTCCTTCCGGGTTTTTTACTTCAATTTAACATACTTAGAAATTACTTTGTCTTGCAAACTACTTTGTGCTCTTGAAAGGTTTTGAAAAGCTTAGTGGTTTCCTATTGTTCTTAATTGCTTGAAATGCAGGAAAATGAGTAAAAGAAATCTTATTTCCCTTTGAGATGATTCCCTTTCCATTTAGAGATCTTTGCAGAAATTGTGTCGTTTTTCTGCCTATTTATATGATTGTATTTATTATCATCTAATGTTCAAGTGACTGCTTAGACAAAGATAAACTAATAGACTATAATCCAAGAATAAAACTACCTGGTTTTCTTCAGAACAAAATGAATATGCATATATATATATATGTATTACAATAGACAGATATATAAATACATGCATCATATAAAAATACACATAAACATATATATATAGTATCAAAATCAGAATTATTAGTGTATTTTTCAAAGATTCTTTTCACAATGCAGTGGCCTTTGCATTATTCTTTCAGATAGACAACACAGTCAGCATTCCTGGCATAGACTCTCAACACTGGTGTAGACTCTCAACCCTAGAGAACTTTGCAAAAATTTCTCTATTACTTTGAAAGAATGGAAGCTATTGGATTACAATTAAATTTAGGTAGAAATTGAAAGATGATATTTCAAGTTCTCAATATCAAACTTTAGAGCCTAAATATGATAATCAAACACTGAATTAGATTTTCTGTTAGATTGGTATATATATTAGCAGAAAATCAGGTTGACATTTTATCAGTAGCTGCTCATCTCATCAGAACTATTTTACTCTACATTGCCTACATTCATCTTGCTCTCCTTCCAAGGGAGAACACACTATAGAAAACTAATATTTATGTTAGAATTGGCAACACACTTAAGGTAAAGAAAATGCACCCTGTAGGTTAGCAAATGTTTTTGGATAAAAGAATGTTCCAAGTAGTACCTTTAGTTATCAGAGCAATGTCATATGATTGTATATTATTTAGAATTCATTGATACTAATATTCTCCTTAACAAAGATTTCTTATTGAATTTTTGTACTTCAATATTTTTCCCATTACTGTATAAATCTTTATTTGATCTATATTTATATTTCATATATCAAAATATCTGTGGCAATATGAATATGAATTAGTTTATTAAG
This sequence comes from Monodon monoceros, assembly GCF_005190385.1. Lineage (NCBI taxonomy): Eukaryota > Metazoa > Chordata > Mammalia > Artiodactyla > Monodontidae > Monodon > Monodon monoceros. The sequence goes on along the minus strand of NW_021703768.1, from coordinate 85,995,190 downwards.
ATAGAGGAAATGCATAAGATTCAGTATTCTGCAGGCATAATTTACTTAAAAATTTTCTCATTAATTTGAATTCAGTCAGTAACACGTATCAGATAAATCCACAATTATTTTTTAGATATTCATGTTAGATTTACTATATTCCCTTGTTTCTCTGCAACCCATATCACCAAATATCTTTCTCTTGAGTTAATCACCAGTATTTTCTCTTTCAGATTTTAGTAGTATAGCCACATATTCAATCACCTCCTTAGGGAATTTTGTTCAACTGAAATGGCTTACTGGATCCTATATTCTTGGATAGACTCTACTGCTGAGTATCTTAATTTATTCAGACATTTTAAAATGGAAATAGCCATCATAACCTTCGAATTCACATTTTCATCAAGACTGATTTTAGTTGGTGCTTGTCTATCAAAGGCTTTTCTTTTTTCTTTTTTTCTTTTTCTTTTTTTTTTTTTTTTTTACAGGTTGTTGGTGACTAACAGCAGGTTCTGTCTATACTGCTTGTTCCTTAATTTGTGGACCCTATTTATTCTCCAGTTGTTTGCTGATATCAAGTTTTCTGTTTCCCCTTTTTCCTCCCTTTCCTTCTCTTCCTTTTCTTTCCTTGTTCTCTTCCTCTTTCTCCTCTTCAACCCCTTTTTTTCTAATTCTTTGTTAAACACAGATGGATGTAACTTACCCATACTATTAATAGTCAACTTTCCAGGCTTTTTACCTAGGCTGCATGATTATTAGGTATATGGCCTGTCTTAAATGTTATCCCAGGTAACATTTCACTGATAATACTCTTTCAAAGCTCCAATCCATTTCTCTAAAGCTTGTCACCCATCCCCAAGCCACTGTCATGTATTTTAAGTTTGGGTTATGCAAACTCCTTAATGTGAGCAAGGTCAGTCAGGAAAGACTAAGCCCTGCAGCAATAACAAATAATTTCAACTTCTCAGTGGCACAGCCCAACAGCATTTTCTTTCCTACTCATGCAACTTAGTCATTATGGGATAGCAGGGGACCTCTGCTCATTGTAGTCACTGCAGAAGACCCAGGCTGAATAAAATTCTTTCTTAACACATGCTGCCATAGACCACCACAGCAGGGTGAAGATAGTAGGGATCTATTTCACACTGGCTCTAAACTTTATGCAACAAAGTGACACTCCCTACTCCTCACATTTTATTGACCAAGGTAAGTAAGAGCCTAACTTTGAAAAGCTCAGGGAAGCATAATCCTTTTTGAATTGTTCTAATTACCCTGTTCATTTTTATACTATCAAAATTTCTCATTTGCTCTTTTTCTTTTACTAAAATACTATTGTTTGAACACATATCATAGTAATTTAAACCCATATTTCATTGTTGCCACAAAAATAATTTTTGAAAATCTTGTATATAGTTGGTATGTAGCTCTAAATAAATGTACACCAAATTTATGAAGTTTACCAATATTTATTGGTCACTTATATAGTGAGAGCCCTATACTAGTACTTAGAACAACTCTGTAATAGAGGTATATCACAACTGATATGGAACAAATATTTTTAGCCATGTGGTGCTTCAATTAGTTAATAGCCACAACCATGTCCATGTAATTTTACTGCTAGTTGTTAACAGTTTCCTACTTATTAGATTATGTCTATAATCAAAAGTGGAGCCAGCTAATGGTCTTACCTCCTTTACCTAATCTTTGAAATGCATAATTGTAACTATAAATTAAAAGCATAGAAGACTCTATATTTAGAAAAATACTATCTCACTATAGGACATTAAACTAAAATCTGGTAGTCTGTTACCTCTTTAAATAAAATATCTCAATGAGTAAATAACAGGTACTGATGATACGGAGAATATTGTTTTGAAGTATTACTAAAAAGCATTATTTTTTGTTGCCCAAACTTTACAGAACACCAACTGCCTGCAATTCTGTCCTTTAATTGCCTGAGAATTATGTGTTCTGAATGTGTGGTAGTTTATGAATATGTTCATGATAGTTTAACATATATGTAATATAATATGTATTGTCTATGAGAGAGAAAATGAATTCACTTTAGAGTCTTACTATGAGTTGATTATATTTGGAAGCTATAAATTGAAACAAAAATGCTGGATTTTTGTAGTTTAGTCTATAATAACTGAATAATTCTTAAAGAACTTTGTTTTCTCAATTCTGAGCCTTACACAGAAAATCAAACTGTTCATGGTAGTGAAGAAATACTTGTAATCAGCTGTAAAATTAGTTTGTGATATTTCTTCTTAAGTCCAGTTTCTCAGAATATAAATATCCATGCATGCACTGGCTTGGGATCAAATACTAAAGCATAGTATCAAAGGTAACTAAAAAACTATGTTAAGAATATTAATCATCTAGGAATAAGTCCTACTAAAAGTTACCAGGCTCTAGTTACATAATGAAACCAAGAAATGATCATTTATTAACCCTTTTCTTCTCCCCCATTATTTTGTGATACTTGATTTGTTGTCATAGTTTTAGTAGTAATTTGTACAGTTACACAGTAAGTGGACCATGCTTTGAATTCAGCCCAATCTCATAAATATACATTGATCAGTAAACCTATATAAGGCATAGTTCTTATCTGGTTTCTGAAACTAGACTTTCGATGTTACCCTGAGACTTGTGGTCAGGGTGAGAGGCCAGGAAGTACATGCACATTTTGTTAGTTGAATTTCTACCTTAGAAATGAATTACAATGGGAAAATTGCCTTTCACTACACTATTTAATGGGGTTCATCTCATACAGAGAATCTGGAAGATCACAAGTTATATGATATATCAAAGAAATAACTAACAAAACCACTTTCTGGCCTCCACATAAGTGTGTGCAAAAGAGAGTAGAATGATACTTGCTGGAAAATTTCCCTAAATCCTTCTTCATAATCATAATGTACAATAAAGTTAACAAAATCAAGAACAATAATTTAAATTATGTGTTGATACCCAACTGTAAAGTTTATATATTTTCTTATATTAAGATCAGGAAAGTACTATTATAGATGCTTTTATAACACTCTAAGAATTATGTCATTGTAGGGAAATTAATGAATTTTTAAAACATTGGTAAATAAAATTTATATTTGTAGTTATATATCTTATTCACTAACTTATATGCAAAAAGTCTGTCTTTACTTCATTTTGAGGTAATCATCATTGACTATAGCCCTCAAAGAGGTTTTTTTCAAAATATGTATTTGATTTATGCATATACTGCCTTGTTACTTAATAAGTCAGATACATTAGATACATTAAACAACAAGAACATTCTATTCACTTGTTTTAACAGGCTAACAAATTATTAAGCGTAGTATTTTAGGTGATACAGAACAAAGAGCACAACGAAATAATTTGGTGTTTTCAAGTTTAGGAAAATTTAAATCAGTGTTTCTTGACTGATACATTTGAATTTTATAAAAATAAAAATGCAGTGATAGATTTGAAATAGGTATCAGTGACTTTGACAATAGGTGTTTTAGGACCATTCTCTATGATTAAGCTGCCATCGTTGCCTCAGATAATATGTACAAGTGTTACCAGAATTGGCTTGATGAAGACCAGACTGCAATTGAGCAATACAGTTAAAACATGATATAAAAAGGCAGAAGATGGGGGAAGCAGCCGCATAGCACAGGGAGATCAGCTCGGTGCTTCGTGACCACCTAGAGGGGTGGGATAGGGAGTGTGGGAGGGAGGGAGATGCAAAAGGGAAGAGATATGGAGACATATGTATATGTATAACTGTTTCACTTTGTTATAAAGGAGAAACTAACACACCATTGTAAATCAATTGTGCTCCAATAAAGATGTTAAAAAAAAAAAAAGGCAGAAGTGTACATAACTAAAAGTACATATAGTAAGAGTAATGAAAATAACCATAACCTTACAGCATCAGAATACAAGTATTCCAAGTGAGATATTATTAAATTCCATTGGGAAACTTCCATGGTATTCATAAGGATAGATTGTGAAGCCTAAGAATTTTTTTATGTGTTAAATTTTCAAAGAGGGAAATTTTATTAAAACTATCCTATATTTCATATTTATAAATTGAGCATAGCATTAGTAGAAGATCAAATTCTACATTAACTTCACTGCCACCTGTACACCTATACTGGTATAGAGTTTTAGGTTTAAACCTATAATGAATGGAAGGTTCTGAACCAGTTCATCAGGATACCCTTATTTAACATTAAATCAATATATTATGATCATTAGGTGTGAGAAAAAGGAGACCAATATTCAGTTTACATACCTATCCAAGGTCTATACTTAGCTTATCTATGATTAAGGTGTATAATGAAAAGTTGTCCAATTGTTAAGACATGAAATAAATTGGGAAAATGCACTGTGTGTAAAAAACACTACAACCAGTAAATGTGCCTGGGTTCAGATCCCAGCTCTGTTACTTAGTAGCTGTGTGACCTTGGGATAGCTAGCTAACCTCTATGCTAGAATAACCTGACCTGTAAATGGAAATAATAGCCACACCTAACTCATAAAGTAGTTAAGTGGATAAAGTGAGTTCATATTTGTAAAACATGTATAGCAATTTTTGATACATTGAATAGAAAGAAATCCAAAGCCAAACTTTAACATAGCATAGTAAAGTAGATTAGAAGTTGTAGAGTTCCTAGGTACTGTCCCTTGACCTGCCAGTGACAAGCTGAAGCACTTTTAATGGGTTGATACGTCATCTCATAATGAGTGAAAATGTTCTCTTGCCTTTCTTTTGCATAAAGGTGGTCAAAAAGGTTTGTAGGTTTTGCTTGCTAATTTGCTTAGGGCACCTTCTTTGGAAAAATTAAGAACCACCTGACATCCATCACCAGGGGGAACTAAGACTTTGAGACCACCTGCTACTTACTTTGACACATCAATGCCAACCTTTCGGAAAGTGTCTAAGCCATAGGGGGTAATGACCAGGTGTGCTGGCATATTTTGCCACTTCATTTCTGTGTTCAATCTGATTAAAGTGCAAGCAGACTATTTTAGAAGTTTTTAGTTTTTGCTAAATGAATTTCTTATACTAGGTTACACTGGTTTTTCTTGGAGAGAAGTTTTTTAATAGGGTTTGATTGGAGAACAATTTTCAGATATTCTTGCTTTTTGTTTTAATTTTAGATCTTTTCTTTTAACTAGTAACTGACCTTCTCTCTTGGCACTCCCTCTATTATAATGCTTACCACTTAATATTTTAATTGTCTCTGTAATTTTAAATTCAATTCCTTAAAGGTAAGGGACATATTATTCTTTATATCTGTTTTGAATAGCCCCATAAACATGGCATAGGTGGAATATACTCCTGCCAGTCTGATAGAGGACAGAAAAATTAACTACTAGGCCCACCATCAAAAATCAAGTTTATTGACAGAGGTCTAGTCCTACAGTGATTAACAATTTAACAATAATAATGAGACCCCATATCCAAATAGAATGCCCTTAGACTGAAAAGCAAGTATACTCTATGTTCCCCTATATCGAAGTTAAGAGTTAGGTATTAGGTTTTCAAAGAGAAGACTAGAAAAAACACTGTGATTTGGGGATAAACATCTTTTGAGGGTTTCTCTTCAAATAAGGCTTCTAATGAGATTTTTCTTATTTTCCATGGGTGATTGAGACCATAGGCAAATGAAATCAGACAGACCTCTGCCTTCCAAAGGAACAAAGCTACTCAATTGAATATTGGCCCTAGTAAAAAGTTCTGATAATAATCTCACATTTTATTTCATCCTTTTGAACTTTTTCTGACCATTTCTTTGTCTTTATTTTTTATACAATTTTAAAGGTTACTTTACATTTACGGTTATTACAAAATATTGGCTGTATTCCCTGTGTTGTACAATACATTCTTGAGCCCATCTTATACCCAATAGTTTGTGACTCCCATTCCTCCCATGCCTATATTTCTCCTCTTCCCCACACCCCACTGAAAACCATTAGTTCTCTACATCTGTGAGTCTGCTTCTTTTTTGTTATATTTACTACTTTGTTGTATTTTTTAGATTCCACATATAAATGATATCATACAGTGTTTTTGAACGTTTTGGTTCAGTTCTCTGGTTTATATTTTTCCTCTTAGCTACCTTACACTTATTTTTTTAAATAAAAATTCTGACTAACTCCTTTTCTAAATGATTGTAATTAAAAGTAATGGCACTAATAACAGACTATAAATCAAGATAATTTTCTGGATTTGAGAGTTGAATAATCCTACAATATGCCTACTTCATCACTAAATATTTACTGAATTCAAAGACAAGTCTCTTAACTTACTTATTCAATTACTAAAAGATATTAATTGTTGGATTCAATTAGAGTGATGCCTGAATTTCTACATTAGTTCCAAGGTTCCTGTAAAGAAAGACTAGAATCTATTTTTAACATATATTTTGTGAAATTATATCTAATTTAAAATAATACCACTTGATAGGCACTCCTCAATATCTGATCCAGCACTGAACTCCATTACTCTCTTTATTTGGGAGATTTTGCTGATGAACATCATTTAATCTATTGAATCCTGCTAATTCTTTTTTCACTCATCCTGATATTTATCTTATTCACTTGTGTATATTTATATGAGTTTATACTTTCTTCTTGTCAATTCTCTGGCATTTGTATTTTTATTTTGTCTCTAAGATCTGTCCAAATTCTTAGTATAATGTCTTCAAAGAGAATAATTCATGTTTGATTTTAAAATTTTAAATGTATTAAAAGCAAAAATATTTCCATTCAGTGATGAAAATAATCACCCCAATTTTACAGTTAAGACACTAAAAGAAGTAGCAATCCTTGAAAAAATTTCAAGTATCAAAAACTTGCTGAAACCTAAGATATATATTATATATATAATGTATATAAAATATATCATGTTATCATCAGATATAGCATTTTATTAATAAGATTTCATATTTTTCATTTGTAAATTTAAATAATGTTGCTACCAAGTTTAGAGATCAGAAATCATTTAGAATTTAGTAGAAACAGCAAGCATTTCACATTGTGACATAATGCCAAATATTCATACTCCTTACATGAAGGAAAAATAAATATATAAAAAATAAATACAAAAAATGTTTTATTGAGATGATTAATTGCATGTGTTTCATGCTCCTTTCTCTCAAGTATAATTCTCAGAGGGAAATCTTATTATTCCTCACATAATAATTTTAAAATATAATAACTATAAATATATTTTGCATGATAAGCAAAAGAGAATGCAAAACAGTTCACATTTCTCTCATTTGAAATCTGGAGTGGAAGATAAAGGTCTTTATTCTTAAGATCTATCCCAGTGCCTGAAACAATTGAAATCCTTAAGAAATATATGTAAAATGGATTTTTAAAATAATATTTTAAGGAACTAGTTAACAAATCAGTTATGAACTCAATTCTTTAATTCAACACTAAACATATAAAAGTCAGTCTTTTGGGGGTACCTACTTCTTTTTCTCTAATCCTTTATTATAAAGAATTCAATATGTGTCAGTACAACTTTCCAGAGGCCAGGTAAAAATGTATATAAAATTTCTTTTTCATCCAGCAGCTAGAGTTGTGGCTGTTGCAATCAAAATGTAACATTTTTTGCTTTTTCTAGAAACCAATATGTGTAAGGACTATAACTGAATATTTTAGAGCATGTTGTTTTTTAGGTCTTACAAATTTCACAAAATATATAAATTGTCAATACAAATGTCTGTACTTCTGAAGTTTTAAACTTTATAATCAGAAAACATTTTTATCTGAGGAGATTGCATTTAAAGTGGTAGAAAATTGTTTTATGATTCCCAAGTGTTTTTTAACAAATACTTGGTGAGTAAAGAAGCCATCAAATAGCTCAATTAAAATAATTAGTGGATTTAATCAATGGATTCACAAACTAAACAAAGTTCTTAGCAATACCATCATCCAGTGAAATACATTTATTTAAATATTTGATTAGTGTTTAACACAGTTCATTATGTGCTTTAGCAATATTGAAATAATGTGCTTAATAGTCCTAGAATATAGCCTTGGGGCATAGTATACTATATTAAACTCTTAGTGGAGATGAACTTAGGGTATTGCAACTCTGCTTCAAATTGGAAGCTTAAGGAAAATTAATGAGGGACTTAGAGATATTAAGGGGAGAATAAATAAATAGTCACTCTGTAAATAAAAACTCATCCACTGGGTGAGCTCCTGGTTAATTTCTGGTCCTTGTTGTACCCATTGTATAATTAGAACATCTTTGTAGAATGTAGAAATATATTGGCATACATATTGTCTCACTCAAAGCAATTTAAAATTACTCTGAGAAAATATTTCCATGAATAATTTAGTAGTAACAACTTTTTTTAATAGAGATAATATTATCTTAAATATCCATGTAACTCATTTCCATTTCACATGGTTGTTTTGGAGATTATTTCTGATTATTCCATTTTGTCATGTGGCATGTGCCAATGAAATGTGACTACTTTATTACTCCTGGGTCCTCAGTGCCTAAGATAGTTTGTTTGTATATATATATATAAAGAAATCAATAAATGTATTTTAAGTAAATAATATTTAAACAGACAAATCTCCGACATCAGGCCAGGATGATATGGCTGTATGAAAAACAAGTATCATACCCTTTCAATAATATGAGATATTGAGACTATTGATACTTTAGTATTAATCCATTAATCCTCTCCTTTTCACTATTCCTGTGTACATAAAGAGACAGCCCTATTCACTTCCAAATGATCAACATCCTCATTGTGAGGAAGAACAAACAAAAAACAAAACAAAAACAACAAAGATAAAACATGATAGAGACCCGAAGAAGCTTTCTTCAGAACCCAGAGCTACTGAGAAGTAAGTCATTTAAAATGAGTAATTATTATTTTGACTTGCAAGGTCAAAATATACACTGAGAATTGATTTGATTGCAGATTGAAGATGTATAAGAAAATGCAAGAATAAGTGTAATATACATATAAATGTTCAAAGTAAAAACTAATGAAAGAAGCCACCAGCTGAAAGTTGTTTTAAATTACGATTTTGTATTTGCCTTTTATATAGGTATTTCTATTTTAAATCAGGAAACTTGTTCACTTTTTCCAATTACTTATACTAGGCGTGTCCTTACTTTCTTCTTTTTCCTTTTCCTTTTTAAAAAGATTAACACACTCATTTTAAAAATGTTAAATAATGAACAATTTAATTTTTTAAGAATCAGTTTTTTTTGTTCCTGTCCTCCGCATTTTCTCCTATACCTATCCTCAGAAGCACCATTTTGGTAATTTAGTTATTTTCAATGATATTTACACTTCTACATGTTGTGAAATACTAAGCACCTCTACTGCTACCTTCTCATTCATTAATTTTGGACTTAACATATTGACTTCAATTTTGGTATGTCAGGATATGAAACTAGTGAGGTAAATTGTTATTAAATGTAATACTCTTGCAAATACATATGAGTATTGTAGTTGACCCTGGAACAACATCAGGCAGTTGAAAATTCACCTATAGGGCTTCCCTGGTGGCGCAGTGGTTGAGAGTCTGCCTGCTGATGCAGGGGACATGGGTTCGTGCCCCGGTCCAGGAGGATCCCACATGCCGCGGAGCGGCTGGGCCCGTGAGCCATGGTCGCTGAGCCTGCGCATCCGGAGCCTGTGCTCTGCAACGGGAGAGGCCACAGCGGTGAGAGGCCCACATACCGCCAAAAACAAAAAACAAAAATTCACCTATAATTTTACAGTCGGCCCTTCCTATCTGTGTTTTACATCTGCAGATTCAACCAATCATGGATTACTCGTCCAGTAATATGTGTCTATTGAAAAAAGAAATCTGTGTATTAGTGAATCCTGGTTATTCAAACCCGTGTTTTTGAGAGTCAACTGTACAATGTATCATGGTTATGTTTTCAGTACTATTTTACAAAACCTTATATTTTGAAATCATAGATATACTTACACTGGAAGTTGCAAAGATAGTACAAAGAGGTTCCCTTGAACTCTTTATCCAGTTTCCCCCAAAGTTACATCATACATATTTAGAGTGCAATATTGGAACCAGAAAAGTGAAATTGATAGAACGTGGGTTACATGTCTTTTATTACAATGCATAGCTTCCTGTAACACCATTGCAATCAAAATATAGCACTCGTCCATGATCTGAGTTCTCCCTATAGTGTCACACCAACTTTTCCATATACCTAACTCCTGGCAATCATTATTAATCTGTCTTCCACCTCTATAATTATGTCATTTGGGAATGTTATATAAATAGAAACATATAGTATGAAAACTTCTGAGATTTTCTTTTTTCACTCAGAAAAATGCTGTTGATGTCACCCAAGCTGTTATGTGTAGCAGTGGTTTATCCTTTTCATTGTTGAGTAGTGTTCCATGGTATGGATGTACAACTGGTAACCGTTAGCCTATTGAGAGATATTTTGATTGCTTCCAGTTTGGGGCTATTACAAATCAAACTGTTATAAACAATCAAGTAAATATTCCTGTGTGGACATAAGCCATCACTTCTCTAGTCTACGATTGCCATAGCTGGCATTTATGTTGTGTCCTTTTAGTTTTTAAAGGCATTGCCAAACTGTTTTCCCAAGTGGCTGTATCATTAAACATATTCACCACTTACCATGATTTATAAGGGATCCCTCTTCTTTACACCATTGCCAATATTTGGTATTGTCACTACTTTTTTTTTTTAATTTCAGCTCTTCTAATGGGTGCATAGTGATATTTCATCATGGTCTTAATTTGTATTTCCCTAATGACTAGAGATGTCAAACCTATTTTCACATGCTTATTTTCTACTAATATATCCTCTTCAGTGAAATGTCTCCTCCTGTATTTTGCCAATTTTCTAATTGTTTTTCTAATATTTTATATATATATTATGAGTCCTTTGTCATTTAGTTGGCAAATCTTTTTTCCCAGTCTGTAGCTTGTCTCTTAATAGCATATTTCAGAGAGAAAAAAGTTTTCATCATGATGTTTAGTTTATCAATTTGTTATTTTATGGATTGCACTTTTGGTATCATGTGTAAGAATTATTCACCATGCTCTAGTTCGAAGATTTTTGCCTGTATTATCTTCTAAAAGTTTCACAGTTTTACATTTAAATCATTTTCAGTTAATTTTTGAATAGGCTGTGAGGTTTACATTGGGATTTGTATTTTTGCTTATGGATATCCAGTTGCTTCAGTGCCATTTTTTTTTTTCAGTACCATTTTTTGAAAAAATATTAGCTTCCTCCATTGAATTATTTTTGTACCTTTGTCAAATAATAGTTGGTCATATCTTTGTGGGTTTAATTCTGGCTCCACTGTTCTATGTTTCTATTCCTTCATAATATCACATAATCTTAATGAGTGATATATATCTTATGTCTTGAAATTAAGTAGAGTGATAGCGCCCACTTTACTCTTCTTCAGAACTGTTTTAGCTATTCTAGGGCTTGTGTCGTTCCATATAAATTTCAGAATAATCTCATCTAGTTATAAAAAATATTTTGGGGATTTTGATTAAAATTACCTTAAATTACATGAAAATTACCTTAAATCAATTTGAAAAGAAATGATGTCTTTACTATGTTAAATTGTCTAAGGGATGAATATGTTATGTCACTCATTTATTTAGGACTACTTTGATTTCTTTCACCACTCTTTTATAGTTTTCAGCATAGTAGTGCTATACAGGGTTCTTTGATTTGCACCCAAGAATTACATTTTTTGGAATGTAAATATTATTGTAAGTTTCATTTTAATGTCTTTGTATTCATTGTTAGTATATAGGAATGCAATTGGTATGTGTATGATAGCAATGGTGAGAGCAGACATATTTGCCATGGTTCTAATCTCATAGGTAAAGCATTTAGTCTCTCATCATTAGTTATGATTATAGCTGTATATATTTTATAGATGTTACTTATCAAATTGGGGATGTTTCCTTCTATTTTTCTGAGCGTTTAATCACAAATTGGTATTGAATTTATCAAATGATCTCTATCAGTTCGTATGATCATGTGGTTTTTATCTATAGACTTTTAATATGATGAAATATATTGATTTTTCAATTATTAAACTAGCTTTAAGTCCCTGGAATGTACCTCAGTTGGTCATAGTATACAGTTTTTTTTTTTGTTTTTTTGCCATATGCGGGCCTCTCACTGCTGTGGCCTCTCCCGTTGCGGAGCACAGGCTCCGGACGCGCAGGCTCAGTGGCTATGGCTCACGGGCCCAGCCGCTCCATGGCATGTGGGATCCTCCTGGACCGGGGCACGAACCCATGTCCCCTGCATTGGCAGGCGGACTCTCAACCACTGTGCCACCAGGGAAGCCCCTACAGTTCTTTATAGATATTGCTGGATTCTCTATGCTATTATTTCGTTAAGGATATTTGTGTCTATATTCATGAGAGAGATTGACCTGTAGTTTTCTATTTTTGTACTGTCTTTGTCTGGTTTAGGTAACAGGGTAATACTAGCTTCACAAAATGAATTGGGAACTATTCTCTCCTCAGTTTTCTGTAAGAGATAGAGTAGAATTAGTAGAAATTATTGAGTAGAATTAGTAGAAATTATTCCTTAAGTGTTTGTAGAATTCTCCCTGGAAACCATCTTGGCTTGGAGATTACTTCATTAATTTTAATGAATGAGTTAAGATCATAGTATTCATCTAAAATGCTTCTTAAAATGTTTTTTACCCCAACATTTCTATAATTATACCAAGTTAAAGTTCAGAATGAACTACCACAAGAGAAAAATGAGAGAAAACTATGAAACTTCTGAGTTAGGTGATATTTCTTTTCAATAGGTGGGATAATACAATAACCTTATCCCAACCTCTATCTTCTCATATAAATATTGCCCCCCTAGGAATCTACAGTCATAATTCATTTTTAAAAAAAATAAACTATATTTTTGGAGAAATTTTAGGTTTATAGAAAAATTGGACAGAAAATAGAGTTCCCATATACCCCTCCATATATGGTTTGCCTTATTAAAGTCCATGGTTTACTTTAGGGTCCACTCCTTGTGTTGCACAGGTCTTGAACAAATGCAAAATGTTGTGCATATATATTATTATAGTATATCATATAGAATAGTTTCATTACCTAAATATCACTTGTGCTCTACGTATTCATTTCTCCCTCCCTCTCCCCGAATCCCTGGCAACCACTGATCTTGCATTAGTTGTTTTAGTGAGTTAATTGCTACAAAAACTCTGAAGTTATTATTAATGTTATTACAACCATTATCCTCATTTAATAGATAAGAAAACTTGCTGAAGGTCATGCCACTAATAAGTAGTAGAGTCAAGATTTAAAAGCAGAAAAATGTGACTATGGGACTCAAACTCTCAATCACTGTTGTACTGCATTATTAGCCACATGAATTAAAGTCCCAAGAGACAAATAATTTTTTTAAATTTGCTAGAATATTTTATTATCTCTTGATTTCAATAATGACAGCTCAAGTGGAAGAGTGGAATGGAGTAGGTAAAGAATGGAATAGAATGAAAGGATTAAAATCTTTATCAATTTTAGTATATACATATTCCCACAGCCCAGGGTCACTGACTAAAATAAAAGGAGCCAATAACATGGATTGTACAATGATTTCCTTCCCCCATGCCTTGCCATCACTCATATTTATAGCTATAGGTGTCAAAGGCTAAAATGTTCTATTGTGTCCATGTTTTTATCTCCCCTGTTGTCTTTGGGTTTCCCTAGGGTTTACTTCTTAAATAGGTTATGAGCCTTATAGTTCTTTGAGCTGTAATCCACTGATATTTTACAGGAGTCTGATTGATATATGGGAAAGGTGCAATTAATACAGTGTCTAGATAATTTTGAGCACTCAAAAATCTATTGTTAATGGTCATTTTGAGAGGAGAATAATTTCCTTACAGAGTGTATAGCATATATTTGAAAAATTCTTTGAATACCAAAAGTTTCTCATCAATGAAAAGAAAATAGTGAGTCATTACTGCATGTTCTGTATCTACCTAACCCTATATGTTCAAAATTTTCAAAAGGAAATGCTTTTAGATCTACTTTCAGAAGAATAGAGGCTATAAACAAATTGCTCTGACCTAACAGATTCTTCACACTAACTTATAAACTTAGAGGTGCAAAGGAAGAGAATTGCATTTTAATGGTCAAAGTATTGTCACTCTAGATCTTTTTTATGCAAAGATCTCTTCACATAGTGCTAACAGTAAATGTACAGCCACATGGGTACTACCATGGTCCTGAGTGCTTGACAACTCTCAATCCCCTGTTCTTAGTGTGAGCACCTGTGTGTCTGAATTCCCACCAGCAGTGCACAAGGTTTCCTTTCTTTCCACATCCTCACCAACACTATTTTTTGTTGTAGTTTTTAATAGCCGTTCTAACAGTTGTGAAGTGGTATCTCATGGTTTTGATTTGAATTTTCCTGATGAGTAGTTATGTTGAGCACCTTTACAAGTACCTGCTTACCATCTTCTTTGGAAATGAAGTATGTCTTCTTTGGAAAAAATGTCTACTCAGATCCTGTACCCATTTTTAAATCAGATTGTTTTTGTTTTATTGAGTTGTATAAGTTCTTGGTATATTTTGAATATTAACCCGTTGTCAGAAATGTGATTTGCAAATATTTTCTCACATTCAGTAGGTTGCCTTTTCATTTGTAGCTGGTTTCCTTTGTTCTGCAGAAGCTTTTTAGTTTGATATAGTCCAACTTGTTTGATTTTGTTTTTGTTGCTTTTGCTCTTGGTGTCAAATACAAAAAATTATTGTGAAGACCATTGTCAAGGAGCTTTCCACCTATGTTTTCTTCTAGGTGTTTTATGGTTTCAGGTCTTACATTCAAGTCTTTAATCAGTTTTGACTTAATATTTGTGTGTGATATAAGACAGTGTTCCAGTTTCATTTTTTTGCATGTGACTGTGCAGTTTCCCCAACACCATTTTTTGAAATAACTGCCCTTTCAACATTGTATATTCTTAGCTCCATTATCATAAATTAATGGAACGTATATATGTTGGTTTATTTCTGGGATTCTATTCTGTTCCATTAATCTATGTGTCTCTTTTTATTTCAATACCATGCTGTTATGATTACTGTAGAATTGTATATACTTTGAAGTCAGGGGGCATGATGTCTCTAGTTTTGTTCTTCTTTCTCAAAATTGCTTTGGCAATTTGAGGTCTTTCATGGTTCTATAAAATTTTATGGGGCTTCCCTGGTGGCACAGTGGCTGAGAGTCCGCCTGCCGATGCAGGGGACATGGGTTCGTGCCCCAGTCTGGGAAGATTCCACATGCCGCAGAGCGGCTGGGCCCGTGAGCCATGGCCGCTGAGCCTGCATGTCTGGAACCTGTGCTCCACAACAGGAGAGGCCACAACAGTGAGAGGTCCATGTAACACACAAAAAAAATTTTTTTAATTATGATTTTTCTATTTCTGTGAAAAATGCCAGCAGAATTTCGATAGGGATTACATTAAAACTGTAGATTGCTTTAGGTAGCATGGACATTTTAACAATATTAAGTCTTCCAATCCAGGAGCTTGGAATATGTTTCCATTTATTCGTGTCCTCTTCAATTTCTTTCATCAATGTCTTAAAGTTTTCAGTGTACAAGTCTTTTACCTCCTTGGTTAAATTTATTCAGAGATACTTTATTTTTCATGCTATTGTGAATGGGATTGTTTCATTCATCTCTCTTTTGTTTATTATTACTGTAGAGAAATGCAACAGTTTTTTGTATATTGATTTTTTATTCCTGCAAGTGTACTGAATTTACTTGTTCTAATAGTTTTTTTGTGGTGGAATCTTAGGGTTTTCTAGATAGAATATCATGTCGTCTGATAATAGTAAAGAGTTGCACTTCTCCCTTTCCAATTTGGAAGACTTCTATTTCTTATTCTTGAATAATTGCTCTAAATAAGACTGCCAATACTATGCTGAGCAAAAGTGCTGTGAGTGGGCCTCCTTATCTTGTTCCTGATCTTGGAGGAAAAGTTGTCTGCTTTTCAACATGAAATATGATGTTGGATTTGGACTTGTCCTATATGGCCTTACTATGTTGAAGTATGTTCCCAATAGACCAGCATCAATTTTTGCATCAAGAATATTGGCCTGTAATTTTCTTTTCTTGTGGTATTCTGGCTGGTTTTAGTGTCAGAGGAATGCTCTCTTTGTAAACTAAGTTTGAAAGTGTTTCCTCATCTTCTATTTTTTTTGGAAGAGCTTAAGAAGGATTGGTATTAATTCTTCTTTAAATATTTGGTGGAATTCATCAGTAAAGCTGTCTGATCCTAGACTTTTTTGTTGTTATTAGGAGGATTTGATTACTCAGTCTATTTACTAGTAAGTACTTGGCTCATATATTCCATTTCTTCTTCTATTTTTTCAAGTCTTTGTAGATAGTATGTTTCTAGGAATTTATCCATTTTTTCTAGATTGTCTAATTTGTTGACAGATAAATTTTTCATAGTAGTCTCTTAAATTTCTTTGTATTTCTGTAATATCAGTTGTGACACCTCCTCTTGATTTCTGCTTTTCCTCTCTTTTTTCTTGGTGGGTCTAGCTAAATTTTTGTCAGTTTTCTTTATTTTTTTTAAAGAACCAGCTCTTTGATTCATTGATCTTTTCTCTGGACATTTTAGTTCCAATTTCACTGATTCCCCTGAGATCTTTGTTATTTACTTCCTTCTACTAACTTTGGACTTCATTTGTTCTTCTTTTTTTAGTACCTGGATGTGTAAATTTAGGTTGTTTATTTTAAATCTTGTTTTTTGATGTAGATATTTATCATTAAGACCTTTCCTCTTGAAACTTCTCTTGCTGCATCCCATAAGTTTTGATAGGTTGTATTTCTATTTTCGTTTGTCTCAAGGCACTTTTTTATTTCTCTTTTGTTTATTCTTTGACCCATATGGTGTTTAGTAGCATGTTGTTGAATCTCCACATACTTGTGAATTTTCCAGTTTTGTTCTTGTAAATAATTGATTTCTTGTTTCATACTATTGTGGTTGGAAAAATGCTTGATATAATTTTAGTGTTCTTAAATTTATTAAGACTTGGTTTTTGGCCTATTATATGATCTACAATATCATGGAAAATATTCAATATGCACTTGAGAAGAAGGTATATTCTCTTGCTATTGGATGGAATGTTCTGTATACATTTATTAAGTTTATTTGATCCAGTGTTTTCTTTTTTTTTTTTTTTTTGTGCTGTACACGGGCCCCTCACTGTTGTGGCCTCTCCTGTTGCAGAGCACAGGCTCTGGATGCGCAGGCTCAGCAGCCATGGCTCACGGGCCCAGCCGATCCACAGCATGTGGGATCTTCCCAGACTGGGGCACGAACCCATGTCCCCTGCATCGGCAGGCAGACTCACAACCACTGTACCACCAGGGAAGCCCCAATGTTTTCTTAAGGTGGATGCTACTATTTATTTTCTTTCATTTTTTTTAAGCTGAGGTATTGTTAATGTACAATATTATATTAGTTTCAGGTGTGCAATATAGTGATTCACAATTTTTAAAGGTTATATTCCTCTTATAGTTATTATAAAATATTGACTTTATTCCTTGTGTTGTATTACATATCTTTGTAACTTAATTATTTTACACATAGTAGTTTGGACTTCTTAATTCCCTACCCCTATTTTGCTCCCTTCCTTCTCCCCCTCTCTACTGGTAACTACTAATTTGTTCTCAATATCTGTGAGTCTGTTTTTTTTATTGTTGTTTTTATATTCACTAGTGTATTTTATTTTTTAGATTCCGCATATAAGTGATACCATACAGTATTTGTCCTTCTCTGTCTTGCTTCACTAAGCATAGTACCCTCCAAGTCATCCACGTTGTTACAAATTGCAAAATGTCACTCTTCCTCATGGCTAAGTAGTATTTCATCATATTAAATAATTAAATATATAATTATATATAAATATATAATTATATATAAATATATAATTATATATAAATATATAATTATATATAAATATATAATTAAATATTTAAATAATTAAAATGTATTTAATTATTTTTAAACTCTTCATCAATACTTTTAATAACACAAAACAGGTTTTATGGCTTAATGTCTCCCTGAATTTCTTTTTTTACCAGGTTTATTGAGAAATAATTGATATATATCACTGTATAAGTTTAAGGTGTACAGCATGATAGATTAATTTACATATATTGTGCAATAATTACCACAACAGTTTTAGTTAACATCCATTAACTCCTATAGATAGAATTTAAAAAATATTCTCCTGAAAATGAGAGCTGTTGGGATCTATACTCTTAACAACTCTATGGTATATCATACAACAGTGTTAATTATAGTAATCATGTTTTACATTACATCCCTAGTGCTTATAACTGGAAGTTTCTACATTTTGACCACCTTCTTCCAATTCCCCTCTCCCTCCAACCCCCACCTATAGTAACCACAAATCTGCTTTCTTTTTCTATGAGTTTGGTGGGTGGTTTTTGTTTTTAGATTCCACATAAAAGTAAGATCATACAGTATTTGTTCTTCTCTGATGTATTTCTCGTAGCATAATGCTTTCAAGGTTCATCCATGTTCTAACAAATGGTAGGATTTCCTAGGTTTTTATGGCTAAATAATATTCCTTTGTATATGTGTGTATGTATATGTATACGTATATATATATGTGTGTGTGTGTATGTATATATATATGTGTGTGTGTATACCACTTTTATGCATTCATCCATCAATATACAGTGAGGTTTTTTCCATATCTTGGCTATTGTAAATAATGCTGCAGTGAACACGAGGGTACATATATCATTCTGGATTAGTGTCTTTGTTCAGAAAATTCCCCAGAAGAGGAATTGCTGAATCATATGGTAATTCTATTTTTAGTTTTTTGAAGTACCTCCATATTGTGTCCCATTGTGGCTGTATCAATTTACAAGCCCACCAGCAGTGCACAAGGGTTCCCTTTTCTCCATATCCATACCAGTATTTGCTTTTTGGGTCTTTCTGATGTTGACCATTCTAAGAAGCATGAAGTGATAACTCATTGTGGTTTTAATTTGCATTTCCCCAATGACTAGTGGTGCTGAGCATATTTTTATGCACTTGTTGGCCATTTGTATATTTTCTTTGTAAAAATATGTGTTCAAATTTTTTCATATTAATTGGATTATCTGGGTTTTATGTGCCATTAAGTTGTATGAGTTCTTTATATATTTTGAATATTAAACATTTAACAGATACATAGTTTGCAAATATTTTTTTCCCATTTCATAGGTTGTCCTTTCATTTATTGGTTTATTTGGCTGTGCTGAAGCTTTTTAGTAATTTATTTTTACAACCTTTCTAACTCAGTTTCTTTTTTCAGTTCCTTAAAGGATAGATTTTGGTTGTTTATTTGGCACTTTCTTGCTTGATGTTGGCATTTTTTGCTATGAACCTCCCTCTTAGAACACCTTTTTGCTGCATCCCATAAATTTTTGTATGTTGTGTTTCTATTTTCATTTGTCTCAAGGGAGTATTTTAATTTGCCCTTTAATTTCTTGATCAATCCATTGGTTGTTCAAGAATCTGTTGTTTAATTTTCATGTATTCCTGAATTTTCCAATTTTTCTGTTACTGATTTCTAGTTTTATGTTATTGTGGTCAGAGAAAATACTTGGTATGATTTTGTTGACCTAAACAATAGACTGCCACATATTTTCCCAACAAAGATGTTTTTTTGGGGATCAGTAGATAATTGCAATTTGAGATCTGCTACCATGAAGAGCCACTTGCAAATTTCTGGCACAGCAAGGAAAGGAGAACACTTACAGAGGATAAAATGAAGTTAGGAGGGCTGTAGTAAACAAAGAGTGACTCTTGATTGACTGTGTCCTTTCCAGGAGAGAAGAGATGTCTTCTTCCTTTTGGGCTCTGCTTTCATTGCAGAGCATGAAGCACCCCCTTCTGGTCTCCAACTGTATTTAATTGAGGTTTCTGTTATTCATTTTTTACAGTTTCAGCCTTCTTGAATTTACTAATTCTTGTTTTGTGGTGTAACATATAGTCTGACCTAGAAAATGCTGCCTGTGCACTTGAGAAAAATGTGTATTCTGCTGTTCTTAGATAGGATGTTCTGTGTATGTCTGTTAAGTCATTTTGGTCTATAGTGTTGTTTATATCTGCTCTTTCCTTATTGATATTCCTGTCTGGATCAATCTATCCATTGTTGACAGTGGGGTATTAAAGTCCCCAACTATTATCATATTGCTGTTTATTTTTCCTTTTAGCTATGATAATTTTGCTTTATAAATTTAGCTGCTCCAATATTGGCTGCATAAATATTTATAATTGTAATGTTGTCCTGGTGAATTGACCTCTTTATCATCATATAATGACTTTGTTTCTTTTTTACCTTTTTTTTTTTTTTTTTTTTGCGGTACGTGGGCTTCTCACCGCTGTGGCCTCTCCCATTGTGGAGCACAGGCTCTGGACGCGCAGGCTCAGTGGCCATGGCTCATGGGCCCAGCTGCTCCACGGCACACAGGATCCTCCCAGACCAGGGCACAAACCCGCGTCCCCTGCATCGGCAGGCAGACTCTCAACCACTGCACCACCAGGGAAGCCCTTACCATTTTTTATTCAATTCTATATTGCCTGATGTGAGTATAGCTACCCATGTTTTTTGTTTTTTTTTTTTTGTGGTTACCACTTACTTAAAATGTCTTTTTCTATTTTTTTACTCTTGGTCTATTTGTGTCTTTAAGGATAAAGTGACTCTCCTGTAGGCAGTGTATTGCTGGATCTTGTTTTTTATTTCTTCAGGCATTCTATACTGTTGATTGTATTATTTAATCTATTTACATTTAAAGAAATTATTGATAAGTAAGAACTAACTATTGACATTTTGTTCATTGTTTTCTGGTTGTTTTGTAGATCCACTGTTCCTTGTCTCTTATCCTCCTGTCTTTTTTCATATTTTGATGTGTTTTGGCATCAGTACACTTTGACATCTTTACCGTGTCCTTTTGTGTAATTGCTACAGTGTTTTCTATTGTAGTTACTGTGGGGCTTATACAAAATATCTTAAAATTATAATATTTTAAGTTGATAACAACCTAAGTTTAATAGAATTTCTAAATTTTGCATTTCACTTCTCCTTCCACTCACATTTGGGTTGTTGCTCTAACAAGTTACATATTTTTATATTGTATAGCCAATAACAGGTTATTGTAGCTATGGCTATTTTTATGCATTCTTTTCTTTTTGAATTTTAGAGTTGTAAATGAATTATGTACCACTATCACCAAAGTATAGAATCTAACTTTGACTGATTTACCATTATCAGTGGGTTTTACACTACCTTTTAATGTTTTTAAGATGTTAGTTAGTGTCATTTTACTTCCACTAAAAGAACTCTCTTTTGCATTTCTTGTTAGGTGGTCTAGTGGTAATGAACTACCTCAGCTTTGTTTGTTTGGGAAAATCTTTATCTCTCCTTTTATGAAGGACAGTTTTACCTAGAATAGAGGTGACAATTTTTTCTTTTAATATTTTGAAAATGTCATACCATTCTTTTCTTGCTTGAAAAGTTTCTGTTGAGAAATCTGTCAGTGGTCTTATGAGGCTTCCTATGTCATGACTCTTCTCTTTTATCTTGCTGCTTTAAAAATTATTTCTTTGTCTTTGACTTTTGAAAATTTAATTTTAATGTTTCTTGGTATAGCACCATTCAAGTTCAACCTGTTTCATGTCCTTTTTGCCTCATGGATCTGGATGTTTATTTCTCTCTTTGTTCAGGAGGTTTTCAACCATTATTGCTTTAAATATACATTCTGTCTCTTTATCTTCTTCTGATTTCTTTTCATTGTATCCCATAAGTCCCCTAGGGTTTCTTTGTTCTTTTTCATTCTTAATTTTCTTTGTGATCCTCTTGGATAATATCTAATGTCCTATCTTCCAGGTCCCTGATTTTTTCTTCTGCATGATTGGGTCTGCTTTTGAAAGTCTCTGTTGAATTCTTCAGTTCAGTTATTGTAATTTGTAACTCTAGGATGTTTCTTTGTTTGTTTTTTGATAATTTCTATTGCAATGTTGAACTTCTAGTTTTGTTCATGCATTTTTTCCCCTAATTTTGTTTAGTTACCTGCCTCTGTATTCTTGGTGTTCACTGAACTTCTCTAAGGTGATTACTCTGAATTCTTTGTCTGAAGACAAAGTTCATAGGTCTCCATTTCTTTAGGATGAGTTATTAGAGCTTTATTATTTTCCTTTGTTGATGTCATATTTACCTGGTTCTTTGTGATCCTTGATTCCCTATCTGCTCACCTGAGTAATTGGGTTCCTCTTCCAGACTTCACAGGTTTGCTTTGGTAGAGGCCATCTTCACCCATCAGTTCAGTTTCAGTTTCTGGGCATGACTGTTGGTAATGTCCAGATCCCACCTGCCCAAGGACACTACCAACAGACACATCCAGACACCCAAACTGAATTTTTATCAACAGTCTTTTTGATATTTATATCCTCAAACCCATTAAATTTTTTTCTCTGAACCTTGAAGCAAAAGTCTCAGTCAATAATGTTGTCTAAAATGTCCAGAATGACCATCTGTTTGTTAATACCTTCTGAATATTCTTAATATTTTCAGAATTTAAAATGAAGTTTTTATATTATGATAGTCTTTCTATTGATTTAAAATTGACAAGCAGATAGTAAATATATTTCTAAGAATCTGAATTAACAGGTTAAAATTTTAAAAAGCACTAAAGTTTTGTGGCATCTTTTGTTTTTTAGAATTTAGGTTTATTTTTATTCAGCAAATTTATTTTCTAAAATCACATTTCAGAAAGCTAGAGCTTTGAATGACATGTCCAATTCAAATCACTTCTCAAACTTGAATTAGAGTTTTACCAGTTTGTTGGCATTCTATTCTCACCATCATGGTCTACTGTTTTCTTTTCCAAAGTTTGACAATAAGATGCAAAAAAGTGTCATGCTATCAAATGTGAAGTAGATATTTTCCCCCTGAGGAATAACTTTCTACAACAGGTCAAACAGTTGTCTGAAAAACATTTAAATTTATGAACTCTTCATACATTTACATGACAATGGGTCACAATATAAATTCATGTATCCTTGTTATGTAAATTGAGAATAAGTAGCAAGATATAACTAAAATTGTATCTCAAAAATGACATTTAAAACCTAGAGTGTTTTTTTTCTTTGTTCTTGCTGTTACTCTTAGTCTGCACTTAAAATAATAACTGTTAAGAAGTTTAGGACACCAACACTATTCAAAAAGGAAACTAAATTCATGCAGAAACAGAACTGTACTCTGTCAAGCATTAAACCTAATCAGTTTCCTCAGTAATGAATCTATAAATTCTAAGGATAAAGATAGCATTGTGTAGGAAAAAAGGAAATGGATTAGAATCTCTTAGGAGATAAATTTGACAATACCTGGATGAGTACTTTAAAAAATCCTTTTGGTTCATCTTTCCTTTATTTAAAAAAAGGAATCAAATTATGTTATTTGTTAGGTCCTTGAAAAGATTATTATATTCAGTCTTGCTCTGTATCAAATAACTTGTAGAGGTTTTAAAAATAGAAATGTGTATGCCTCTCCAGAAAAATGGGAATTGTAGTGATGGGATATAGGCATCATATTTCTAATTATTAAATTATGTATATAAATAAAATATATATCTGATGGATAGTTATATCTATATCTATTTATTGTAAAGGTGTTGTTTAATCAATTTAGCTATTAATAGTTTTCAGTTTATTTTTACAAGAAACTACCTTTAGAGGCACTTCTGAGGTGTTTCCTTGCTTATAGTCAAATATGTCCAATATGTGATTCCCCCACATAACCAAATGTTTACTGGCAAATAGTCACAAGAACAGTTTACACTACATATGGTCAATGACATACCATCTATCTGCATTTAAACACTCTGCAAGAAAGTTACATTGAAATAAGAAGCAAAAATATATCAACAGCATGACTGACAATACTTGTAGTTTAAGAATGCTATAAAATCTTTTATGTTCCACTGGAGAATGTAGTAATGAAAAGAAGACTGGGCATAGAATGAGACTCAAAATGTTAAGCTGCTGGCCTACCAGCCACTTGAAAAAATTACAGACAAAGGTAAATATATCTGTAAAATATATATTTTATGAAAGCCAGTTATTTCAAGATGGAAAATAAAATCAACAGTATTTATGCTAATTAATAAATAATCTGTGTAATAGTGGTCTTGTGGTATTTATATATGTTATAGAGACTCATGATTATGGTTTCTTTAGTGCTAAAAACCACCCATTTTTTATTTTAATGAGTTGCATACTTCAATCATCTACTTTAGGATGTAAATTGAGACCAATGCCCACAGACTTCCACCACTGGCTATTAATGAAGCAACAAGAAATAAATTAATCCTCCCCCATATACTACTGTAAAACTTGGGTAAAAGAAAACAACAGTTTTCAAACTGAGCATTGAAGAACTGTGATCCTTGTCAGAAGTGAAACAAACAAGATGTACCCTACAATAACCCTGGAATTCTGCATGGAGATAATTTGTGACTATGATAAGAAGGAGTAAAAGAAATAATAAGCCTGAAAGTCTGGCTGGTTTAGGGAAATTGGATTTTGGAGATGGTGAAGGCTGAGGAAGCTGGAAGTTTTGAGTCATTTCTCATGAGAGGTAGGAGTAATGCAGAAGAAGAAATCCCAAGGATTCTATATAGCAGTTGTTTGAATCTTTCCGAAGTACTAGGTTAGTCATGCTATGGTGAACTTCACAGTACAGACCTTAAAAGGATGGCAGATTTTTAGGTGAGCAATTTCCAAAACTCACACACTTCAGGTAGCTAGTAAATTCTGACTATCTAGAGTGAAAAGTCCTTGTTAAACACATTAGTTATTCAGTGGAGGTTTCAGAGGAGTTATGCCTTAGTTGAAAATTTGAATTATTAATGAAATGATGGAATAAGGAATTGTAGGGACCAACTCAACTTCTTGCTGGAACGAAGTCCAATAATCTTTAAAGAATAACCACAAAATAGAGACAATGAACAACACAATATTCATAATGTCTGGCAACACATTGTCTAGCATATAGTAAAAATTTCTAGATTTTCCAAGGAACAGGAATATGTGACCTAAAAAAGACAAAACTCAATTAATAAAAGCAAACCCAGAGACGACAGAAGTTATAGAATTATCAGACAAGGACCTTAAAATAGAAACTATAAAATATTCAATTATTTGCAGGAAAGATTAAACATAAGACAGAAAATTAAGGTATAAGATATAACCAACTGAAATCTCAAGCTATTAATTTAAATATATCAAATTATAAATTCACTGAATAGGATTAACAGATTTTGTACTATAGTAGCAAATATTTCTAAAATGAATATGTAATAATAGAATCTTTCCTAATGAAAGCATTGAGAGAAAAAAATCTTTAAAAAACTCACTGCATACAGAACAATTCAAGCTGTCTACTGTGTGTAATCAGAGTCCCAGAGGAAGGAACTATAGAAAAATATTTGAATAAATAGTGACAAAATGTTTTCCATGTTTGCTTACAAGTTAAAATACTAAAAATTCAAGAATATTATAGGAGCTACTCAAAAGATGAAACTAAGATACACCATAATCAAACGGGTTTAAACATGTGACAAAGAAAATCTTAAAAGTGCAACAATGAGGAACACAGGTAGGCAAAAACAGCTGATTTCTCTGAAACTATGCAAGCATAAAGACAATAACTTCTTTAAAGTATTAAGGTGTTGTGGGTGGAAGGGAGGGCATGAACTTAAAATTCTATACCCAGAAAAGGTACTATTCAAAAATGAATGTGAGAGACTTCCCTAGTGGTGCAGTGGTTAAGAATCCACCTGCCAATGCAGGGGACATGGGTTTGATCCCTGGTCCAGGAAGATCCCACATGCCACAGAGCAACTAAACCTGTGCACCACAACTACTGAGCCTGTGCTGTGGAGCCTGCGAGCCACAGCTACTGAGCCTGCGTGCCACAACTACTGAAGCCCACAGACCTAGATCCCATGCTCCACAACAAGAGAAGCCACTGCAGTGAGAAGCCTGCACACTGCAATGAAGAGTAGCCCCCACTCTCCACAAGTAGAGGAAGCCCACACACAGCAACAAAGACCCAGTGCAGCCAAACATAAATAATAAATTAATTAATTTTAAAAAAATGAATGTGAAACAGAGACACCCAGCAGAGTTGCAGGTAGAAATTAGGGTACATGAAGAGATAAAATGAAGACTGATAGGGAGCATAAATATATGGTAAATGTAAATTATATATTTCTATTGTTTTATTTCATAAAACCTAATTGACTGTCAAAAGAAAAAATATTAATGATATACAGTGAGATTTCTAACGTGTAGTAAATCAAATCTTGACAATACTGTAAAGGTAAGTACATAGAACACTATTGTAAGTTTCTAATATTATGTGTAAAGTAATATATGTCAAAGAAGAATTTTATGAAAAAATGCATTATAAAACTGATCACAAAAAATAAGTAATGATAACAGTTTACTTATTCAGAAAATTTAAGAGAACAAAGGAAAAATAGAAAGCATACAGCAATATAATAGACTTAAATCCTATCAAGTCCAAACTTGTGTTAATTACAAATGATCCAATTAACAATTAACCCTACAAGTAAAAGACAAAGATTGTCATACTACATAAAAAAGGAAGCCAGGACTATTTGTGGTCCTCAAAAAAAAAAAAATTAATTAATTAAAAATATAAATTACATGTATAGATAGTTTAATATAGAAGGAAATAAATATATGCACCCTGAAAGCATTAAGCATATGAAAGCTTTAACAACTATAATATCATACAAACTGGACTTCAGAACAAGGAATGTTACTAGGGAAAGTTTATGATAATTGGATATGATTCATCAAGAAGACATAACTGTTTTAAATATCTGTGAATCAACCAACACTTTTTATAACACATAACAGAAAATTTGACAGAAAAGAAGAAACAGAAAACAATTCTCTCCTAGAAATTGAGCAGTACATAGAAAATCATGATGGGTTAGGAAGACTACATTAGTGACCAACTTACCCTATTTGACACTTGTAGATCAATGCCCCCAACAACAAAACAGGATACACATCTTTTCAAGGACATATGCTTCAAAGTATTTTATATTTCTGATAATTTCTATTTGTCCATAAGATATTAGATTTGTTACTCAATTTTCAAGTATCTGTGGATTTTTCTGATACCTTTCTATTTATTTCTAATTTAATTTCATATGGTTAGAACATATACTCTGCATAATTGAAATTTGTGTTATGTCACAGCATATGGTCTATGTTGATGCTTGTAACCTGTGATGGGCAAGGATTTAATTGCAAAGGTCACAAGGGAGCTTTCTTAGGCTTATTAAAATGGTTTTAATTATATTGGTAGTTATACAAATGTGTACATATAATCAAACTCATCAAATTATAATAATAGTGGATGCATTTAATTGTATAAATTATACCTCAATAATTCAGTAAAGGAAAACAAGATACATACATTTTCCACCATCAATTTTATTTTAGTTTAGAGACAATGAAATGTCTGTGAGGCATGTTAACAAAACATACACTCCCGAATTTGTCACTAAACATGAACAGTAGTAAATACATTTAAGCATATGGAAAGAAGTACACTTTCATAACTCATCAGGGAATGAAAATTAAGACTGTAGAGAATAACTATATTATACCCACTAGAATTGCAAAAATAGGTAAAATGTTTGATCATTTTGAGTGTTGTTGAGGAATTAGAGCACCAGAAACAATTACTATAGGAAGATAAACAGCCTCTTTTAATGTACGTTCTCACATTATCTGGTTGAACACGCACAAACTGCCAGTTATCCAACTTTCAGATATATATACCAGGGATGTGTACAAAAATGTGCTCAGAAACATAACTTGTAATAACAAAACACTGGAACAGAGATCAATCCAAAAATGTATTCAACAGACAATGGATGATTATACTGTCATATATTTACACACAAAAAAATATGATTCAAGAATAAAAATAAACTTCAACTGAATTAACATGAAATTTAGAGGCAAATGTGACTCAAAAAAGTGTTGCAAAAGAGTTAACATGACTTTCATAAATCATATGAAAAATGATTTTATCGTTTTTATTATCTGTATTCTAAAATACAGTTAATAAAAATATCTATATGTTTAAAAACCAAGATCTTGTAAAGATCATAGGTTAAGTTTAATACATAGCCAAGGTTGAAAATTATTTTTCTAGAATTAACAGGTAATGTTTTTTAAAATTCTGTAGTTCCTTACCAACATATTTTCCTTGGAAAATTCAATTTTGAAGTTTTGTTTGTTAATTTTCTAACACATTTCAGAAAGTGACTGGTGTTATAAAATTAATAAATGGACTTGGGCAACATGGATATCTATCTAAGAATAGGAAGGAGAGTAGCAATTAATGTTACTTTGCAGGAAAGAAAAGCAATTTTCCATTCTTAAGAACATAGAAGTAGGTGAATATTTTCCAAAGAATTAAATATGGCACTCAAAGCCATGATCAATCATAATCTCTTTATTTCATTTTAGATATTTTAATTTCTATTGGAGTATAGTTGATTTACAGTGTTGTGCTACTTTCTGCTAAACAGCAAAGTGAATCAGTTATACGTAAACTATATATCCAGTCTTTTTTAGATTATTTTCCCATATAGGTCATTACAGAGTATTGAGGAGAGTTCCTTGTGCTATACAGTAGTTCCTTATTAGTTATCTATTTTGTATATAGTAGTGTATATATGTCAATCCCCAATCCCCCAAAATATCCCTCCTCCCCTTGCCCCCCGGTAACCATAAGATTGTTTTCTTCATCTGTGACTCTATTTCTGTTTTGTAAATAAGTTCATTTGTACCCGTTTTTTTAGATTCTACATATAAGCAATATCATATAATATTTGTCCTTCTCTGTCCAACTTACTTCATTCAGTATGACAATCTCTAGGTCCATCCATGTTGCTGCAAATGGCATTATTTCATTCTTTTTATAATGGCGTAGTATTCCTTTGTGTGTATATATATATGTATATTATATATGTATATTATACATATATACACATATATGTGTATATATATATATACACATATGTGTATATATATATATACATACACACCCCATCTTCTTCATCCATTCCTCTGTCGATGGACACTTAAGATGCTTCCATGTCTTGGTTATTTTTTAATAGTGCTGCAATGAACATCGGTGTGCGTGTATCTTTTCAAATTAGAGTTTTCATGATTTTTAGATATATGCCCAGGAGTGGGATTGCTGGATCATATGGTAGCTCTATTTATAGTTTTCTAAGGAACCCCTCCATACTGTTCTCCATAGTGGCTGTACCAATTTACATTCCCACCAACAGTGTAGGAGGGTTCCCTTTTCTCCACATCCTCTCCAGCACTTATTTGTAGTTTTTTTTTGATGATGGCCATTCTGACTGGTGTGAGGTGATACCTCACTGTAGTTTTGATTAGCATTTCTCTGATAATTAGTGATGTTGAGCATTTTTCATGTGCCTCCTGGCTATCTGTATGTCTTCTTTGGAGAAGTATCTATTTAGATCTTCTGCCCATTTTTCAATTGGATTTTTTTTTTTTTTTTTTGATACTGAGCTACATGAGCTGTTTGTATATTTTGGAGATTAATCCCTTGTCAGTTGATTCGGTTGCAAATATTTTCTCCCATTCTGTGGGCTGTCTTTTTGTTTTGTTTATGGTTTCCCTTGCTGTGCAAAAGCTTTTAAGTTTAACTAGGTAGCATTTGTTTATTTTTGTTATTTTCATTACTCAAGGAGGTGGATCAAAAAAGATCTTGCTGCTATTTATGTCAGAGAATGTTCTGCCTATGTTTCCCTCTAAGAGTCTTATAGTATCTCATCTTATATTTAGGCCTTTAATCCATTTTGATTTTATTTTTTTGTATATGGCGTTAGTGAGTGTTCCAATTTCATTCTTTTAAGGGTAGCTATCTACTTTTCCCAGCACCACTTACTGAATAGACTGTCTTTTCTCCATTGTATAATACAGTCTTGCCTCCTTTGTCATAGATTAGTTGAACACAGGTGCATGACATAATCTCTTTAATATAAAGATCCCACCCATCAAATTCTTTTCAAGTATCTAAACTTTGGATCATCTCGTGTCAGGACACTGCTGGGACTGGAAGTTGGCAGGAAAAAGCTGCCTGTCCAGGAAACAACCCCTGGTGTGCAGGAGGCAATTGAAACTGAATTCTACTCTACTTGAAATCAAATTTGCTAAACCTCAATGTCTTTTAAAGAATTATGTACACCTTAATTAGTAAAATATAATCATTAGAATGTCTTTGACTCATAAAAAATTGACTATGAAAGATTTATCACATGTCCTTTAGTTGTTGATCATTGTTCACATTACTGTAGTGTCTGACAGGACTCTAATGGTGTCATAAATTCCTGAAAGAATTAATGAACTCTCATGTGTAGCTTACTATCATATCTTGCTTAATATTTGGTTAAAAAAAGCATACTCTAGTAGATTGTCCATTTAGTTCCATAAAAATAACTAAATGATTAAAGAACACTATTTCACACCTGTAATATGCCTTACTTTATAATCCGTATCTTTTAACATGCTTAGAATATAGCTTTAGGCTTTGCTGAAACACTTTTAAAAATCTTCAGTAGCTAATGATATTAAATGTGCATTTGTGTCAAACACAGAAAAATTCATTTTATTTTCCTTGTAAAATATTGTGTTAGCAATACTGAATTATGGTAATTATCTTGGACAGTCTTAAGATTTTCTCATAACTGCACATGTAAACAAACTAAGAATGACATATTTTTTTCTATATACTCTAAGAAACAAGTATTTTTCTGATACATAAAACATTTCTAACTCAATATAATCCTTCCAGAATGAAGCAATTATTATCACTAATACCATCATGAAGTAGTATTGAAACTCCTTTTGAGGAAACTAAATATACGAACTTGAGTACTTATCCACTTGATTACTCAGATTGACTATTCTTAGGCCAATTGCCAAGAAAGGAATTGTAAAGCCAAATGTTAAATTTGAATCATAATCATAAAAGGAAGAGGTGCCCTGTTATCCAGTTACCCAGAGGGCAGTGTGAGTACACTGCTGTTTTATGGAGACCTTTAAATGTTCTGAAGATCCTTTCCAACTTCGTAATTATTTAATCAATTCCTAATAAGTAAAATATTTAACTAGTAGAGCCAATGGCATAGAATAGTTTAAGCTATCATTAGCATATTTTCCTTGGTATGAAAGAAAAATTTAGGAGTACGTTTTGAGGAAAATTCAGAGCAAATGCTATCACCCAAAGATAAAGAAGGAATCCAGAAGCTTGGATAGAATTTTAGCAAAGACCTTACAGACAGTATTTACTTATAATGCATATTGAAATGCATTATTTGATGTACATTGATCCTTGCTCATAACAGTATCTCCTTATTTATTTTAAAAAGAACAACCATTCCTTTGTAATTCATAGTTAATGCAACACAGGGTTAATGAGCAATAATTTAGAATCATTGTTATGTAACTGAGAAAATATAAGTATCTCTCAGCTCTCCAAGACATCATAATATTTTCAATTCTACACTTAAATGACCTCACCCAAAGTGCTTTCCAAATGTGCCTATCCTGTTGGTCTGAATTGCGGGAATACCAATAAATGCTCTTTTCCTGTATATAATTTATTTTAAGCAGAGGAACTATTATAGCTGCCATCTGTTTTGGCTACTTCTCATCTTTTTTTGGCATATGAACAATGGTTTAGTGAACAAGTGAATCATGGACTTATTTAATACTCTAGACAGTGCTATAAAAACTCACTGTCACAGTGAAAATACACACAAATTATAGTTCAACAACATTTATTGGGGACCAAAGCTGCAATGGATGTTATCTTTCTCTTCTATTTGACACTCTTATTTTATTAATTCTGACCAGATAAATTGAAGTTTTTACAGTAGATTTTCTCCAAGAAATTGCCTGGTATTTAAACCTTTTAGAATTAAATCAAGGAAAAGAGGGAAGAAAAATGTAACTTATTTTGAAAAGGGTTCATAAAGCATAACTACATTATATTAAATGAAAAGATACCATCAGAACTCACAGTACTTTGATCGATTAAATTCTAAATTGTTTATATTTATTTAAATTTTAGAAAAAATTTCCTTTCATCATAATTAAAAAATTAACTAATAATATGGTATTCGTTTCCTGTGGCTGCTATAATAAATTATCAAAAAACTGAGTGGCTTAAAACAAAAATTTATTTTTTCCTCCCAGTTTTGGAAGCCAGAAACCAAGGTGTCGTCAGGGCCATGATACTTCTCAAAGTTCAAGAGGAGATCCCATTCCTTGCCTCATTTAAATTTTGGTGGCTGTCACATTCACTAGTTTGTGGCTGCATTAATCCAATCTCTGCCCACTCTCTTCACAGGACCTTCTCTTCTGTCTGAGTCTTTTCCTCACCCGTCTCTTAAAAGGGTACTTTTAATTGAGCTTAGGTTCATCCAGGAAGATTTCACCTCAAGATCCTTAGCGAAATTATCTGCAAAGACCCTTTTTACAAATAAGGTAATATTAACAGGTTTCAGGGATGAGGATGTGGGCATTTCTTTTGGGGGGCCACCATTCAAACTACTATAGATAGTATCTGCCAAAACTTAAATATCGGAATAGCATATGATAAACTCTCTAAGTTTAGGAGTCTAGTTTATGAAGAAGTAACAGAAAAGAGGAAAAAAAGGCCATTTCTTATAGCATGCGAACACTCCATAGGGTCCATCTTCATTGCTCTTCCCTATAAATCATTGTTTCTGATATTCAAATCTTTATCTCTGTTTGATACTATTTGCCACTGCCCAAAGGTATGATATATCCTTATCTCACACCACTTTCTCCTCAACTGAAAGGGGTTGATCAAGTGTACCACTTGAGGCTTACCAACTGGGGGATTTCCCCCTAATGCTGTTTTTTTGTTTGTTTATTTGTTTTTTGTTTTTAAGGGCTGCACTTGATTAGAACTGCTGTGCCAAAGCTGTGCTTGGTGCTTGTTCATGCACCCATAGACCAAGTCAAGCACTTTTAAAAATTCTAATTGCTGTCCATAGGGAATTTCCCGTGTTGCTATGGCTGTAGTTGAGGGAAAAGTCTATTGATGCCTTTCTTAAAGTTCAAATTTAGGAATAAAAGGAACCAAAAGTTTTATTGTTTGGGCTTAATTATGAAGTTTGTGCTGGAATATTTGGTGAAATTAAAGCTATTTTTTTAAAAACAGCAAACATAATTTAATGATACAAATAATATCCTGGCAGGTTTTTTTTTTTTTTTTGCTTTCATGTCCTTTAAATAGTGCAAAAAATGGAAGAGAAGGAAACATACTGCAATTTATAATTTAATAAGTTTGACCGAGAATCAATGGTAGACTTATGGAAGTAATTTACAGCTGGATTTGGAATTCTCCACCCTTATTTCTGGGGATATTTGGATGCATGGATTTAACTCTTAGCTAAGATAAGGGTATTGGAGTTGATGATGTGCTACTTCAAGTCCAAAACTCACCTGGTAACCCCAAGGGACAACTGGTTTATTGATGGTTTCCGGGTGGAAAACATGATTAAAAGGCAGTAAGATCATGCTGGGAATATCTGCCTTGAGCAGATTACTAGAAGACCTTGCCATCTAATCTTTTTTATACTTCATAATTTTTGTGACCTGTTGAAGAAATCTGCTGCCTTCCAAGATTGTAAAAATACTCTTCTATGTTTTCATGTAGAAGATGTATTGTTTTATTTTTGAAATGCATATCACTTCATCTGGAATTCATTTTTGTGTAGTGTGAAATAAAGGCAAAGTTTCCCATATGGATACCAAATTTTCGCAGAATTCTTTATTGTAAAGCCTACCTGTTCTGCAAAGCGCTATAGGGTCACTGTTTAATAAGTCCAGTGAAATATATCTGTGGGACTGTTTCTGCACTCTTTATTGTATTCCATTATTCTGTTTTATTTTCATTCACAGTATCTTAATTAATGTAACTTTATAATAGATCAGTAGGTAGTGAAAGTTTCCAGCTCTTTTTAAAATCAATATTGTCTAGATTTTTCCTATATTATTGCATTGCCATGTATACTTTTTAAGTTGACATATAATTGACATGTAACATTGTTAGTTTCAGGTGTACAACAAAATGATACAATATTTGTGTATATTGTCACATAATCACAAAAATCTAGTTAACATCCATCATCATGCATAGTTATAAATTTTTTTCTTGTAATAAGAACTAAGGTCTTTCAAATATCTAATACAGTATTAACTATAGTTACATGGTATACATTATATTCCCATGACATTTATTTTACAACTGGAAGTTTTGTCTTTTAATCATTTTTATTCATTTTGCCCACCCCCACTCTCCCACGCCCTCACCCCCCAACCCTGGCAACCATCAATCTGTTCTCTGTATCTGTAAGAACATTTTTTGTTTGTTCTGTACATTCCACAAGTAAGTGGAATCACTTAGAATTTGTCTTTTTCTATGACTTAACTCACTTACCATAATGCCCCCAAGTTCCTTTCATTTTGTCACAAATCGCAAGATTTATTTAAATTACTGAATAATATTCCTGTGTGTGGGATATATAAAGATACCAAATTTTTAAATATATTCATCCATCAGTGGACACTTAGGTTTCTTCCATGTTTTGGCAATTGTAAATAATGCTGCAATGAACATGTGGGTGCATATATCTTTTCAAGTTAGTATTTTTATTTTCTTTGGATAAAACCCAGAAGTGAAGTTCCTGGATCATATGGTAGTTCTACTTTTAGTTTTTTTTTTTTTCTTTGCGGTACGCAGGCCTCTCACTGTTGTAGCCTCTCCCGTTGTGGAGCACAGGCTCCAGAAGCGCAGGCTCAACAGCCGTGGCTCACGGGCCTAGCCACTCCGTGGCATGTGGGATCTTCCCAGACCGGGGCACGAACCCGTGTCCCCTCCATTGGCAGGTGGACTCTCAACCACTGCGCCACCAGGGAAGCCCTACTTTTAGTTTTTTTGAGGAACTTCCATACTGCTTTTCATAGTGGCTGCACCAATGTACGTTCCCACCAAGAGTGCAAAGCGTTCCCTTTTCTCCATATCTTCACCAATGCTTGTTACTTCATATTTTTGATAATAGACATGAAGTGATATCTCATCGCAATTTTGATTTGTATTTTCCTGATGAATAGTGATGTTGAGCACTTTTTCATATACCTGTTGGCTATCTGTATGACTTCTTTGGAAAAATGTCCTTTAAGTTTGTCTTCCCATTTTTACTCAGATTATTTTTGTGCTATTGACTTGTATGGCTTAATATATTTTGGATATTAACCCCTTATTAGAAATGTATTTTCTTCTAGGAGTTGTATCATTTCAGGTCTTAGACTCAATTATTTAATCCATTTGAGTTATTTTTGTGTACGGTGTAAGATAGTAGTCCAGTTTCATTCTTTCACATGTTACTGTTATTTTATGTATGCCTCATGTAATCACAAAGCAATAACCTATAGCAGAAGCATGAAAGATATAGGAGTATAAGCATAACACTTCAGTAAACTATCATATTACAAAGGAAGAGAGCAAGAAGAAAGGAACAGAGAAATTATGAAGCAACCAGAAACAATTAAAAATAGCAATAATTATGTACCTGTCGATAAACTTTAATGTAAATGGACTAAATTCAATCAAAATACATAGATCCATCTGTATGCTGCCAACAATAAACTCACTTCAGATGTTGAATGTTGTCACATGCTTTTTCTGAGTCTTTTGAGATAATATGATTTTTTTATCCTTAATTTTGTTAACATTGTATATCACATTGATTTGTGGACATTGAACCATCCTTGCATCCATGGAATAAATTCTTCTTGATCATGGTGTATAATCCTTTTAATGTATTTTTGAATTCAGTTTGCCAATATGGTATTGAGGATTTTTGCATCTATGTTCAACAAGGATTTTGGCCTGTGATTTTCTTATCTTGTGTTGTCCTTGTCTGGTTTTGGTATCAGGGTAATCATGACCTCATAAAGTGAGCTTGGAAGTGTTTCCTAATTTATTTTTGGAAGAGTTTGAGAAGGATTGGTATTAATTCTTCTTTGAATATTTGGTAGAATTCACCAGTAAAGTCATCTAGTCATGGACTTTTTGCTGTTGTTCTTTTTTTTTTTTTTTTTTGCGGTATGCGGGCCTCTCACTGCTGTGGCCTCTCCCGTTGCGGAGTACAGGCTCCGGACGCACAGGCTGAGCGGCCATGGCTCATGGGCCCAGCTGCACCATGGCATGTGGGATCTTCCTGGACCGGGACACGAACCCGTGTCCCCTGCATTGGCAGGCGGACTCTCAACCACTGCGCCACCAGGGAAGCCCTGTTGTTGTTCTTGTTGGGAGGTTTTTTGATTACTGATTACCTCCTTACTAGTGATTAGTCTGTTCAAATATTCTCTTCATGTTTCAGTTTTGGTAAGTTGAATGTTTCTAGGAATTTATACATTTCTTCTAGGTTATCTAATTTGTTGGTGGATAAATTTTCATAGTAGCCTCTTATATTCCTTTGTATTTCTGTGGTATCAGTTGTAACATCTCCTCTTTCATTTCTGATTTGTTTATTTGAGTCCTCTCTTTTTTCTTTGTGTATCTAGCTAAAGGTTTGTTAATTTTGTTTATTTTTTAAAGAACCAGATTTTAGTTTCATCTTTTCTATTAACGTTTTAGTCTGTATTTCATTGATTCCATTCTGATCTTCATATTTTACTTACTTCTACCAATTTTAGAGTGCATTTGTTGTTCTTTCTCTATTTCCTTGATATGTAAAGTTAGGTTGTTTATTTTAGATCTTTGTTTCTTGGTGCAGAAATTTATCCCTATGAACTTTCCTCTTCAAACTGCTCTTGCTACATCCCATAAGGTTAGGTAGGTTGTATTTCCATTTTCATTTGTCTCAAGGTAATTTTGTATTTCTCTTTTAGTTTCTTTGAGCCATTGTGTGTATGATAGCATGCAGTTCAATCTCCATATATTTGTGAATTTTCTGGTTTTCTTTATTTTATACAGTGAGTGGTCAAAAAAAATGATTGATATGATTTCATCTTCTTAAGTGTATTAAGACTTCTTTTCTGACCAACATATGATCAGTCCTGGGAATACTTCATATGTGCTTGAGTAGAATATGTATTCTGTTGCATTTTGGTAGAATGTTATATATATATTTCTGTTAAATCCACCCGTACTACCACGTTGTTTAAAGTCAATGTTTCCTTACTGATTTTCTGTATAGGTCCTCTATCCACTGACGTTAATGGGGAATAAAAGCCCCCTACTATTATTGTATTGCTGTCTACTTCATCCTTTACATATGTTCATACTTTGTATGTCTAGGTATTTCTATACTGAGTGCATCAATACTTAAACAATGTTATATTCTCTTGTTTGATTGACCCCTTTATCATTATGTGATGATCTTTGTCTCTTATGAGAGTCTTTGTTTCAGTATATCTAAACAAAGTATCTAAACAAAGTATATCTAAACAAAGATATACCAGTCTTTGTCTGGTATATCTACCCCAACTTTCTTTTGGTTTCTGTTTGTATGGAATACCCTTTTCTATCCCTTCACTGTCAGTCTATGTTTGTCCTTATATCTGAAGTGAATTTCTTGTAGGCAGCAAACAGATGAGTCTAGTCTTTTGATTGGAGAATTTAGTCCATTTACATTGAAGTTTATTGATAGGTATGTTACTATTGTCATTTTGTTGTTTTGTGTTGTTTTATAATTCCTCTGTTTCTTTTTTCTCTTTCTTTGTGATTTGATTATTTTCTTAATTGGTATTCATAGACTCCATCTTTTGTGTGTCCTCTCTAGATTTTTGCTTTGTGATTAACAAGAGGCTTTCATAAAATAACTTACTTTATAGCAATCTATTTTAAGTTGCTAACAACTTAACTTTGAATGTATTCTAAAACCCAGCATTTTTAGAATTGCCATATCTTTAAAACCAGCTTGTCAGAATCTTTCTTATAAACAACATGTTATTTTGATTATAAGGAGACAACTCTATACAGAATTAATATCTTTATAATATTGAGTCTTTCAATCCATTAACATTCCCTATCCCTCCATTTATCTAGTTCTCTTTTTTTTGGGGGGGTACCAAATTACTTTATTTGAAGGAATGGTACTAAGGAAAGGACTTGTAGATGTTTTGGTACAACTCACAGAAAAGGTAAAGGTAACCCAAACATGCATGCACTGCCTTGGTGACCAGGGAAGTCACCCCTGTGGCTACGGGAAGCGAGCCTGAGGCTTAGCTCTCATTATCACTATTTCCCAGGGTGTGCTTATCAAAGAGATACCGTGCCATGCCAGATTCGGGGGCCCCATCGTGCGCAAATTGGTTACATGTCACCCAATTCTTTAATGGATTTCATCTGCTCATTCAGATAATGAGTCTCAATGAAGTCACACAAATGGGGGTCGTTTTTCTCAGTGGCCAGTTTGTGCAGTTCCAGTAGTGACTGATTCATACTTTTTTCCAAGTGTAGCACACATTCCATTGCATTCAGCCCATTCTTCCAGTCATCACAGTCTGGTTTCTT
Source organism: Monodon monoceros (assembly GCF_005190385.1). Classification (NCBI taxonomy): domain Eukaryota; kingdom Metazoa; phylum Chordata; class Mammalia; order Artiodactyla; family Monodontidae; genus Monodon; species Monodon monoceros. Next base: position 85,956,422 of record NW_021703768.1, on the reverse strand, counting down.
GATATCCTGAAGGAAGATTCAGCCACCCTGTTGGTTCTGCAGCTTCATCAGTTTCTCAGCATGTTCCCTCTCCTCACAAGATTGGTGAAGAGAGTATTTGGCAAAGTTCTTCAAAGCCACATCATCGAGGTCAAAATAGTACGACATGGACAGGTAGACATAGGAGGTGTAGAGCTCCAGGTTGATCTGGCGGTTGATGGTGTTCTCCGAGTCCTGGTGGTAGTTCTGGCACACCTGCGAGGGGGACACGGTCGTCATGGCGGGCGGCTGAGGTGAAGTGGTGGCAGTGGCTGCATGGCGCTGTAACGGCAGTGGGGACCTTGGGGCAGTCAGAGGGCACTGTGAGGTGGTGGCGAGGGCTGGCTCTGAGCGTCTGGCCAGAGCGGGGGACGAGCGCCGGGTTCCGTCCAAGCACTGTTGAAGCAGGAAACCATGGCTACTCTCCACGAGGACTGTCTAGTTCTCTTTTTAATACTTCTTAACTTAGAATAACTACAAAACATTGTTCTGTACATCATGTTTTCTTAGCTTGATATTTTATTTTTGTATGCTATTAAATGGTATCATTTTATATTCAAAACTTTTGTAGTCATATAGAAGTATAAATATATCTAGATAGCTAACAAGATAAGTATATAGATAGGCATACATATAAATACTTGTATACACCAAGCTTTTTTATTTACAAAATTGTCATTTATAAACAGCAAATTATTATTTTTTTCTTGCCTTGTTTTACTGACAATATATCCAACACAATCTTGGTGTGTTTTATTGAGTATACCTTTTTTACTCTGGATTTCAGAAAGATTTCAGTACTTTATTCTTTACTGAATCTGTTTTTGCTCTTGTTTTTGTTTGTTTTTTAAGTGAACATTCTTTATGAGATTAAGATAAATCTTCCAAATTTTCTTAGCATCTTTGAATGTTTGTGAATTATATTAAATGATATTTTTGCAACTACATATACACTTTTCAATAGATACCATATGTATGTTTTTCTACCTTATTAATATGGTGAATTACATTGCTTGATGTTTCTGTATTGTGTTTCTTGGAAGCAAATTATGTTGAGATATATTTATTTTAGTTAAGTAGATAGATGATAGGTGGGTAGATAAAGATAGATTTGATATGTTAATATTGTGTTTTGAAATTTTACATCTATATTTATGTGAAAGGTTAGCCTATAATTTTCTTATTTTGTAATATCATTGTCCAGTAACTGTTATATTGTACACATAGAAAACTTTGCTAAGTAGTTTGTGTATAATCAGTATTATTTCTTCCTTAACTGTCTGGAAATTATGTAGGTGACACCAACTTGACCTGGCAATCTCATTGAGTAAATTTTGGTACACATTCTGATATATTTATTAAATATAGTAATATTCTGTTTGTCAGTTTTGGTAAATTGTGTTTTCCTAAAATATTGTTAAATTCATCTGAAATACAAAATATTTGGTGTAAAGTTTATCATAATTATTTTTATTTTCCTTTTTATTAATGCCCATAAAATTAGTAGTTTTCATGCATGTTTTCTCTTTTTTGCTTGATTAATTTTGTTTTTTGGTTTATAAATTAGCTTTTAAGAATAACTAAAGTGCCTTTGTTGATTTTCTTTATGGTATGCTTGTTTTTTTATTTCATTGAATCCTACTTCCACATTTTTATTCTTCCTTTTTAATTAAAATAAAGATGAAAGTCAATGAGAATACGATAAATCAACTTGGAAGAATGCTGTGAAACAAAACTAAACATTTATGTAATGAATATGAATCATTTGACTTTCTAATTTTAGTCCAGATGTAGTATTGTTTTCACAAGTTTACAAATGATAAGAATTAGAGAAAACTTAAGTAAATTAACTGTAGGTTGCAGAGATAGGGTTGGAGGTGAAACTAGCATTTAAATCAAGGTTTTCCAGAATTGAAAGTCCATTATTGTCTCATATTACTATACTGCTCTGGCAAATGTTTTGTGAAGTTACACTTATAGATCTTGAATAGGTGTCCAGAGTTTGTCTACCATCTATCATTTGACCCTTTGCTTTCAATAGCTAAAATTTCACACCTTATCCTCCTCACATATTTTTTGTATATTGCAATATTCCTTCTTTCCTTTCCTTTTCCTCCTTTTTCTCACACAATTTTATTTTTATTTCCTTCCTTAGTTTTCAGCCAAATGTGTAACTCCAGACTATAAATGCATAGCAATAAGATAGAATATATTTTGAAAACCATTCTTCCATTTCTTCTTTTTTTTTTTAATGCACCTGGATTAGCTTAGCCAAAGTTTGTGGGTTTATTTGCTCAATTAATGGCCGCTGACTGATGGACTGTCTGAAAAACACCCTATTGTTCCTAAATTAGTTGTAGCAAATAAATATGTTTCTCAGTCATTATTTGGAAAACATCTGCATTGGTAAGCAGCTTTTTCTACAGTAACAGATTCTTGACTATAAATGACCTAAATAAGTGAGTATATTTTTATATAACAAGTTTGAGGGCTGCTAGTATTGGTTTAGTGGTTTAAAGATGTCAAAGACAATATCTCTTTGATTCCCTTGACTTTTCTCCCATGTCTTCAAGGTGGCTGCTCAAGAGCCAAGTCTTTTGTTAACATTCAAAACAAGAAGGCAAAGGCAATCAGATGTGAAGGGAGTGGTAGATGGTAGTTACAGTTGTCACTGACTTATGAAATAGTTAGCTAAGGAATAGGTCAGGAAGGGATTAGAGACCCTGCAAGGAGAGGAATATGGGACAACTATTGGAAGGAATGAGTCTTGGGGTAGAAAATAAATGATTAGTAGAAATTCTAAGCAATGGTCAGGGTCTGTGAATTCTTGCTTTTTATCTGGATTGTTATAGGTTTATGAGAAAAACAAAAAGTTTATTAAAAATATGCATGGAGGATTACAAAGTCAAAATGTAACTTAGGACTCTTGTTTATAACTGATATAAACCCAAATCAAAATCAAATAAATAAGTAAAGAAATCTCTGGCTTTCATAACAGAACATTTCAGTAGTAGAGCTATTTCCAAGCATAAATTATCTCATGTACTCAAGATTACATAAGAGGTATATTTGTAACTCAGTGCTGATTTTCTCCATGTTGGCTTCATTTTAAGGAGGTTACTCCTGGGTGAGACAAAATGGCTTGATTCTACTGATTAGGCAAACCTAGATGAAAGAGAGTGCTTCATTCATTATAGTTTCAACCCAGGTGTTGGGATTTGAGTTTCTCTGATTTGGTCTGAATCAGAGCAAATAATCAACTTTATAATCAACTTTAAATCATTTATTGTGGCCAGGAACATCCAGAGGTATGGTCACCCATCTACAATTATAAAGACTGAGATTGGGAATAATTACTTCCCACAAGGAAATTCAATGGAAATTGATGTTAAAATAATAGATACTTATGGCCAAGTGAACTGGTTCAAGTTAAGTTGTCTGTAAAATGTGGAAATTTAAAAATCACCATGGTTTGGTTTTGGGGTCCTAAGAACTGTATAAGTAAAAGAAGAGGGGTTTTTTTGGTGCAGATTTGCTTCAATGAGAACTATTAGAGTAGATATCCAAAGATAATAATAGAGCAGAAAAATCCAGATGAGAAAACCTAATGGGGAGTAATATGAGAAAATTGGGTAGGGTACAGATGCTGAAGGTGTAATTTCACAAAGAGTGCAAATTAATGGCAAATTGAGAGAGAGGAAAATAAAACCTTAGAGATATAGATTAAGACAGTGTGTTCAAAGGGAATAGAAATTTTTAAGATGCCAGTGACTAGGACAGTGGCTGGTACCAGACAAATATTTGTTGAATTTATGCAGGTAAAATAGAACATTATAAAATCCAGGGATAATTGTGTTAGCAGTAAAGTACTTTGAAAAGATGATGTATGATGATGTATTCAAACAATAATAGATCATAGTTTCAGTGTATTTGACAGGTGGAGAAAGGAGCTCTACTTAAATTCATGGCTGTTACTGGAGTTAAATAAGGAAAGCATAAGGAAGATGAATATGAAAACTACAGCAAAATTTCTTGAGAATGGGTCAAAACCAAGGTCACTTTGTAAAAATGGATTTTCTGGAAAAATGGAAATTGGCAATATCCCTTAATACTCTCATTGAAAGAAAATCTCATTTTATTAGAGTAATGGTAGGTAATAAAACATGACTTCCCTCTTTTCCCATTTATTAATGAATTAGAATGTGCAAAACCCTGGTAATAATTGACATAAAAAGGCTCATAAGCATAATTAATGTCTTCCTTACCAGCATTTTAATTTTACAAAACCAGCATTTTTGTTAAAATTATAGTACATTAAAAGGAGTTTTATCCTACTATTTGCTAAAGAGGCATGATGACAGTTTTTAAGAAGATAAGCATGGGTGGTGGAGAAGGCAGTTCAGAATTTGGCCTACACCATGTGAGAATTTTTTCTTAGACTATAGATGTAAAATGAGATCAACTAAATATTTTTGGTTTGAAAAAAACATGATAATTTTCAAGTTTTATATATTTAATTTCCAAGGATTTTTATTTGAAACTTTGAATAGTTAAAATCATTAGAAAAAAAAAGCATGAATCAAAATCTAAAATGTAGGATAGGCTTTGAAACATTGGAGAAAGTGCTAAATTTGGCAAATAATAACATATAGCTTTATCATCTACTGCTTGATCCTCCAGTGGATAATTAAGTTCCCTCTCCAAACAATTTGTCCTAAGTGTACATAATAATATCACTAATTAAAATGTCCCATTAATGTCTTCATTCTATTTCATAGCTCAGTTAATTTTCTAGGCAGGTGAACTAATACATGCCTATTATTAGCCTACATTTTGAATCATATCCAATGGTAATTCATAATCATTCTATGCCATTTCCAGTTTTGAACTAACTCCATATGCTGAAGACTTAAAAATACTCTCCCACTCTTTGCTTCTTTTTTATTACAAATTTTGTAACTTTGCCAGATACAGTCTTAGGTGCTTAGACCTTATGACAGCTTTTATTTATATATACTTAGATTAGAAAATACTGTATTTTCCATTTCAACTGTCTTCAGTTCATGTATATTATGAAATGAATTTACAGACATTTTATTCAGTTATTTGAATTTTATGTAAGGTTAATTTAACCTGCTAGTATCTATGACTGAAAAAAAAAATGATGGCAAGTCTATAGGGTACTGGGTTCACAAGATCTAATCTGTGGGGTAGGAAAAGGAAGGGGAAGATGACCACCGACAGGTAACAAAGAAGGCCTGAGATAAACTGTATTCAGGTTCGTCTTGCCCTTAACTTGTCTCCCACTGATAAATTTAAGCCTTATATGTATGCCAATATATTACTAATTTAAAATTTTTTCTAATAACTTGTTTTTAAATTAAAAAAATTTAAGGTCTTAAGAGATATTAGTATAATTTGGGGGGAATATCTAGCCTTCTACAAGACAGTAAATACTGAGTCATTAACTTCCATGTGGGGACTGGTTATGGACTTTAGTAACAATGATTCTGAGATGAGGGAGGCATACGATGCTCTTGACTTGTACCAAAGTGTTTTACATAACTTAATGCACTTCAGACTCATCAGACTAATTGTCATTGAATTTCCTTGATTTTTATTCATTTTTTAAAAATAAATGATAGTGGGCTCCCCTGGTGGCGCAGTGGTTGAAAGTTCGCCTGCCGATGTAGGGGACACAGGTTCGTGCCCCGGTCTGGGAAGATCCCACATGCCGCGGAGCGGCTGGGCCCGTGAGCCATGGCCGCTGAGCCTGCGCGTCGAGAGCCTGTGCTCCGCAACGGAAGAGGCTACAACAGTGAGAGGCCCACGTAATGCAAAAAATAAATAAATAAATAAATAAATGATAGTTTTGGAATGTATGATCTGGTATTCATCCCTTTCAACTGTAAGCCCAAATACTAATGGGAGATTGACAACCCCTAACTAAAAGTGTGGAACTCGTAATGGCAGTCCTTTCTCTCTTGACATTGACTTCTGTAGGACTGGGAACACACACACTGGTTCAGGGATGACAGGGAATAAATTTGTTAGTGAGACTAGAAAAGAAATTTACCAGATGCCTCTGGGAAGTAAGGATTTTTTTTTTTTTTAAACACTCTCCCACTAGACACATATTATGGTTATAATGCATATTTCTTTATTCCCGACATAGTATCTCATTGTTTATTGGAGGGTGAGACTATCCTAAAATACAGTATACAAAAAATAATTATACACTTCAGTGTTAGCTATCCAGTTAAAATTCCTATGTGTATCTTAATCTTTCACTTGCTGAATAGAATGCAATCACAGACTATCACTTACACCTTGAATCTATGTGACATCATTGGAATTTGTTGAATAGTTCCAACTGAAAATAAAATGCTAGAGCATATCTGAATAGTGACTAATCAACTTTTGGAACTTTGCTGCATATTTCAATTATGAAATTGAAATGCATACCCAGTACTTATTTTAGTAAAATGATTGTAAACCACATGTCCCATTCAGACAAAATCTCCTTTTCCTCTCAAAATTGTCCCCACAAAGCTCCTCAAATAGCAAGAATTAAAGTTTTATGAAATTTGCTTATGAACACATGGCTGCAGTTGGGATCTTTTGTTGTTTCTTTGTATTTTTCTTTCTGATTGAAAGAAACGAAAGAAAAGTTTTAACATATAAAGCAACATAACAGTTTTATTCTGAGTACATTATCAATGTATTTTAAAATAAATGTAACTCAATATTAACTTGCCCTATCAAGAGAAGCTCAATAGGTCTTTAAATATAAGGTAATGTAAAGAAAAAGTTTGTAGAAAATATAATTAAAGTGGGTTAACAATAATCTCAATAAGGCAGCTAACGATTTTTTTTTTAGCTTTGCTCATCTGACATTTGGTGTTGTTAACAGTATAAAATTAATTTCCTCAAATCAAAATACATTTTTATTAAAAATCATTAGATACATCAGATAGTAAATATATCAATTTGGTCTGATGCTGTCTCATAGCTTTTCATTTGAGATTTGTAGAGGAAATTACAGACCTATGATAAAATCATATCAGATATAACAGCCACGTATTTGAAATATCCTCAAAAAAAGAAAAGTTGCTATTTTCAAACAGTTTTATAATTGACACCTGCTCAATAGGGCTGTCTTCTCCAAAGTATACATCTCACCTCAACAGTCAGTAGGGAATGCCCTGCCTTTTAATCATTTCCAGAAGTGCTTCAACACTATGGGAATGATAGTGCTGTGTCATTCCACATTGATTTAATCGGTGACATGTTCCTGGAAGTCACTTCATGGTACACTATTATATAAAAAATGAAGGGAAATTACTGCAGAAGAGGGGGAAAAAAAGCATATGGTACTGGATAACAGTGATCATTTCAAATATTATAAAGCGTGTCACTTAATCTATTTCTGCCTCAATGTAACCTCCCTCCTCTGTATCAATATTATTAAGGTATATCAGCTACTATGAAGAAGCGCTTACCTTCTAAGAAATGTATCTTAAATATAACATTAAAGAAGTATGAATTGCTATCCTGAAGCTGAAAAACTATGTTTTATGGCTTTAATAAACATCATTATGTCCATACATTATTCACATTCATGCAAGTGAGTGTGTGCACACATACCCCTCACACCTGTGTGCACCCACATAAACACACACGCACAAAGGGAGTAAATGTGTGATAGTTGTTGAAATTGCTTTACTAAATGTTCTGTTCTAAAAAGTGAAAACTGCCTGGATTATTTTAATTAATGTAGGCTTTAAGCATTTAATCCTGGTTTCCTTGAAATGCTTTTGGTAGGGGCAATGTTTAAAAAGTTGTCTGTAACTTATGAATGTAAAAAAAAAAGAAATCTTAACATGAATTTGGGAAAGTCCAGTGCTGAGATGATGACTTTATTATATTCACTATTTCAAGTTTCAAAGCTAATCTAATGGAAGTACACATAAAATCAGTTTAAACAGTTTTTGAATAGACTATAAGGCATTTATTTTTAGAAGTTTTATGCAATGTAGATTTTTAGTATTTCTAATTCCTGGTATTATGTTTGTATTGTGTGAATTAGTATTAACACATTTTTCTGTAAGGTACATTTTGTACAGAAAAAAATTCTTATCTTCAAATGTCTATCAAAGTGTCTGTACCCTGAATCTTTTCAGATCTCCCTTGTTTCAGCAGTTTCCTGATGCAGGAAGGAGTTTCCTAGCGTTTTTGCCAAATAATCTGAATAATTTGTTCATGTACATAGTTACCTCCTAAAAGGGATTTGAGGCATGCTCCTTATAACATCAAAATTTTGTTCTTTCTCCTACATTTTTACCACACTCTCCCAAAATTCTGAGACACCAGTTCCAATAAGTGGTTTTTTGTTTGAGTGAGAACTGGTCATCTGCTTCCCTGTAGGAGTCATCTGGACTTGTTTAATCATGACATATTTCTAGCAACACCAGAGATAGAATTCTGTGTTAGTATTCTCAAATAACTAGATTCTAACCCTCTGATTATTTCACATATCCCCAAATCTGACTTATATCCCATCTCATTCCCAATCCACAAATCCTTTCAATGTGCCTCTGGAACTCCTGGACTGTCTTCAAGGTATGTCTTAAATCCTCAACTTTCTCTGAATCACCCCTTTAACTTCTTTTTCTAATATGACCTTGGCTCTCTTCTGAGGTCACTAATTCCATTATGCCCTTGAGATGGCTAATCTTTCCGCTTTAGAGTAGGTGATTCTTTTTACTCTTAACGGCTGCTTTCAGACTATCAGACCTCTATCCTCTCGCACTACACACATACACACACACACTCTCAGCTCCACTGAAGTTCACATGATCAGACCGTACCCCTATTATCACTCTTTGTGCAGTCTTTCTGGTCAGTTCTCCTTGTTCATGGATAATTTTAGTATCTGCTTTACTGACACCTACTCTATCACTGTCCTGGTCAACATTCTTCAAAATTGCATTACGTTTGAATAATCCATCCAGCATCCTGTCAATTTGGTTCCTTGTCTTCACTTTTATTGACTTTTTCCTCCATCTTACACTCCTAATATGATACCCTAAAACTTGTCATTATAATAAATGCAACACATTCCAAATCTCCATTTCAATTACCTTATCCTTAGAGCACTACCTGCAATATTTAAAACTTATTCTTTCTAGAACTGAAGTTAATTAATAATCCTATTCTCCTAGGTGACTATTTTGCAGGTTATTTTTTATCTCCTTAAACTTCCAAAATCCACCTTCTTCTCAACGGTAATCTTCCTCTGTCAGTGCCCTGAAGCCAACAATCTCTAGGGATATTTGGTATTTTTGTAATTTGTACAGTTATCAAAATTTGTGCTTAAACAAGATTATGAGGTGGTATTTGTTTGTTTTTGTCTTAGTCTCACTTCATCATAGTCCTAGAGTGATATTCCCACCCACACATGTCCTTAAATAGTTTAGAATAATTATAGATAACTGTACGTATGAGATAATAAATTTACTCTGAAAACTTGGCATTTGAAAAAAATTGACAGTATGACTACCAGGGGTGGCATTTCCTTGGTAACATCACCACAAGTAAAAGTTTATCCAATTTTGAGCTAACATCCACATTTTTTTAGTAATCTCAATTGTAAATACCCATGTAATATAAATTTTGATTTTTTCAAGAAATTATGCTTTTGACATTAATTAGACCTTACTGCATAGATATGCATACAGTTTTATCTAAGTTCTGAGATTAGAGTTTTACAACTAAGACAACTCAGTACTCTATATTGAAGTGGAATGAGGGTGAGGTATTATTTTGGAGTAAGAATTGATTTTGTTTTGAAATGCTCACCTGATCCTACACTCAGTGGTAATTATCTTGATTTATGTTCTCAGAAATATACCTAAAGACTCAATTCCTTTTTAATTTCACTGACTTTTTCTTTTCTTTATCAAGGTATAATTTACATACAATAAAATCTACTTCTTTTAAGTGTAAAGTTTAAACTTTGGTAATTGAATACAGTTGTATAACTTCCACCACAATCAGGATATAGAAAATGCCCACCACCAGTGTGACCTTTTCTAATATTATTCTGTGAGATTACTTATGTTCAATACGAGAACATCTTGACCTAACTGTGACTGCGAGGCCAGCTTCTAATAACACTGAATACTTGCTGTTAGTGTTAGCTGATTCAGAATATCAGGGGATTCTTTTCTCTTTCACATTTCTCCCTTAAATAAGAACAAAGTGTTAAACAGAAGATAACTTCTACATCTTCCCAGTACCAAATATACATATTTTCAGCTAGTTTCTGCTACATATATAAAATGTCATTATTCCTATACAAGGCAAACCTTTCTCCCTATGTATTGGATTCTATCCCATATCACTAAATCAAGGAACTTCCTTCTACAATTTTATTTTCTCGCTTCTTTTTTAAATATCTTTTATTTTTTATTGAGGTATAATTGATGTAACATTATACTAGTTTCAGGTGCACAACATTTTGATTTGATATCTTTTTATACTGCAAGTTTATATCACAATATCACAAAATCATCACAATATCAAATATCTGTCACCATACAAAGATACAAAGTTTCTTATGATGAGAACTTTTAAGAGCTCTTAACATCTTTCAAAGATGCAATACAATGTTTTTAACTATAGTCACCATTCTGTAAATTATTTCTCCATGACTTATTTTATAACTGGAAGTTTACCTCTTGACCCTCTTAAAACATTTTTCCCACCTCCCATTCCCCTTCCTTCTAGCAATTACCAATTTGTTCTCTGTATTTTTTAGTTGAATTTTTTTGTTCATTTGGTTTTTTGGATTATGCATATAGGTGAAATTATACAGTATTTTTCTATCTATGTCTGACTTATTTCACTTAGCCTAATAGCTTCAAGATCCATCCATGTTGCCGCAGATAGCAGGATTTCATTCCTTTTTATACAGTTGAGTAGTTTTCTATTATATATATTTACCACATATTTTTTATCCATCATCTATCCATGGACACTAAGGTTGCTTCCATATCTTGGCTTTTGTAAATAACATTGAAACAAATAAAGGGGTGCATATATCTTTGCAAATTACTGTTTTCATTTTCTTCAGATAAATACCAGGAGTGGAATTGCTGTATTGTAAGGTAGTTTTTATTTTTAATTTTCTGAGGAAACGTCATACTGTTTTCCATGGTGGCTGCACTAATTTATATTCCCACCAACAGTGCAGGAGGTTCCCTTTTCTCCACATCCTTGCCAACACCTGTTTTTGTCTTTTTGATGATGGCCATTCTACAGGTGTGAGGTGATATCTCATTGTGGTTTTGATTTGCATTTCACTGATGATTAGTGATATTGAGCATTATTTCATGTGTCTATTAGCCATCTGTATATTTATTTTGGAAAAAAGTCTTCTCATCTCTGCCTTCTAAAACATTTTCTTCTCTACACTGTATCATTCCTATGAGCAGACAAATATTTCGTATTATCTCCCACTTTAAAAATAAAGGTAAAAGAACAGCTTTCCCTTGATCTTCATTCTCCTCCAGCTTTTACCGCTTTTTTAATATACTTCTCTCATTTCAAATGAGATTGCTTAACTACTGTACATATTCAGAGTCATGGCTTCCTTTCCTCCTGTTCTCCTTAAATCTCATCTAATTGTCCCCAGCATTTGCCAGCAGCAGCTACGGTCAAGGTTACTAATTTCTCCATATTGTCCAAACTATGGGTTAGTTCTCAGCCCTAATTTTTTCTGAAGATCAGCAACATTTGACATGATTGCTTCCTGATTTTTGAAACATCGTTTTTATTAAATTTGCAATAGCAATATCTTTGTTTTCTTCTCAGTCCTTCTGAATCTCCTTTGATAGAACTTTTCTTCTTGCTGCTATGCATTTTGAAGAGTAACCTCAGATTGTGTCCTGTCACAAATTTTCTTCTCTTTTTATGGTTATTCTTTGGGTGATCATATGACCTATAGAGAAATAATTATTTCCATCCCAGAACTTTCCCTTGAATTTTAGACATTTATATCCACCCAGCATATAAAATGTGGCCTGCCTCAAGCTATTTTCTTCACTCTTCTGTAGTCTACTATCTGACATCTGTTAGTATCCTAGGAATCTGTCTAAACTAGTCACCATTCCTGCCTGGTGTGATACAAACTATATTTCACAGACTCTCTTTCCAGTGGCTTTCTGTTAGGTTCTGCTAATATAAGACTGTGGCAGGAGATTGGAAGCTGGTAAGATTATAAAATACTTTTTATGGCTTCTGAGTGTCTCTAACAATGGTTGTCCCAGCTGTGCTAGTGGGGATGGTGGTAGTGAAAAAAACTTGAGAAGCAGTAATAACAGCAACAGTGGAGACAGCGACAGGAATGTGGTAACAGTACTTAAGGCAGTAGTAGCATTCGCAAAAACAAGGAATGTGAGTGAGCCCCTGGCTTCCTGCTTAACCAGTTCAAACACAGCAAGCAGAAGCTTCAACTGGGAGAACAATCCCAGGCTTGGAGTGACACCATTCTCCCTGTGCTTCTCCAGCTCTAAGAGTAATAGTGTCTTCCTGCAATTGTTCATTATTTGCTAACCTCACCTACCCCTTTTTGTTCCTTCAGTTCTTCAAACTTTTGAAAACGAAATTCTCTAAATTACCTCCATTTGTATTTCTTGAGTAGTTTGTTTTCATGATTGAAGACTGACTGATATAATATTTGAGCCAGAAGTGCTCTGAGGAAACAGATCTTTTGGGATTAGTTAGCTAACATAATTTCTTTAAAAAAGTGGTTACATCCTTATCAGTGGAAAATAAACTGGAAGGTAAATTGATATTACTCAGAGATAGATGCAGTGACTGAAAACTTTGGTCTTCCTTGTTTGGAAGAGTGAAATATCTTCCTGTGGATGAAAGATAGTTACATCCTATTAGGAAGAAGCATCGTTATTCTCTTTGACTGAATAACCAACATAGTGGACAGTGCCAAATAGTGTCTTGTCTCAGTACAACACCCATCCTTCCATACTTCATTTTTACCTTCAAGTTAGAAAATGTAAATTACGTTTCCTAATCCATTTTGCCAGCTGACTTCCCCATTGCATTCCTCTAATGGAAGACACAGGCAAAGGATCTGAATACAGGAAGAAGGGAAAAACCAAGCCATTCTAAACTGCCAACTAGTCTTTCAGTAGTTAAAAAGTATGGGTCAGGAAGCGATTGTTTAAACTGTCATAACAAGGAACTCCAACATCTCACTGGTATATTTATTGCTCACACTACATGTCCACCACTGGGATAATCTGGGGATTCTGTTTCATGTCAATCTAAACCAGAGATGCAAAGGTAGAGAGCATCCACAATTGGAACATTGTTAGCTGCTGTTGGCAGAGATAAAGAGCTTCTTTTCACATTTTTTTAGCTTACGAATGTCACTCTGCCACACCTATCTCCAAAATTGTCATGAATCTGGAGATAATTTGTGAACAATATTAATAAGCACTACACTAACCTTCCACCATAAGAACATGTACTTCCCACACCTTTGTAAAAAAAAAAAAATTGCCAGCATTAAAATCTCTATTAAAAAAAAAAGAAATACAAATTCTAGGGTATTTTCAGTTTTTGTACTTATCTTTAATGGAAACATCATCTTAAATCAGTTTTTTCCTCCCATGTTCCTCATTGAAATAATTGGTACTCCATAAACTCAAGTTTTTTAAGCAAAAAAGTTTTGGATTCCTTTCTTTGTCTTACATCACATATCCAGTATATCAGAAATTCTGGCCACCTCCAACTTTGAGATGTTTGCCAAACAAGAATATTTCCAGCACTTCCACTGCCACCACATTGGTCCAAGCCACCATCACTTTTTGTCCCAGTTACTATAAAAACTTCCCAACTGATCTCTCTGCTTCCACTCCTTTTCTACAACAGGACTGTTGGCCCTTTTGGTATGTAAGTCAGTTTGTTGCTCCCTTCACCAAATTCATGTGATGGCATCTTATCAATTGTGAAGTAAAATATCAGAGCTGCTATCTACCATGCTCTACAAAATCTGATCCTTAACCACTTGATAGCTATGCCAGTGATGGATACAGTTTTATTGGTATAGGTAAGTAGGTAAACAGATAGATACATATATACATATGTAGATAAAATGGAAGTAATATTATTAGTCAAAATCCTTAGTGTATGCAAAAGCATTGACTGTTTAGAGACTTTTAATTGTTATTCAAAGAAAAGCGTATGACATTTGGTAACACTTTATCACTTGATTTACTGCTCCTATTAGACCTTGGATATTCCAGGGAACAGCGAAAACACTTTTTTAAGTTTGCACTTGTGAGTAAATGATAAAGAGATTAAATGAAATGTGATAGAAGTGGAATAAGGTTGCAATTCATAGAAGGGTAATGACTTTGACTTAGGGCTTTACAGGGATATTATTAGTTACATGTCAAAATCAAATCTTAGCCATCAATATACATTCTTAAATTCCTTCTAAAAATGAGACTTTTAAATGAAAATATTGAACAAAATTCTTATCTTTATAATACATGAATATTATAAAAGTTTTCTTGATCCCTTGATTTGTTTGATAAATGTGCTATTTAAGATCTTCAGAGTCAAATTCATTGTTTGAAGGTTTTTTCCTTAAGATTTGTTAAAAAGGTTTTTATGTTATAATCTCTATAAATAGTTCCTATTTATATTTAATGCAACAGTATTCAAAATTGCCATTAATATTCCAACAATCAATAGAACTATTTATGAAATTTCATCTTTATAGGAATATGTATACAATTAACTATAATAAAATTATTGAGCTTGTGTAAAATTTTTTCATCCACCATAATTTCAGTATTTCATAAATTATTTAATTCTAAAATAAACCAGAAAGAAAAAATTGTACAGCCTATCAGAAATTATAACACACAATAGAAAAATAATAAAATTTAGAAATAATAAAAATAATATGTAAAATTACTTTTGCCTAATCACACTTACTACATTAGGGATTTTATCAGGGTCAGGGATGTGAGGCAAAAATTTAAGAATCTTATACTTCGGAAAACCTGTGATAAAGAATAGCTAGTGAGCATATCAGGGAAAGATCTGGGTAATGAGAGGGAAAAAATGCCTATCATACCAATGAACAACACAGAAAAATGTACACATAAATACAATTTTATCAGTTTGTACTGATATTTCCAGTGTATAAATGTTAGTTAGAGATATGAATCTCAGGTCCCATCCCAGACCTATTGCACAGAATTTACATTTTGGGAGGCTATTTTATGTTCATTAAAATTTGAGAAGCACTGGTCTAATAAACTACTGAGAACTAGTTTGGATTGAATGGAGTGTCTACCATATTGGAGATGCTTTTCTTGGTTTCTACCTTCCTTCCATCTATCAAACAGCTTCCAGCTGTTCCATTGAACACAAGATATGTGGTTATTAATGAGCATTCTTGACATTTTTCTAAACACTGAGGCTTGGATTTCTATGGTAGTAGAGAAAACCAACAAAAGAGAGGTTAACTGAAAGCTTATCCCAAGTATTATATGCTTTGACAAAGGAATAAATTCATCTGGCCTTACATAGTAAAGGGAACACCAACATATTTTTATGGACCACCGCTGATGTTTCATACAGTGGTTCTCAGATAGTCTGATGGTATTCCAAAAGAATATAGTAAGTAAAGCAATTCTGCTCATATATTTTTGAAATTTTTAAATGAAGGATTATGTTGGTCAAAACATGTTTTGCTTATTTAACAAATTCTTAAACATTGTACAGGAGATATAATGACTGGGTGATTTCTTCTTTACTATCATGAATGGTTCATTTTGTTTAACATTTTATGTCTATAAATAAGTTATTTGTTAAATTTTCAGTTTATCATTTCACTTGCATTATCATCCAATAAGAAAAATAGATCAAAGTTTAAATGGCTGAGAATTCTTTATTGGAATGGAAGTATAGTTGTTAAAACAGCAATCTAAATATTATAACAAAATTAGTTAAATGGCATTATTGAATTCTTTTTTTTTTAATTGGGGTGTAGGCTTTACAATGTTATGTTACTTTCTACTGTACAGTGAAGTGGAGTTCCCTGTGCTATATAACAGGTTCTCATTAGTTATCTATTTTATACATATTAGTGTATATATGTCCATCCCAATCTTCCAATTCATCCCACCCCATTATTCAGCCATAAAAAGGAACGAAATTGGATCATTTGTAGAGATGTGAATGGACCTACAGATTGTCATACAGAGTGAAGTAAATCAGAAAGAGAAAAACAAATATCATATATTAACACATATATGTGGAATCTAGAAAAATGGTACAGATGAAGCAGCAATATTGAATTCTATACAATATTAACAGCATAAAATATGGAATAAGCAATACTATCCCAACTCTCTAATGGTTTTCTTTTTAATGGGATGAAAACATTCTTTTGCAGAATATGAATTCATTCTTGTCATATATAATATTTTATGTCATATTTTACATCTTCATGTTTAGTCTTTTACTGGTTATTGTAGTCCTATTGATTTTATACTATTTTGTCTTTTAATCTTTGTAATAGTTTATTTAAGTGGTTGATCCTCAGCTTTTGTTACATATTTGCCTTTACTATACTGGAGTTTTTCCTTTCCTACAGACTTTTACTTCTTCTTATGGCCTTTTTCACTTAGAGAAGACCCTTTAACATTTCTTTTAGGGTATGTTTGGTATTTCTTTTTAATTGAAGCATAACTCATTTACAATGTTATGTTTCAGGTATACAGAACAGTGATTCCGTTTATATATATATAATCTTTTTCAGATTCTTTTTACTCTTATAGGTTATTACAAAGTACTGAGTAAGATATGTTTAGTATTGATGAACTCTTTTAGTTTTTGCTTGTCTAAGAAATTCTTTATCTCTCCTTAAATTCTAGACTATAATCTTGCTGGGTAGAGCATCCTACATTACAGGTTTTTCCTTTGAGCACTTTGAATACATCATGCCACTCCCTTCTGGCCTGCAAGGCTTCTGCAGAAAAATCAGCTGATTGCCTTATGGGAGTCCCATTATATATGATTCTTTGTTTTTCTCTTGCTACCTTTAGAATCCTCTCTTCACCTCTAACTTTTGCAATTTAATTATGATATGTCTTGTGGGTCTGTTTGGGTTCATCTTGTTTGTGGCCTTCTGTGCTTCCTGTACCTGGATATCTGTTTCCTTCTCTAGGTTTGGGAAATTGTCAGCCATAGTTTCATCAAATACATTTTTGAACCCCTTCTTTCTCTTTTCTTTTTCTGGGGCCCCTATAATGCAAATGTTGATACACTTGATGTTGTCCCAGAGGTACCCTATACTGTTTTAATTTTTTTTAATTTGTTTTTCTTTGGCTGTTCTAATTGTATGATTTCCATTATTCTGTCTTCCAGATTGCTTATGTGTTATTCTCTATCACCTGGTCTGCTGTTCTTTCATTTCACTGTTTTTTTTTTTTTTTTAATTTCAGTTATTGTATTCTTCAGGTCTGACTGGTTATTTTTATATTTTATAGTTCCTTGTTAAAATTATCACTCTTTTCATCTATTCTTTTCCCTAATTCAGTTAGCATTCTTTATTACTAATGCTTTGAATTCTTTATTTGGTAAATTGTTTGTTTCATTTTTTTTTCAGAAGTTTTCTCTTGTGAGATGAATTCCTCTATCCTCTCATTTTGCTGAACTTTCTCTGTCTCTATGAAATTAAGTGAAAGAGTTACCTGTGGTGACCTTGAAAAGGATGTTCTTTTGTGGAAGAATCCCCATGCAGTCTGTGTGTGCCCAATGGCTTTGGTGGGAGAGCTAGATTTGACCTGAACCCAAGTCATGTCTTTGCTTCGGGTGTGCTGGCAGCTATCACCTTAGTAGAGGGTGGGGCTGGAAATGGAAGGGTTCGGTCTGGAGTCAGGGGTGAGACAAGGCTTCCCCTCTGCCCAGTGGCTGTCACTGCCCTATCAGGTGGTATGGTATGTCCCAGGTTAATGGAGCAGAAGTCCTGAGAGTCAAGACTGAGCTGCTTCCATTAACTTTAATGGGTGCTCTCACCCCTCCCAGCACTGCCACCCTCACCTCAGAGGGGAGCAATGCTGCAGCAAGAGGGGTTGACATGGGCACTCAGCATGGGTCAGTGCAAAGGCTGTGGTGGTCCAGCCTGGGTCAAAGGCCTAGACTGCTTCTGACATGTTGCCTGTGTAAGTGCTAGTAATGACTGCCCCTGCCCCGCTCAGACACCACTTTGGTTCTGAGCCTCTTTTGTCCCTCAGAACTGAGCTCTCCCCTTGAGCCTCTGCTACCCTTACCCTGGTGTGGGGCTTCACAGCAGGGCATGTAGAGCTTGTGTAGGCTTTTGGCACGTATCATGGCACAGGCTTGCTGGTCTAGCCATAGATAGTGGTCAGAGATGCTTGTGATGAACTGCCTGTGTAAGCTCCAGTAATGGCTGCCTCCCCGCTTCTCAAATGCCTCTTCAGATCCTAGCCACCTCAGTGTCTTTCAGCCAAACCTTCACTCCAGTGTGGAGCTGTGTCAAAAAGCAAGCAGAAATGGAGCATTTGCTTGGCTCAGGCTGCGGAGTGGGAGACCACACAGCCACTCCAGCACTTTTCAATCCACCCTTTCTGACCTGTTTCTGCAGGAGGCAAGCATACATGTAATCCTCATGTACAGAGTACCAGCTTCCCACAGCACTCCTGTTAGTCGCGCCAGCCCTCCAGCCAGCCAAGGGGGCTCATCTTCCCTGTGTCAGACCTTAGGGCTGGCATAGCCAATATGTAGTTCAAACTGCTCAGCCCTCAGAGAGGATCTCTGCCTGGGGAATCTCCCTTTTTCTCTGCGCCCTCTCATAGGGTCACAAGTCCAGACCTGATGGCTTGACTTCCCTTCTTACCCAATTTCCTGTGGATATTTCTTATAGCCTTGGTTGTAGTCTTTCTGCCAGTTTCCAGTTATTTTTCAGTGAAAATTATTCCACAGATAGATGTATTTTGATGTGTTCGTGGTGGGAGGTGAGTTCCCCTACATCCTCCTACTCTGCCATCTTGATCTTCTCAGGTTACTAGTTTGTTGTTTTTTTTTTTTTTTTTGTGGTACGCGGGTCTCTCACTGTTGTGGCCTCTCCCATCGCGGAGCACAGGCTCCAGACGCACAGGCTCAGTGGCCATGGCTCACGGGCCCAGCTGCTCCGCGGCATGTGGGATCTTCCCGGACCTGGGCATGAACCCGTGTGCCCTGCATCGGCAGGCGGACTCTCAACCACTGCGCCACCAGGGAAGTCCTATTATGTCTTAATTTTTAAGTGACATAGAAATGTTAACCAAGTCTAATGTTGTTAATTTTAAAAATATTTTTCTTCTTGAGAAAAATGTTAATTTTTAACGTTTGCTTTCAAAAATAAGCACAAAGCTTGACTTTTCATTAATTACTGTCTTTTAAATTTTACTTCCCCCCCCCACTGGAAAGTATTTTTATATGAATCGGAATTTTTTCCCTTGAATCCTTATTTTTAACTCCTAATATGCTAGATAAAAGAAGAAACCCCTTGATAGCAGACACTCTGTTTACACAAATGCCTGTTTTGGATAATTATTTGTATCAGATCCTCAGTTTCTCTAAACAGTGATTAGAAAATCCCAGCTACACAGTGAGTAGAGGATTTTATTTTTAAGGTTTTTCAATGATACTGGGACATATATACTTCAACATAAGAATTAGATGGTCCAAAATACAGAAGTGTATTATCTTAAAATGTATGTGGCCTTAACTATTCTATGAGATTTCATTTGCATTAGGTGAGTGCATAGGTAAGCAACATTTAATAATAATAATAATGTTCCATTATAGTATCAGACTCCCAGGTGAAGATGTATCAAATATTAAGTTTATCACATAAAAGTCCTAGGCAGTATTTGCATAATTACAGTGAAGTAAATGGAGATAAACCCTCTATCTATGGTTTCAGTGAATCATTGTGTAGTGAAACTGGACATAGATTGTTACTATGCAAATAAATGTGGGAAATAAATTGTACTTCTACGGAGAATCTCCAAGAGACCTGTCTTCTTTCAGTCTCAAATGAGTCCTATAAATTTCCCTAGAATATCTAAAAACCAATCCCAGGAAATATTTTGAAGTAAGTTTCACTTATATAAAAATTAATGATCATATTTACTTAGAAATTATCTTAAAACAATATTATCAGAGGGCAAAACATGAAGGAGAAAAGGGAAATGATGTTAATTGAGTTCCTAAAATATATTAGACAATTACATATTATCTATTTGATTCTTACAGTAACACTTAGAGTTTAGTATTTATATCACTGTTTCACAAATGAAACAATGGAGACTCAGGCTGATTTTAAAACACACCTAAATAAATATCGATAGTTATGCGTAAATTCAGTATATGTACCCTGACATTTTGTTAATCTGCTTTATTAAGGAATGGAGAAGATGTTTGAGGAAAGTGAGCTGTGATAATTACAAACACTAACTCATAGATGTTCCTTGGATTATTCTAGTTACCAAAGTCAGTTTGCTAGTAAAAATTTTTTAAATATTAAAAAAATTAAAGTTTTAAACTGAATTTAAATATGTTTAATGATCCATTAATTATATTACTTTTCTTATAGTTTATTTTAAATTTTTATTGTTTGCTTCAATGATTGTTTTTAGGATCAGATAGCAGTTCTCTTTTTCTCATGATATACTTGCTTATAAAACTCAAATGCATGGTTATCTATATATGCACTGTTCTCCTTTCCTCTTTATTTCTTGTTGTACTCTACATTTATTTTTTGTCTATTTTTATCTCTCTTCCTTTCTATTCTTCTTTCCACTCCTCTGTAATATTCAGTCTTAAATAAGAAATACTGTTATTTTTTTCCTATTCATCTTATAACTGAAACTTTGTACCTTTGGACTGCCTTCATCTAACTTACCCTCCTCTGACCTCTTTTTCTATGAGTTTGTTTCTGGGTTTGTTTTTGAAATATAATTGACCTATAACACTATGTTAATTCCTAAACCATGATAGGTCTAGTTGTTATCTATCACCATATGAAGATATTACATAATTATTAACTATATCCCCCTCACTGTACCTTTATACCTGTGACTCATTTATTTTGTAACTGAAAGTTTATCCTTCCCTCACATATTCCTCTCCTCTACCAATCCATTCCCTATGGCAGCTGCCTGTTTGTTCTCTGTGTCTATGTCTGCTTTTATTTAGTTATGCATGTTTCATTTGTTTTGTTTTTATATTCCATGTATAAGTGAAATGACACAGTAGTTGTCTTTCTCTATCTGACTTATTTCACTTAATGTCATACCCTCTAGATCCACCTTGTTATTGCAAATGGCTAAATTTCATCCTTTTTATGACAAATATTTCATTGTACATGTTATACATACCACATTTTTATCCATTCATCTATCAATGGGCATGTAGGCTGCTTCCATATCTGGGCTCTTGTAAATAATGCTGCAATTAACATAGGGATGCATATATCTTTTTGAATTAATGTTTACATTTTCTTTGAATAAATACCCAGGAGTGGAATTGCTGGATTGCATGGTAGTTGTATTTTTAATTTTTTGAGCCATCACCATATTGTTTTCCTTAGTGGCTGCACCAATTTACATTCCCACCAACAGTGCATGAGGGTTCTCTTTTCTCCACATCCTTGCCAACACTTGTTACTTGTTGTATTTCTGACAGTAGGCATTCTGACATGTGTAAGGTGATATCTCATTGTGGTTTTGAGTTGTATTTCCCTGATGGTGAGTGATGTTGGGCATCTTTTCATGTGCCTGTTGGCTATCAGTATGTCTTCGTTTGGAAAAATATCTAGTTGGGTCATCTGCCCATTTTTTAATTGAGTTGTTTGTTTTTATGTTGAGTTGTATGAGTTCTTTGTATATTTTGGATATTAACCCCTTGTGGGGCATATCGTTTGCAAATATCTTCTCCCATTCACAAGGTGGGCTTTTTGTTCTGTTGATTGTTTCCTTAGCTGTACCAAAGCTTTTTAGTTTGCCCTAGCTTTTCTGCTTGTTTTCAAGTCTTTCTCATCAATAGTTGCTCTATAAATAGTTGTAATTTTGGTGTGCCCATGAGAGGAGGTGAGCTCAGAGTCTTCCTTCTCCATCATCTTGACCACTTTTCCTATTCACCAATTTGTCCAAGCTCCTGTACTAGGTGCTTCACTCTTTGGCTCATGGCCTCATTTTTCCTTCTTCAAAGACAACAACAAAGCTGAAATCTATCCATGTTGCCATTTCTCTGGTTCTCAATTCTGTTTTTTATACTTAATATATAAATATATATAATATAATCTTGCTCTCCCCCTCTCATTTTATTGCTTACTTTCTCTGGCATCTTTATTCCTAATTATGAAGACTTGATTTCTCTGCTCAACAGGCATATGAGCCAAATATGACTCTCCTGGCTCCCAGTCTACCATGATTGACCAATGAAATCACCATAAACTGACTACGATTTTGATGTTTCACTTCCAGATTCCCTAGATAATCTGATTGCTGCATTCATTGCTGCATTTCTTTTTTTCATCAGTCTCATCCCTTATGAAATCACATATGTCTTGGGTAGCAGACTGGTAGAGTGTGGCTTTAAACTTCTGCCTGCCTATCAAATTTTATTCCTTGTTATACCTTCACCTATATTGCCAAATGTCTGACTATAGGGAGACACCTTAATAAGTGAGCCTCCAAGACTCAGCTAATCATCACCTTTGTTATTACTGCTGTTTTTCCACTACTCTCACTCTATATGGGCAATTGAGTGGAGTAGAATACGTTTTTTGTTGTTGTTGTTTTTTAAGCATATGACATGCATTAAGTCTTCAACATATGTTTTGGATGAATAACCAGAGAAAGTGTTATTTGTCATATACAGTAGACATAAAATTTATTTCGGTTGGTAAGGCAAGAATTTCAAACATGATAGTTTTCCATTTCTTTGTAGCTGAAGAAAAAAATGCAAATAATGGCAAAAGTTTGCATTAGCAATTTGAAAAAAACTACAGTCCCTCAGTGGTCAAAAGTTTGTTTAGAAATGATGGCACAAGGACCATTCCAACTTTATAATATTTTGACATTTAACTTGGAATTACTACATGTGATCAATATACAGTATTGTTTTCCATTTATATTCAATAATGAAATGAATTTATTATAATAATGTAACAGTTGCAAGTAACTACTAGGTAACAGCATCTAAATACTGGACTGTTTTAAAAAATATTATTTAAATAAATTGCAACAGACATTAGAAGAGGACATTATAAAATATCATATATAATCATGATATTAAGTCATTGCGTATCCATTAAAAATATATTAAAATGTTTATAGAAAGCCTATGAGATAATGAACATATAATTGAAAAGAGATGTGTTCCCTCTTCTCTTTCAGCCTTCTGTAAAGCAGCAGATCTAGTGCACACTTTCCCATATTACCTTGTCATGATTAAGCATCTATATCCTAAATCACAGCAAGACATTTTTTTTACTGTAAGGAATTTCCTTATTATGGAGAGTAACTTTATATTTCCAGTCATTCTATCATTACTAAACAATCTAAAGTTTAGTATGAAAATCATATAGTTTCTTTTTCTAAGTTCATAGCTTGCAAACTTGATATATGCATTTATTAT
The DNA here is from genome assembly GCF_005190385.1 of Monodon monoceros. NCBI lineage: Eukaryota > Metazoa > Chordata > Mammalia > Artiodactyla > Monodontidae > Monodon > Monodon monoceros. The sequence goes on along the minus strand of NW_021703768.1, from coordinate 85,932,647 downwards.
ATATTAGATTATATGTATGCTTGTGTATATTATAAAATAATAAATGTACAGTAAAATATGTAAAATTTACTTTGAATTTTTCTTAGGCTTTGGTTATTAATACTTCAGCTTCTTTAAGAGTATGTTTTTATAAGATATGAAAGAGCAACATTTTAAGATTTAATGTAATTCTTGCATTCCCCAGGGATCAACTATTTACTGTAAGAAAAAACATGTTTGGTTTTGCTATCAATACTTAGAAAACATGAGTTATCTTATCTTACTAACCCAAACAAGTAAGCTTATATTTTCTTTCTAAGTACCCTAAAACTATATAAACTTATCTATATGGTTGCACAATTTTCTTTGGTGTTTCAGTTTACAAATTCAAGTCCCAAATTAGAAGTTGTCAAATGCTGACACAGCAGCTAAGAGAAATGACTTTCCATGGAAGGTGTTCACATTTTGAAAGGAAAGTAAAACCAAGGTTTCTTACTCTATGGTCCTTGGAGAATATCCAGATAAAACTCTCATGGCATTTTTTAAAAACAATGAGAATAACCGCATCTTTATGTGAACTGTGGTAATTTTTCTTACTCCAACAGTTCAAAATTCTAATGGTTTATGTGAAATATATATAACTATATATTAGCTATACTATTAGCCCAGTAAATTGTGAACTGCAAACTATTCAGTCCCCAATTTATAATATAGCCTCAATGTTCTTACAATATATATTTAACCTAATTTTTTAAATCCTTGCAGTTGAAAATCTTTCCAAAATGCACTAGTTTACTTTTCTGCCTTGGATAGAAACAAAGAATTTCAAATTATTGGAGTTTTCTCTTAGTAGTTTTGGTATCTAGAGTGTTGAGTAATACCATTACCAGTGCGAGAAACCTTTGTGTATATATAGGTGACGTAGAGAATTGGTTTAAATGTATATCATGGAAGTTCCATTTTAAATTAAGTCCTTAATTATTTGTGTGTGAATTTGTCACTTACTTTTCGCTTATAAAAAGAGAGGTTAGAAAATTTTATTAATGAAATAGTGTAATTAGATAGTCCTCAGTCAGTTGATGATTTATTCTATTGAGAAGTATACTCTTTATTACTTTTATAGAGTAAAGCAAAAGTAATTCATGAAATAAATTCTGGCTAAAAAAGAAAATGTCCTTTGTTCCATCCTTCAGGAAATACTGGAAAGGATCCATTTAATCAGCATTTCAAGATACACAAAAGTGTCCATGTATTGTCCCAGATTCTCAATGGAAATTCCAAAGGTGGTTAACATTTTTATAAGAAAAAGGTAGATATCAGTATGGAAAGAGCATGGAATTTGGAATCTGAGAACCCCAAATTTGAATTCTGGTTGCTCAAGTGACAAGCTCCTTGGCCTTGCCAAGTTTAACTACTCGCTAAAACTAAGTTACCTCTTCTGCTAAATAGAGATGATAACATTAGAATTGTTAAGACTAACTAACATAAACTTCTTAAAAACAATATGTACTCAACAAATACAAATTCCCTAATCTTGCCCATATATAATAATATGCTTTTCCATGACTAGGTCTGTGGCTAAAATTGTCCAGATAAAGGTAATATGTGTAATAGCATATTGTAATATTTAGATATGAATAAAAACAATTTTCCTCTAAAAGAGATATTAAGCTTTAGTACAGATTCTGTTAAAATATACATTTTTATATTCTAATACTAGAGATTCTTATTCATTTACTTTGATGTGAGAATCTGAGAAATAACATTTTTAGTCTTAATTGATTGTGATGCTGGTTTCCTGGGAAATCAGATTTTGACAAACACTACTAAGAGCTGATCAGTTCACAATAGGAAATACCTGTATACTTATGACAGCAAAATAAAATGAAGAAATAAGGAATTTTCCACTATTAATTAGTTATATTGAACAATTTTAACTAAATAGTTATATTGTACCAAATACCAATCAATGAAAATGTATTTAATAAACTTGGCATACGATAGTTTTGAGTGAAAATAACCAGATAATATAAAATTCATGTCTAAATAAGGGGAAAAAGAACATAAATTTTTCTGGAGTTGAGCCAGGAAGACTTATTCAGTAAGTGACATTCCAGAGGAGTTTATGTTGTGAGAAAGTTTCACTGTGCATAACCCTTTTACAGACCTTAGATTCTAGGGTGCTGAATCGCCTATATAATTGAGCAAATGACACATTATTGAGAATGAAATGGAGTGGAGATAATCCCTTTTCCTTTTCTGGATAACATGGGGAAAAAGTACAATACTGATATTAGTAATGAAGTTTATTATTACCACATATTTATACTGTTGACACAATTTATTGAATTGAGCATTTATATTTAAGTGTATTTCTACTTTTACTGTCGAGAATGACTTCTTTTTCAAATTACACTTACTACCATTACCTTTTTTTCCTGGAGGAGCATATAATGTATTTTAATGTCATTGGACAATGAATTAGGATGAGACATGAATGACTTTTAAGTTCAAACTTTTATGTTTGGAGAAGCAACAATTGAAATAAACCAGTGTAGCTTTGCACATATATGAAGTTGTTCACTTTCTTTCTAAAGGTTGTTTGCTGTCTCTAATAGTATAGTCGACTGTTGTATAATTACCCTAATGCTATTTTATGAAATGAATAATGAAGATGAAAGGCAGTGTATATAGAATTATCTTTCTGTTAGTCTTTTACGGTTTTTAGAATGCAAAATGAAGGTAATATTAGTAGTAACTGACACTCCATGTAGCTTGTTTATGCTATTAACAATTACTTTGAACTCCCCTGTATAAGTAATAAACACATTTACCAAAAGTTTTTAAATTAAAAACTAGGGTGTCATTTGCTAACTAAATATAAATTTAGGAATTCTTTTCACACCACATATTCTTGATTATAATCAGGTCAGTTTTATTCCTTACTTTCTTAATATTTACTTGAGTATTTATCAAAAGATAATTTTTCCATCACCATGAATAGGTAAATGTTTAAGAAGGGATTTCGTCACAATCAGAGATTCCTCTCAGAAATGTTGTAAATTAATGTGTCTGAGAGGCATATGGTAAAAATAATGCTTCAAAATCAGTTGATAACAAAGTATTTCTGGTAAAGAAAAATTGATGTAAAGAATGACTTGACTCTTAACTGTATTAAAAATTATTGGTTCTATTTTCCATGCACGTTTTAACTTGTATAAAAAATAAAATGCATGCTTAAAATACACTTATTAACAATGGTCCATATTATATTTTATAATCCCCAAAAGAGATGTAAAATTTTAAAGCACAGACAAAAGTTAAACTCTCAAAAAATTGATACAATATTTTAAATGAATTTAAAATAAGAAATATTTCTAAGTCTACAAAATAACTACAGGGAGTTCTGTTTTTAAATAAATAAAGGTGATTTTTGCCTTCAGGAGATAAGTGTGGACATTTGAGGATTAAAAAGAAAATACCCAACTTGCAAACTGTTCTATTCATAACAAGTTTCCTTTTTTTTAATTTTGCTTTTATTATACACTGAGCTGTTGTCCTAAAACTTTTAGCCTCAAGCTTAATAGATAATAAATATGTAAATGAATAATGATATTAGATGAAGAGGATGGATGTAATTTATAAAATGACCTATGTAGTTCAAAAGCCTGTTAACACACAATGAACTGAATTCCTGAGTTTCTAGAGGAATAACAATAAAAGAAGATTTTTTAATATTATTTTTAAATTATATAAATTGGATTTATGTTTTATCATCTTTGTATAAAAATAAAGAATAGCACAATCATATTTCTTTTTTAAATTTAACTATAGTTGATTTAAAATATTGTGTTAGTTTCAGGTGTATACCAAAGTGATTCAGTTTTATATATTTATATATATATTTATATATATGTATATACTCTTTTTCAGATTCTTTCATATTTCTTTTTGACAACTCTATATATAAGTGGAACTTTGCAAAGTCTCCCAATCTTTAAAATAAATGCTATCAGGAAATTAGTAATGATAATTTATACCAACCTTTTATTAAATGTTAACTAAGTGGAAGGCTATTTATTAAAAATTTTATAGATATATATCACTTGCTCCTCATAACATATTTATCATATTTATGTCATTTTGTAGACAGAGCCAAGTTTCAAAGAGGTTAATTAACTTGCTCAAAGTCATGCATTTGGCTGAGTAGTTTTATGATGACTTCAAAGTTGTTTAATCACATTCTACTAGCTTGAAATACATTCTACTAGCTTCCACATGCTGATGTTTCTTTAAATAAATTCAGGTGTATCATTAAAAATATTAATAGTCCCTTTCTTTACTTGATTAGAAAGTTTCATCAGTAAATTTACCTGTTGTTACCTCTCATCTGACAATGCTGTATTTTAAGTGCAAAATGCCTTAGTGCTTTCTAATTCTACTATGTGAATAATTTGGTCTACCACCTTTATTTAAAGTTTAACCTTATAGGGTACACTCAGCTGGAATTCCAGTGCTAGGATTAGAATAGTCCTTCAGTGAACATGTTATTATAGGTTTGTGTTCATAAAGTTAAATTAGCTCACTAGAGGAGGTTCTCTACAGGTGCATTGAGCAAGGTCTAGTTTTTCAGTAGCTACTTGGAGGTAGTTGCTTAGAAAATCAAATCAGATTCACAGGTTATGAAACAGTCTCACACAACTGGTTTTGTTTGGGATTATCCAGCTCTTTGCTTCCCATGAAGATGGCAAGTAATTTTTTCAATGTATTATTTTTAGCAGTTCTATTGAAGTATACTTTACATACAATACATTGCAAATATTTAAAGTATATAAGTTGATAGGTTTTAGTATATGTTTACAACTGTGAAACCATCACCACAATCAAGATAATGAACATATCCATAATTTCTCCAAGTTTCCTCATGCTTTTTGTAATCCCTCCCTCCCTGCTACTTTACACCCCAACTCTCCACATTCACAGGCATCTGCTGATCTGCTTTCTGTACTTTAAGATAGTTTGTATTTTCTAGTGTTTTATATAAATGGAATAATACAGTGTATATTCTTTTGTCTGGCTTCTTTAACTCAACAGAATGATTTTAAGGTTAATCCATACTGTGTATATTAGTATTGCCCAGTAGTTTGCCACTGTATGGATATACCAGAATTTGCTACCTATATGTTCACCTATTGATGAACATTTGGATTGTTTCCAGTTTGGAACCATTGTTAATAAAGCTGTTATGCACACATGTTGTGTGTATGTCTTTCCATGGATGTATTCTTTCTGTTCTTTTGGAAAATACATAAAAGTCAAGTGGCTGATCATATGGTAGGTGTATATTTAACTTTTTAGAGAAATTGCCAATCTTCAAATTGTGCCATTTTGCATTTCCAGTAGCAGTGATACATTCAGTTTTTAAATTTTGGCTATTTTTATCATTGTGTAGTAGTGTCTTATTTTGCATACCCCTAATAACTAATGAAGTTGAGTGTTATTTCCTATGAGTTTATGCTATCTGTATATCTATTTTGGTGAAGTGTTGGTTCAGATATTTGCCCACTTTAATTAGGTTGTTTTCTTATTCGGAATTTTGAGTTCTTTATACGTTCTAGATAACAACTTCTTTAATGAGATATATGCATTGTACATATTTTATCCCACTGTATGACTTTTCTTTTCATTCTCTAATAGTGTGTTTCAAACAGTCGAATGTTTTAATCTTTATTATGTCTAATACTTTTTTTAAAAGGATTGTGCTTTTGGTGTCATATCTAAGTTTTTCCCTAACCTAAGTTCCCAAATATATCTCCTATCTTTTCTTCTTGAAGTTTTATAGTTTAGGTTTAGATCTATGGCATTTTTTGAGGTGTATACATATAGTATATGAAATATGGATCAAAGTCTGTTATTTTCCATATGAATATCCAGTTGTTTCAGTACAGATTTCTTTAAAAAGACTATCCTTTTTTCCATTGAAGTGTTTTTCATTTTTGTCAAAAATTAGTTGTCCACATATGTGTGTGTCTATTTCTGGACTCTGTTCTACTCTATTGATCTCTTTGTCTGTTTTGATGCCCATAACACACTGACTTGAGTAATGCACTTTCGTGTGTGTGTGTGTGTGTGTGTGTATGTATATATATACACACACACACAGACACATTATTTTTTAATTCAGGTGTTAGCCTTCCAACTTTTTTCTTGTTTTAGGTTGTTGTGAGTCTTGTATTTCCTTTTCATTTTCATACTAGTTTTAGAATCAGCTTGACAATTACTATAAACAGTTGGCTGTTTTTTTGTTGTATTTGCATTGAATTCATAGACCAATTGGGGGAAAATTAACAATTTAAAATTATTAAGTCTTCCAGCTTCTTAACAAGGAAAATGACTCCATTTATTTCTATCACTTCTAATTTATCTCAGCAGAGTTGTGTGTTTTTTACTGTACAGGTCTTACATAAATCTTTTATCAAATTTACCCCTAATGGTTTCATATATTTGATTGTTATAAATTATATTTTTAATTTAAATTTCCAATTGCTTATTCCTAGTTAATAGGAATATAGTTGATACTTGTATGGCTGTTATCTCACAACTTTGGTAAGCATACTTACTGGTAGTAGCTTTTGTGTAGATTCCATTAGATTTTCTACATAGATGATGATGTCATCTGTGAATAAAGGCAGTTTTACTTTCTGTGCAATATGATGTCTTTAATTTATTTTTGACCATATTGCACTGGCTGGAACCTTCCATACAGTGTTTAATAGAAGTATTAAGAGTTAATAGCCATTTGCTTTTGGCAGTATTGTTCTTGAACTTTAGAGCTAAAACATTCAATCTTTCTCTTGAATAGTATGTTAGTTGTAGCTTTTTTGTAGATGGACTTATTTAGGTTGAGGAATTTTCCTTCTATTTCTAGTTTGCTGAGAGTTTTTTTGTCCATTTTCTTAGGTGTTCGATTTTGTCACTTGCTCTTTTTCTGTCTATTGAGATCATCATATGGTTTTTATTCTTTTGTGTGTTCATATGATGGATTTAATTGATATTTTTCTAATGTTTAGCCCACCTTTATTCCTGGGATAAACTCCATATTTTGTCTTTTAAATGTTTTGTTTCATATTTGTTTGGCTTAGTATGAGGCAGCTGATGGCTCTAAAGAATTGTTGGGGAGTAATATTTTCCTCCTCTTCAATTTCTGGATAAATTTTAGGATGTAATAGTTCTCCATATATGTTTGGTATAATTCACCAGTGTAGCAATATGGGCTTAAAGTTCTCTTTGAAGGAAAGTTTATAAAAAGCATTTCCCTTAGTAAAAATCAACTCTTCAGTGTATTATTTCTTCATGGGCAATCTTTGGTAATTCATGTCTTTCAAGGAATTAGTCGTTTCCTTATAAATCATCAAATTTAGTGGTAGAACACTGTTTTAATATTACCTTCTTAGTACTTTGATATAATCTTTTCTATTCATGTAATTAACAGTTTCTCTTATCTATTTTTTCCTCATCAATCTTGCTAGAAGTGTATCATTTTATTGATCTTCTTAAAGAACCTGATATTGACTTTACTTATTTTCTCTTTTCCATGTCTATTTTAATGACTTGTGCTATCATTTTTATTTCCTTCCACTTATTTTGAGCTTAATTTGCCCTTCCTTTTCTAGTTTCTAAGGTTGAAGCAAAGATTGTTAATCTGAGATCTTTCTTCTTTACTAGAATGGATTTTTAATGTGATAAATATCCTCTTAAGTGTTGCTTTAGTGGCATCCTGTAAATTTTGATATCTTTTATTTTCATTCAGTTAAAAAAAACTTTGTAATATCCTTTATCTTTTTTGAACCATGGTTTATTTTAAAGTGTGTTGTATAGTTTTTAGATGCTTGGTGATTTTTATATAGCTCTCTGTTATTGATTACTACTTGAATTACACTGAAGTTACAGAAAATCTTTGAGTATTTTAAATCATTTTGAAACTATTGAGTATTTTTAAGCCTGTAGTATTTTCTACCTTGGAAAATGTTTTGTGTGCACTTAGAAAGAATATCTTCTATAGTAGTTTAGTGGTATATTCTAAGATGTCAATTATATCATTTCGCTTCATAGTGTTTTTCAGCTCTTTTATCCTTGCTGATTTTCTATCTGTCCTACCAATTGATAGAGGGGTATTGACATCAACAACAAAATTGTGTATTTATCTATTTTTCTTCGAGTTCTATCAGTTTTTGATTTTGAATCTCTTATGAGGTTCATGAGTTTTAGGGTTTATATATCCTCTTGAAGAATTGACCTTTTTTATCATTATAAAATAAACTTTTGTATCCCTGGAAATAATCTTTGCTCTGAAATCAACTTTACCTAATTTATAATATAACCACTCCAGCTTTCCAGCTTCCTTTGACTATTGTTAGCAACAAATATCTTTTCTCAACATTTCACTTTTAACCTATTTGTTTCTTTATATTGAAGTATGTTTTTCATGAGAAATGTATGATTAGGTCTTGTTTTCTAATCCAAACTGACAATATTTGACTCTTAATTGATATTTTTAGTTCATTTAAATTAATGTGATCATTGATATGATCAGGTTTAGGTTTATCATCTTGCTCTTTTTGAAAACATATATCCCATCGGTTCTCTTTTATTCCTGCCATCCTTTGTGTTTTTATGATTCAGTTTTGGCTCCTTTGTTGACTTATTAGCTATAATTGTTTTGTTACGTTAGTTCTACTTTAGGATTTACAATATATATTTTTAACTATTCACAAGTTGTTTTCAAGTCATATTATCCCGTTTCACCTTTAGTATAGGCATCTTACAGTATTATATTGGTGATTCCATTTCTCTCTTCCAACCATTGTAATAATGTTTTCATGTATTTTACTTACTCATATGTTATAAACCCCACAGTAAATTATTACCTTTTTAAAGGAAGTTATTTTTAAAAGCCAATTAAATAAAACATTTATTTACTCACGTATTTACTATTTCTGGTACTCTTCATTCTTTTGAGTTGATCCATATTTCCATCTGCTGTCATTTTTCTTTCTGCCTGAAAGATTTTGTTCAACACTTCTTGAAGTATGAGTTTGATGGTAATGAATTTTTCAACTTTTGTATGTCTGAAAAAGGTTTTATTTTCATCTTCATTTTTGGAAGATTTCATTGCGCGTAGGGTTCATGATTGACATTGTTTTTCTTTTTGCTGTTCTTTAATGATGTTGCACTGCAGTCTTCTGGCTTACAGAGTTTCCAATGTAAGGATTCTGTGGCATCCTTACCTTTGGTTTTCTTGAATATACTATGCTTTTTTTCTTTGGATGCTCTTATAATGTTATGTTTGTCATGTTTTAGGTGATTTGGTTATAATGCACATTGGTGTAGTTTTCATCATGTTGCCTGCACTCTAATTTTGCTGCATTTCTTTGATCTATAGGTTTACAGTTTCCATCAAATTGGTAATAATTTTGGCCATATTTTTTTTCAATTTTTTTTTCCTGTGACCCTCTTTCTCTCCTTTAGGTTCTCCAGTTACAAATATATTAGACCCTAAGTCATTTAATGTTTTTCCATGGCCCGTTAATTTTACTCCTTTTTAATTTTACTCTTTTTCTGTCTTCATTTGTAAAATTTGTAGTACCCTATCTTTAAGTTCAATAAGTTTTTCTTCTAGAATGTCTAATCTACTGTTAATCACATCTAGTATATTTTTCATCAAAGACATTATAATTTTAATCTTTGATGTTTAACTTAGACCTTTTAAAACATTTTTCCATGTCTTTATACAAAGTTTTTGAATATATAGAATGAATTTCAATAACTATTTTAATGTCCTTATCTGTTGAACACCTGGTTAAATTCTGGGTGAGTTTCACTTGGTTGATTTTCCTTCTCAATAATGGTCAAATGTTTTTTTAAATTCTTTGCTTCCCTGGCAATCTTTTATCAGATGTTGTACTTCGTGAATTTACCTTTTTTTTCCTGGATTTTTTTTCTCTATAGATTTTTCATGGGTTTTGTTCTGTTCTGAGATGTAGTTAAATTTCCTGAAAACTTTTTAATGTTTTTGATTCTGGGGGACAGTACCAAAGTAGTGTTTATCCTAGCATTTTGGCACAAGCTCCTTTTGTGTACTTCGTTCACTGTGCCATGAATTATGAGGCTTTCTAGTCTTTCTAATGGGAACAGGCCATATTCTCAGTCCTGTTAAGCACTGGACACTCTTACCTTTAATACTCTCAAACATTTAATTACCTGTCCTTGGGTACTTTTCTTTCATATATTCAACAATCAGTACTCTGTCAAATAGTTGAGAGAAATCCTTTATATTTATCTAGACTTCTCTATCTGCACAGAACTTTATTCTCCTCTACTTTGTTCTGCAAACTCTTTGCTTTCACTAGAATCTCCATTCCATGTTTCATCTCAGAGATTCTTCCCAGGTTCATATGAGTTTCCTGTTTCTATATCTGGAAATTCTCTCAGAGCAGTTGGTTGGAGAGATCATAGTACTCACCTCATTCCCTTTTCACCTCTCAATGATCATTCTCCTTTTTTGTCTTAAATTTTTGGCTGTTTCCAATGGGATGGTGAATCCTGTACCACTTACTGCATTTTGGCTGGAAGCAAAACTACTCAGTGAGTTACTGAGAAACTGATTTGGTTATAAGAGTTATAATTATTAAAAATATTCCTCTTTGGTAAAACATACTGAGATATTGACACAGTGATATTATTTTAGAATGTTTCTAAAAGCCCCCAAAATATTGTGTTGTGGTCCTTAGTTTGGATTTAGTCACAATCTTTTTTATACAACATTGCTAACATTCTGATTTGCTTCTCGCAACTTTGTACAGTATTTATGAGAGGTAAAATTTTGGCTCATAAACTTCAACTATTTGGAACTATTCTTCTATGAAACCCACTGTCACTCATATATCAGAAAAGAAACCCAGAACTCTGGCATGATAAACACGTGTGAAAAGTCCTGACACTTGACAAATCATATGATTTCTCTGAGTTTGTATTCTCATATAAAAAATAAGTATAAGATCTAAAATACTATGACTACTAGAATAGACTCTTGTACAAAAGCACTGTTACAAAAACTTTATGAGTGAGATATACTGAGAAAGAGAGAGAACTGGAATAGTACAATATTTAAGGATGAAGGATGATAGGACTCACATTAACACTGAGGGTTCACCTTGAAGCTCAGCTACTTTCAATACACAAAAATCATCTCAGTCTTGAAACACATAGAAATATTCAAAAAATGAGAACAACAATAAAAAAATAAATCTTGAAAAAGTTAGTTGTATATGTACAACTTTTGTTTTAAATTTAATCATTACCATAAGGACTGAACATATTATATAATAATACACTTAAAAAATATTTTCATATGTTGTGGGTGTGTCAATATAAGAACAAGGTACTTGTGAACTACTTTAAGTTTCTAGCTTAAGTACTATATTTAATTTTGGTTTTATTGATAAGTAAACAAAGAGGGAAGTACATATTTATTTTATTTAAATAAAATCAAGTTTATATAAGAGATATTTATTCCCTGATACTAAAAATTGATAGGAATTTATTTACATGAAAATATGTGTGTTATATATATATATATATATATATAATTTGAAATAATGTAATATATATAATTCAAAACTTAATAGACAATAGAATTAACTTTACAGTCTCAACAAAAAGAATGGCTTTCATTCATCCTTTTTTTTTTTAAAGTGCAATGTTCCTTGGTATCCTCTTTCATATTTTTTTGACTTTCAAGTTACAGAAGAATTTTCTTTATCAAATTAATAAAAACTGTGACAGATAATCACAGCTTCCATTGTTAAAGGGGTAGAAAAATTAAGTAAGAATAAATTGATAAAATATATTTCAAAGGACTCTCCATTTCATTATCTTTTAATGAACTTAGGCATTTAAAATCCTTCCAGAATTCTAGATGTTCTTTCTGAAATGTGGTAGGTACTGAAGAAATTTTAGCCTAATTTTGTTCCTTCACTCTGCTCTTTGAGCCTGGAGATCTAAACTATCTACAAAGGCATTTTGGGACTTAGGCTGCTACAGCTGGGGCAGCCAATTGGCAAAACTGTGATCTCAGTTGGAAGAGTATGAGGGTCTCGGAGGCAAATTCTAATGATCTGTGTTCATGTTTCCTTTCCCTATGGTTAAAAAACTCAGAATTTTTTTAGTCTAAAATTGAATACATTGTGATAACTATTTAATTTGCATTTATAGGAATTTTCCATGTTAAGCTCAATATCAAAATTCTTAGAATGTATTTTGTTTTGAATTTAGGAGATATCCTTATTATGTAATCATAACATTTTTTAAATTTAATTTTATTTATTTTTTTATACAGCAGGTTCTTATTAGTCATCCATTTTATACAAATCAGTGTATACATTTCAATCCCAGTCTCCCAATTCATCATACCACCACCACCACCCCCTGCTGCTTTACCCCCTTGGTGTCCATACGTTCGTTCTCTACATCTGTATCTCAGTTTCTGCCCTGCAAACTGGTTCATCTGTACCATTTTTCTAGGTTCCTCACATATGCGTTATTATGATATTTGTTTTTCTCTTTTTGACTTACTTCACTCTGTATGACACTCTCTAGATCCATCCACGTCTCCACAAATGACCCAGTTTCATTCCTTTTTATGGCTGAGTAATATTCCATTGTATATACGTACCACATCTTCTTTATCCATTTGTCTGTCGATGGGCATTTAGGTTGTTTCCATGACCTGACTATTGTAAATAGTGCTGCAATGGACATTGGGTTGCATGTGTCTTTTTGAATTATGGTTCTCTCTGGGTATATGCCCAGTAGTGGGATTGCTGGGTCGTATGGCAGTTCTATTTTTAGTTTTTTAAGGAACCTCCATACTGTTCTCCATAGTGGCTGTATCAATTTACATTCCCACCAACAGTGCAATAGGGTTCCTTTTTCTCCACACCCTCTCCAGCATTTGTTGTTTGTAGATTTTCTGATGATGCCCTATCTAATTGGTGTGAGGTGATACCTCACTGTAGTTTTCATTTGCATTTCTCTAGTAATTAGTGATGTTGAGCAGCTTTTCATGTACTTCTTGGCCATCTGTATGTCTTCTTTGGAGAAATGTCTATTTAGGTCTTCTGCCCATTTTTGGATAGGGTTGTTTGTTTTTTTAATATTGAGCTGCATGAGCTGTTTATATACTTTGGAGATTAATCCTTTGTCAGTTGATTCATTTGCAAATATTTTCTCTCATTCTGAGGGCTGTCTTTTCATCTTGTTTATGGTTTCTTTTGCTGTGCAAAAGTTTTTAAGTTTCATTAGGTCCCATTTGTTTGTTTTTATTTCTATTACTCTAGGAGGTAGATCAAAAAAGATCTTGCTGTGATTTATGTCAAAGAGTGTTCCTCTTATGTTTTCCTCTAAGAGTTTTACAGTATCCAGTCTTACATTTAGGCCTCTAATCCATTTTGAATTTATTTTTGTGTATGGTGTTAGGGAGTTTTCTAATTTCATTCTTTTATATGTAGCTGTCCAGTTTTCCCAGCACCACTTATTGAAGAGGCTGCCTTTTCTCCATTGTATATCCTTGCCTCCTTAGTCATAGATTAGTTAACCATAGGTGCATGGTTTTATCTCTGGGCTTTCTATCTTGTTCCACTGATCTATATTTCTGTTTTTGTGCCAGTACCATATTGTATTGATTACTGTAGCTTTGTAGTATAGTCTGAAGTCAGGGAGTCTGATTCCTCCAGCTCTGCTTTTTTCCCTCAAGACTGCTTTGGCTATTTGGGATCTTTTTTGTCTCCATACAAATTTTAAGATTTTTTGTTCTACTTCCATAAAAAATGCCATTGGTAATTTGATATGGATTGCATTGAATCTGTAGATTGCTTTGGGTAGTATAGTCATTTTCACAATATTGATTCTTCCAATTCACGAACATGGTATATCTTTCCATCTGTTGGTATCATATTTAATTTCTTTCATCAGTGTCTTATAGTTTTCTGCATACAGGTCTTTTGTCTCCCTAGGTAGGTTTATTCCTAGGTGTTTTATCCTTTTTGTTGCAGGGGTAAATGGGAGTGTTTCCTTAATTTCTCTTTTAGATTTTTCATCATTAGTATATAGGATGCCAGAGATTTCTGTGTATTAATTTTGTATCCTGCAACTTTATCAGATTTATTGATTAGCTCTAGTAGTTTTCTGGTGGCATCTTTAGGATTCTCTATGTATAGTATCATGTCATCTGCAAACAGTGACAGTTTTACTTCTTCTTTCCAATTTGTATTCCTTTTATTTCTTTTTCTTCTCTGATTGCCATGGCTAGAACTTCCAAAACTATGTTGAATCATAGTGGTGACAGTGGACATCCTTGTCTTGTTCGTGATCTTAGAGGAAATGCTTTCAGTTTTTTGCCATTGAGAATGATGTTTGCTGTGGGTTTGTTGTATATGTCCTTTATCATGTTGAGGTAGCTTCCCTTTATGCCTACTTTCTGGAGAGTTTTTATCATAAATTGGTGTTGAATTTTGTCAAAAGCTTTTCCTGCATCTATTGAGATGATCATATGGTTTTTCTTCTTCAATTTGTTAATATGGTGTATCACATTGATTGATTTGCATATATTGAAGAATCCTTGCATCCCTGGGATAAATCCCACTTGATCATGGTGTATGATCTTTTTAATGTGTTGTTGGATTCTGTTTGCTAGTATTTTGTTGAGGATTTTTGCATCTATATTCATCAGTGATATTGGTCTGTAATTTTCTTTTTTTTGTAGTATCTTTGGTTTTGGTATCAGGGTGATGTTGGCCTCATAGTATAAGTTTGGGAGTGTTCCTTCCTCTGCAGTTTTTTGGAAGAGTTTGAGAAGGATGGGTGTTAGCTCGTCTCTAAATGTTTGATAGAATTCACCTGCAAGGCCATATCATCATGTGCTTTTGTTTGTTGGAAGATTTCTAATCACAGTTTCAATTTCATTACATGTGATTGGTTTGTTCATATTTTCTATTTCTTCTTGGTTCTGTATTGGAAGGTTATATACCGCTGTAAGAATTTGTCCATTTCTTCCAGGTTGTCCATTTTATTGGCATAGTGTTCCTTGCAGTAGTCTCTTAGGATGCTTTGTATTTCTGTGGTGTCTGTTGTAACTTCTCCTTTTTTATTGCTAATTTTATTGATTTGAGTCCTCTCCCTCTTTTTCTTTTTCTGTTTTTTTTGTTTTTTTGGTGTTTGGGGTTTTTTTTTGTGGTACGCGGGCCTCTCACTGTTGTGGCCTCTCCCGTTGTGGAGCACAGGCTCCGGACACGCAGGCTCAGCGGCCATGGCTCACGGGCCCAGCCACTCCGCAGCATGTGGGATCTTCTCGGACTGGGGCACGAACCTGTGCCCCCTGCATCGGCAGGCAGACTCTCAACAACTGCGCCACCAGGGAAGCTCGTCCCTCTTTTTCTTGATGAGTCTGGCTAATGGTTTATCAATTTCGTTTATGTTCTGAAAGAACTAGCTTTTAGTTTTATTGATCTTTGCTATTGTTTTCTTTGTTTCTATTTCATTTAATTCTGCTCTGATCTTTATGATTTCTTTCCTTCTGCTAACTTTGGGGTTTGTTTGTTCTTTCTCTAGTTCCTTTAGGTGTAAGGTTAGACTGTTTATTTGAGATTTTTCTTGTTTCTTGAGGTAGACTTGTATTGCTATAAACCTCCCTTTTAGAACTGCTTCTGCTGCATCCCATAGGTTTTGGACTGTCGTGTTTTCATCATCATTTGTCTCTAGGTAATTTTTTATTTCCTCTTTGATTTCTTCAGTGACCTCTTGGTTATTTAGTAATGTATTGTTTACCTTCCATGTGTTTTTCTTTTTTACATTTTTTTCCCAGTAATTGATTTCTAACCTCATAGTGTTGTGGTCAGAAAAGATGCTTGATATGATTTCAATTTTCTTATATTTACTGAGGCTTGATTTGTGACCCAAAATGTGATCTATCCTAGAGAATGTTCTGTGCGCACTTGAGAAGAAATTGTAATATGCTGTTTTTGGATGGAATATCCTATAAATATCCATTAAATCTATCTGGTCTGTTGTGTCAGTTAAAGCTTGTGTTTCCCTTATTAATTTTCTGTTTGGATGATCTGTCCATTAGTGTAATTGTGGTGTTAAAGTCCCTCCACTATTTTTGTGTTACTGTCGATTTCCTCTTTTATAGCTCTTAGCACTTGTGTTATGTATTGAGGTACTCCTATGTTGGGTGCATATATATTTATAATTGTTATATCTTCTTCTTGGATCAATCCCTTGATCATTATGTCATGTCTTTCCTTAACTCTTGTAACATTCTTTATTTTAAAGTCTATTTTATCTGATATGAGTATTGCTACTCCAACTTTCTTTTGATTTCCATTTGCATGGAATATCTTTTTCCATCCCCTCACTTTCACTCTGGAAGTGTCCCTAGGTCTGAAACGGGTTTCTTGTAGAGAGCATATATATGGGTCTTGTTTTTGTATCCATTCAGCAAGCCTGTGTCTTTTGGTTGGTGCATTTAATCCATTCACGTGTATGGTGATTATTGATTTGTATGTTCCTATGACTATTTTCTTAATTGTTATGTGTTTGTTTTTTTAGGTCCTTTTCCTCTCTTGTGTTTCTCACTTAGAGAAATTCCTTTAGCATTTGTTGTAGAGCTGGTTTGGTGGTGCCGAATTCTCTTAGCTTTTACTTGTCCGTAAAGCTTTTGATTTCTCTGTCGAATCTGAATGAGATCCTTGCGGATAGTGTAATCTTGCTTGTAGGTTCTTCCCTTTCATCACTTTAAGTATATCATGTCACTCCCTTCTGGCCTGTAGAGTTTCTGCTGAGAAATCAGCTGTTAACATTATGGGAGTTCCCTTGTATGTTATTTGTCATTTTTCCCTTGTTCCTTTCAATAATTTTTCTTTGTCTTTAATTTTTGCCAGTTTGATTACTATGTGTCTCATTGTGTTTCTCCTTGGACTTATCCCGTATGGGACTCTCTGCACTTCCTGGACTTGGGTGGCTATTTCCTTTCCCATGTTAGGGAAGTTTTCGACTATAATCTCTTCAAATATTTTCTCTGGTCCTTTCTCTCTCTCTTCTCCTTATGCGACCCCTATAATGTGAATGTTGTTGCGTTTAATGTTGTCTCAGAGGTCTCTTAGTCTGTCTTCATTTCTTTTCATTCTTTTTTCTTTATTCTGTTCTGCAGCAGTGAATTCCACCATTCTGTCTTCCAGGTCACTTATCCGTTCTTCTGCCTCAGTTATTCTGCTATTGATTCCTTTTAGTGTATTTTTCATTTCAGTTATTGTATTGGTCATCTCTGTTTGTTCTTTAATTCTTCTAGGTCTTTGTTAAACATTTCTTCCATCTTTTCGATCTTTGCTTCCATTCTATTTCCAAATTCCTGGATCATCTTCACTATCGTTATTCTGAACTCTTCTTCTGGAAGGTTGCTTATCTCCACTTTATTTAGTTGTTTTTCATGGGTTTCATCTTGTTCCTTCATCTGGTACAAAGCCCTCTGCCTTTTCATCTTGTCTATCTTTCTGTGAATGTGTTTTTTTTTTTCCCCACAGGCTGCCAGATTGCAGTTTTTCTTCCTTCTGCTGTCTGCCCTCTCAACAAGTTTTTATATATTCCTATGGTACAGATGAGTTTATATGAATATAAGATCGATTTAAGCTTTACTTGAAGTTCAAATTTGAGTTTAATTTTAAAAAAGAAATTGATAGTAGTGGCAGTGGTTTTAGTTTTTTTAAAACTAAAATTACGTTTTCTAATTCTTTGACTTGGTCTTAATAGTGTGTTATGCAACTTACAACTGTGTCATTAAAGTTTTAAAACTTTGTCACTAAAATAAAACATCTTGTTAAAGTTTAGTTCATCCTGGAAAAAGTAAGGATGGGGCCAAGCTTGTAAAAGACGGTGCACCAAAGTTGGTAGAAAATTATTTTCTCTGTTTTGTAATTGAAGAAAAATAGCCAGTATGGTAAGTATTAATTTGTATCCCTCTCTTAAGTTATTTCAGTATATGTCTTTTGGTTGGACAATAATCAACTTTTTGTTTTCTCTGAACATCTACCGTTTGATAAAACAAGCTATATGTGGAAAAATTCCAACTCCTCAAGGCTACTCAAAACATCCATGTGTGACAGCACTGCATTTTGTAGCAGTGTGGTTTATTTTGTACAAGGAATACTGACATTTTAAGTGAGGAAATATCAAGGAATGGGATGAGAAATACTAGAAACTCTTGAGGTTGGATCTCATCTACAGTTTCAAAACATCATTATTTCAGCCATATCTATTTTCTCACATCTTTAAAATATACAAAACTACAGAGAGCAAAGGATAAGTTAAGTCGTGCAGACCCTGATTCTGGGATACCTAGTAAGTAGCAATGCTGTAACAAAAAAATAAAGTTTCAGTACCTTTTTCCCCAGGGTGCCTATGGTCTCTGGAGTAGGTGAAGGTCACCACTTAGCTGGCAACTGAATTTATTTTCTCCTTTCTATCCTTTAGCACAACTTACTAGTTGTACTTAAATCTAGCAGATTCTATTGTCCTTGAAAGAAAAACAAATACTGTAATTTTTTTCACATGCATACAAAAAGGTATATGCAGTATTTATTGGTTAAATAAATATGTGGTATTTGAAATTCATATGGGGTCTTCTAATCTGAGGTTTGTTTAATAATTCAAAGTAAACCAGTGATAAAGAGAGCAATGCATTGGGTGAATTGCTTATTAATTTTGTTAATAGAATTTAATGAAGGGATTTGATTGTCTAATATATAATGTGTTTTTTAATGAAAGTGGTTTTATCTGAGTAACTAAAATTTGAGTTATCTATCACAATATGATGGATTATTTATCTTCAGATTGTGTACCAAATTATAAATCCTGTTTCTATGCTTTGAACAGCTAAATTAGAAATATGGTATGGCTCTAGGGAAGTAAAAATGAGAAATTGGTGCAAATAGAAAATAATTGATACAGATCTCAGTCTTCAGTGACCCTGGTAGCTTCATTACCACCATACTGAAAGTGATGAGTCAGAAATGTATCTATCCCTACCATTTCTATAGCCATTGGTTGACTTGGGATTTTTAAGTTAGAAATATTATTTTACATATTTTGGCAATTAGGTACAATTTTCCTCTTGAACACGTTTCTTCAAATATTAAATATTTTTTTTGTTTTATGGATAAAGAGAGACTTTAAAATTTAACATCTAAAATTTTTCCTGCTGAAAATTTCAGTTGAAGGCAATAGTATCTGCAGTTAGAACATATAGCCATCAATCAGTGTTGCTTATTTTCTTAATTAGTAAATTAATGGATTCAGATATGTGATAAGTGATTTAGTTATGAAAATAATCAAGAAATGAAGTGGTTAATATGCATCATAAATATATTGGAGATGAGTCAAATCTGCTGTGATAATTGTTCCACCCATTTTGCAATTACTTTGGTCCTTGTTTTTCTAGATAAAAAATGTCCGAGTGCTTTCATATGCAAAGGATCCCAGCTGACCCAAGGGAGCTTTTGCTGCCTTGATTCAGGTGGCCGCAAGCTATGCTGTAGGTCAAAGCTTCTCAATATGTGTTGAATCACCAGTTCATATTTTATTTTTTTAATATCCAATTCATTGGGAACTGAAAGGAGGTTTTTAGTGTAATTTAATAAAGCACAGAATATTCACTTCAGTTTTTGTTCAGAAATAACTCAGTGATGTTACACGTTTCATGCCTATCTTCAATCTTTCTGCAGTCACTAAACTTTATAGTTAAATTCTTTCAGTGAAATAATTTTGATATTGTATTATTTTTACTTTTTTGTTTTGTTTTGTTTTTTTACATATGGCAAACTTACCTTAAAGCATCAGTGTTGTAAAATGTTCCTAGCACATAATTTTTTCCACTTGTGACATTGACAGCCCACTAACTGGACCATAACTTGTTCCATAAGACAAGCTCACTGCTCCCATTTTAGGTTGTTGTATCAATGTCAAATTGCTATAAAAGTTTCTAAATACTTACTTTTAATTTCTGTACTTATGTCGTCATGGACCAAAAACAAACAATTCATGATCACTAGCAACAATCCTGAATGACACTTTATATAGAACCATTCTAGGTAGCAACAGCTTGTAAAAGATTTGTATAAACTTCAGGGGAACCACAAGTTTTAAAGTAGTATCACTCTTCTGTGATCAATACAGATAGGTTCTTATGATCTTAGAATGCCTCAACAAAATTAATTGATGTATATCTCTTTTTATGTGGATATTTAAAATAATTAATATGCTTGTTAATTTATCTAATCTAGGTTGAATTCACACCAGTGCTGCTCTCACAAGACGCTACTCTAAGTATGTCTGAGTTTAGTAACTCCATTTGCTAAGGCAAAAATAAATAATGATAGGGTTGTGCTATTATTTGTCTTTCAGTCTTTATCATCCCTCTTCAGCAGGAGGGAGGACAGGCATTAAGAAAGAAATCAATTAAAATTATTAAGTTTATATTAATTAAAATAATACATCAAAATAATGGGCATCAAAAGAACGAACTCTGACTTTACCATGTTTGAGTTCCCTTTTATATGAAGACAACAAGTAGGATAGTTGAGAAGATGAAATAAGGATCCATGGATGCTTGTTTTGTTAATGCTGGTTGCAAGAATCTCAGGAGGTTGACAGACATGTGAAGCACACGAGATACTGTCAGTTATGCAAGATAAGCACACATCTTTTACTTAAAATGCCCATCCTAATGAAATCTTGTTCCTTAATCTCTAAAAAAAAATAAATCTTCACCCCAGAAGCTTTTCAAGGTGAAGTACATTTTTGCCCCAGTTACTTCCCTGGATGTGGCTCTGTTCAGTTACATCCCATTAGCGAGAGGTGGAGGCTGGTGATTTACTATAAGTTAGCCTCCAAAACTGCCCCTGCCACACTTTGTTTTTAGGTTGCAAATATGTAAAATATTTAAAATTCTTAATTATGTGTCTGAATGCACATTATCAAACTATTATATTTTATTTTCACTAAAAAGCACATATACTCATGATAGAAAGTGTAAGTATATATTACATATGTAAACACATATCTTTATATCTAGATATAGATAGATATACACATGGACACAGTTGTAGATATAGATAAAAGTAAATATAGATGGACAGATAAAAATACTGATAAATATGAATGTAGATATTTAACCTGATAAATTTCTCCACCGTCGTGAAATAAACTATCATTTTGATTAATAATGTATATCACAACCAATTGGGAAGTATGTCATGTATGATAAGTGAGAAAACACAAAGAATTAAATTTTGAAATCAGACTCACTCAAGTAAATGATTTTACCATGTATCAAGGATATAAGTAACTACAAATCACTAGTGAAGCAGGGAGAAAACAAGGACCACCAACCATAGCTCTTCAGGTCCTTCTTACCTACATCCAAATGTATTATGGCCAAAATTTTTGTGATAGTTCTCTAACATATGAATCTACCTTACTTAAGATGAAAGAGCTATTTTGATCATGCAACATCTGTATTTTATAAGCATATAGTCACATACCTTTTAGGACATTTTCCAGAGAACCATGCTCTATAAATCTTCACATTCCAGGTTACCATAAGCAATCTTAGGCAAATTAGGTACATCCTACTAAAAGCATTCCACAGAAAAATCTCTCCTACTAGTAAATAGCATTAGTGTGTTTTTCAGTAGACCTATCATCTTGTACAGATCTGTAAGCATGTTATGTCATCGTCTTTCTTTCCCAGATGGAAATCCCCAGTAATGGAAAAGAAGGGTTTGTAGACCTCTCGTGTGACTATTTCCTTCTCATTGAGAAAGAAAGAAAAAAAATTGAACAGATTATATGAACTTTAGAAGATATTCTGTGAATGTCACTTAAATCTATTTGGAAGAGGTATGGAAATGACTGAATTGACTAACTGAACAACTTTCATTTCTGTTGCTCATAGAAAGAATTTATTCTCACACACACACAACATCCCACTATACCATTTTCAAATCATCTAAGATGAACACATGAGAATCTCAAAGGATGTAAAATCAATCTAATAAAGGTCTTTCAGGATGCATGTGAATAAATTAGTGAATTAATATAAAAATTGAATATCTTGATTTTAACTGATGAAAGGTGAAATTTTAAATGTAACTAAATAATCTTGAATTAGTAGAGAATAATAGTGAAATTTACACATGGGTACTTAATTTGAAAGAAGTTTTAAAATAAATTTTTATTAAAATATTTGTAATTTTAATGAGTATATACTACATAGAATATTGAGAAATATCAAAAGGTTATGGCATTACATATATACTATTCTTTATACTTGATTTAAATTCTGTAGAGAGCTGATGAATGTTTAATGTTTCTTAAAATCATTTGCTGTAAAACTCTTTTCCTTAAGATCTGATTAGAAATTCATCTGCTTCACAGTTACCTGGGGTCAAGTAATAGATGCATATATAGATGCAATAGTTCCAGATATATCGAGTTAAATGTCTCTTGTTGGACTTAGAAAACCTGCATTTTAGCAAGCTTCAAATGTACTTTTACTTTTTGCAGTACAAAGCATGAGGATCATAGAATCTAATAATGGGCATAATATCATGATATTATAAGCTAATAATAGTCCAGTCCTGAGAATTGAATGAGGTAATCTATGTAAGTTGCTTATCATAGCACCTGGCCATTAGACGGTACTCAAAAAAATATGTTCCTATATAGTGTTCTTAAAAGTATTAAAATTATCCTGAAAAAATTTTAAGATAAAAATAAGCAATTTAACTGAAGAGTCAGGCATAAAGCGTATGTTTTATCCAAGTAAAATTAATAGAATAATCATATAATTCTTTAATTGTGGAGATGGGCAAGCTTAAACTGCAAACCCATTTTAAAAAAATGCTTCAAAATGTAGAGCTGAAAGATTAAGTATAACAGAAGGCATTAGTAGGAAACATTTTTTAAGTAAAAATAAATATAATCCTTGTTCAAGCATTTGATTAGCCTAAAACTTGTTACTAGAACATTTTAAGAACTAGGAAACAACAGGAAAAGGTACACAAAGAAACAAAAGTGATGAAGATAACGGTTTCAAATGACAAAAATCTCACAAGATTAAGACCATACAGCCAGGAAAGATGAAAACAAAGTGGGCATATAGTTTAAGATGTACTGTTTAGGCAAAAGAGTCTTATTACCAAGAAATAACCAGAATAGTGAAAAAGAGCATTATTTGTTGAAGTAGAAACACAACTTTAGAACAAACAAAATAAGCCCAGCAGGGATAAATATATAAAATACATATTTTCTATGTTAAAATGTCAAAATATAAAATCATTTGAATGGAATTTTGTTAAATTAGTGGATTGTAGAATGTAGGGAGGAATTTAAAGATATTTACTATATGTCAAATTCTGAATAGGTCAGTATAACATAGGATGAAGGGAGGGAGGGAGGGATGGACAGATGGATGGACGGATGAATAGATAAGAAAATAAAGTGACTTTAAATGGCACACTGTTATCCTAAAAGGGAAATATCAGTGAACTGGCAATAGCGTAAGTTTGAAGCAATCTATATTGTCATGTTACCTTAAAAATATGTGTTTGAATCAAAACTCTAAGCCCTTATTTTCTTTAACTTAATAAGCTATAGTTTTGTAATCAAATAAGAATTTTCCAGTCAATTATTGATATTTTTCCATATGGTTAGTGACCAAGAGGGTCTGGTCTTCGCATTCCCTTCAACTGGGCTAAATGTTAGGCAGGTTTCTTCTTGACTCCAGACCCCTGACCTTTCTTTTCTTTGAGCATTTACTTTAGGGAATTTGCAATTGTAAATTCTTTCTCTGCCCCTTTGACATGTAAATCTCCAGTCTCTTGCCAGTTTTAAAACTCAAGAATGTCTTTCTCAAAGACCTGGGATCCACCTCTTTGAAATATAATCATCAGGAAAGACAGAGCCTCTGTTTCCTAGTCTCTGTGGGAGGGTAAGGCCCTAATTCAATAGAAGTCTATTAGAAAATACAGATCTCTTGATCACAGTGACGAACCTCCCCACAATGTCCTCTAGTCCTCTCCACTAAAGCACTTAAAAACTCTCCTATCTCTTATTTCACTGGAGTTGAGTTCAGTCTCTCTCTCTCCTATGGATTAGATAAATAAACTGACATTGGATATTAGCATAACAATTAGATATGTTATTATTAGATTGTTTGGCATCAGGTAAACCAAGTACTAGTTAAACTATCTAGTTAATCCTAAACTAATAAAAAAAGGTTCTCTAAAAAATACAAAAAAGAAATATGGCCAGTGTCATTTATATATTGCCCTCTGTTTACAAGAGTTTGTATTAAACTGTGTAATGTTGTCAAATGAGTGCAAAATTATCTTGTTTATTTTAAATGCTCACCACTTGAAACACATAGTTAGGAGTATGTTACCTTTATCTGTCAGTAGGAATAATCTAACATTTGGACTCAATTACTATTTTTATCCTCCAACAGAAAGATATATAATCTTGAGTTCTGTGTAATTAGTATCAGAGGACCCCCAAATTATTTCAGGTGAAGGAAAGGAAAAAATTGCAGCTTTGTACCTGATTTTTTTACTTTTGGAAAACTTTGAAATGTTCTAAAATCTGTAGTGTAGCACATATCATTCTCTGATACCTGGAGCTATTAGATAAAATGATTAAACTCCCATCAATCACTCCCTGTGGCAGCAATAACAATGTTAGTGGAACAGAGCATTGTTACAAGATTAGTGCCTCCTGCTTTGAGAATAAGCATCTCAGCTTTACCTCATTTATTTTTCATAACTTCCTTGCCTTTGACTCAGCACTTAGGAAGCAGTAGGAGACTATTTTTTCTGATGATGTTCAATGTCATTTAAGTACTATATTTAGGGGTAATAAAAGTGCATACTAATTGAGAGTCATATTTAAGATGCTAAAATACTAAAGTATGTAAAGAGCTTAACCAATTAGAAACAGTTTGGGACATTATGAAATGGATTTTGATTAATCACTGTTGTTTATGCATTTGATGATTACTCTTAAATCCATAGAAGGCCTCTTAATCATAAAATATGTCCAGATTTAGTTTACTTCCTGGTGTCAGCTCCTGGGGAATATCCAACAATCTCCATGTTATCTCATATATTTTAACATAGAGCCATGGCACTCTGGGCAATATATAAGGAAGTAAAGACACAAAGATCATGTAAGACTTTTTAAAGGTGAATCTGCTGGCAAATATTATTGAATATTCTGTATTAGTCAGGACTACCCAGAAAACAAATTTCCCAAGTACATCTACCAGAAAACAATTGAACCCAGGGATTTGGATACTTATCTAATCTTTGGAAGGGATAGATAAATACAAGTTAGTACATTGCTATTAGGTCTTTGGATTTTAGACCTCACCACTACTACTGCCAAAGAGCCGGAGAAGGTCAGGTTTGCACATGCCACACTCATAACTGGTGACCAGCAATAGATGTGCAGGCCAGTTCTGGCTATCACTCACTTCTCTCAGAGAATTTCTGTCTTCCTTTAGCATCTGAAAATGCTATCAGCCATCCCATTGTCTGATTTTCACACAAGTGCATCTAATTGGTAAATCTTAATTTACATGCAGTATTTTAGCTACAAATTAAGGTGGAATTTTTTTAAAAACCCTATTGTCTTTGAATAGAAGGAGAGTAGAATGAAGCTGGGGAAGGCAATCCAAGTACTTTGCACACAAACCTACTAAGGCATGCAGAAAGCTTTCCTGTCTGTTGTAAGAATGCAGAGGTGGAGAAAATGAACATTTCATTCCAGTGTTTTCTTACCTCAAGACAACTTTTCACGATCTCAGCTTCCTGATTGGGATTGTTTGCTCTATTTCCATTAAAAGAAAATCTTCCACAGAATCAGAAGCTCTGAAAATTAGGGCAATAGTATCAAAACTAATAACCTCATGAAATATTGATGGAAAACACAGGATTCAAAACTAGAAGGCTTAGGTTTCATCTGGACTTTGCATTAACTTGTTGTTTGAGTTAGGCAGGTAACTGAGCCTCTTTAGACCAAAATTTCCCTTAATTGAACTCATATTACTGTCACCTACTAGGTTCTACTAAGACCTGGAAGGGTGTGGAGAGGTTAAAACCTTGTATGATTCTCCACTCTTAAAGACATTTTTATCTAGGGGGCAACACAGAATATGTAATCAATGATTATATCAATGGAAATATAAGCTGGTAAGCATGACAAATGCAGGCTGAGATTTTGGGAAGGCTTTAAAATGGGGGTTGCATTTTGTATATGGTCACAAAGACATTTGAGAGAGAACTCACTGTATAGGCAGGTAAGAAAGCCAGTAAAATACAACAGCATGAAAAGTTCCTTCTCTTTTTGAACAGTTTCCTCCTATTCCCTAAGCACCAAATATGGGAAAATTTTACTTATTTAATTCTCATGATAAGAATATTTCTACAATGAGGCTTTCCTTGATGTCCAAAACTAGTTTACATTTCCATGTTAAAAGTTTTGGAACATCGTGTTCTTCCTTTCCTTTTTTCAAACTCTCATATTTATATATGTTTTAGTGTCTGATTTATTTATTAGATCTTAAGCTCTTTGAAGGCATGGATGTGGTTTAATCTTACTGGATCCCCAGCCCCCAAACAGCATGGCATGCTTCATACTCTGCACTTAAGAAATACTTAATTAAAGATATGAAGAGGTAAATGAGTTTTTTCTGGATGGCAAGATAATAGAGAACAGACTGGTAAGGTGGTAGCAGGAAATATAAAAAAATAGGTGGGTTACAGAAATGTTATAAAGCAACCTGTGAAATTAGTTAAGGACTTTAGACTTTATTTAATAGGCAAAGGAGGACTTGTAAGACTTTTAAGCAGTAGGAAGTGATTCTATATGATATATATTATAACTAGGTAGCTGGTGAGAAATATATTGATTTATTAACTTCTATGTTCAAATCGAGGGAAATGACCTTTATGGATTGTTGGCAGTTTCAGCATCTGGAGGAAGAGAATGAATTACTTCTGGAAGGGAATTCCTGGGTTTTGGGGAAAAAAATTACCATGGTGGGCATTTTTTAGACTAATTTAAAGCAAGTGCCTGCCTATTATTCTTGGAGAAAACTGAGATATCACTATAAATCTGAATTCAGAAGCTGAAGATTGAGAGATATGACTGTGTTTTGTTGAGAAACATATATTAAATTTGTCTTAAGCAGTCTGTGCCCTTGAAGAATTAGAGATGCATTTTTCATAACTATGCATAGGATCAGATATTACTTAAAATGTAACTGATGTAACTGAATCTATTTAATATGTAAAAATCTAGACTTTGGGAATTGCACTGTTGATTACTCTGATTATTTTGTTCTGGTCTCTTGAAGTAAACCACCTTCTGGGTGTGGGATATTTCCTCTGGAGAACACAAGTGTCCTCACTTGAGGCCCTTCTGCTATGGAATCTGAACACTTTATGTGAGAAAGAGAGGATGCTTTTGCTTTTGAGGTCTGAATAATTTGGAAGCTAGGTCTCTGAAAGTAAAGATATAGAAATTGTTATTGGCTTCCTGTTATATAGGAATCTAACTTGATTTAGGAAGAAGCCCTGAGATTCACTTATTAGGCCTTGTTAACACAAGGGGTCCCTGAACACAGTGTTAGCTGCAGTTCATTATTGACTACAGTCTTGGTCTCTGCTGGGCCTTCGGGAAATAAAGGAAGTGGCTTGGGTCCACACTTGGACTAGAAACAAGGTCCAGTGACTTGATGAGATGGGCTGAGGTTGTCAGAAGTAATAGTGATATAAGTTTGGGTCTGCAAATAATGGAAACATATCAGAGGAACTACCAGAAATTAATTATGAAAGGAGAGGAACCTCAAAGAACAAATGCATCTTCTGCCAATAAAGGCACATAGGCACAGAATGTTTATGGCTTCATCATGCTTATCTCCAACCCCTGCTCACCTGTTGCTTTGTCTTTAATCCCTACTAACAAATGTGTATAGCCATGCATCTAATAATCCATCAGTATAGTTGTACTTTTATTTGAGATTCAGGAATGGTGGGTGTTCTAATCAAGCTACTTGGCAATGATGGAATTCAATCCCCCACTCGATACATAAACACTGGAGATAGAGACATGAACAGGGAGATAACTGTGTAATCTTCAACAAGCCTTCTTTACAATGAAATGCAGAAAATAGAGAAGAAAACACAACACAATTTCAAATGGTGGTAAAGTCTATGAATTAGAATGAAACAGAATGAGGGCCATAAAATGGATAGAGGTCTTCAATACAGAAAATTCAGGAACACTCTTCTTCTTCTGAGGAGCCATAAGAAGAAGTTTGGGTTGTATTTTAAATGTGAAGACAGTGTTTCAAATGGATTTGAAACAAGAGAATGAAGTAACATTTATCAAAAGTTCATTCAGGCTGTTGTGTGATAAATACATTGTAGAACACAGGTGGAAATTCAGAGTCAGTTTGGACACTGCTGCAGTAGATTAGGTAAGAATTGTTGTTGACTCCTGCAGAATGTTAGCCATAATGGTAGTGAAGGATGGTAGAATTTGAGAATTATTTTGAAATTAGGATCTGTATTCACACAAATATACATTTTGAGCCAAAGTGGTTGAATTCATATATTATTTACCTTTCCTTTTTAAACCACAAGCACTTGTATAGCAATCAATTAATTCATGCATCTTTATTAAACTCATATAATTCAGGAGGCATTCTTTTTAGCTTTTAATATTTTTTCCTCTTTATAACTTCTTTGCAAGCTATTCTTCTTTATTTATTAAATGCCTATGTTACTTAGGGTTTTGTTTTCACCCCACATCCTCTTCTAACTGGAAGTAATCTTGAAAAGCCTTATATAGATCAATAAATTCAATAACCACCAAGTGCCTAAAGCTTCTAAAACCTACGTGTTCTGCCCAGTTTTCTTTTCTGCATTCTATATGCCTATATCCAAATACTTATTAATATTTTGCATTTTGTACTGGCAATTCTCTATTTGTCACTACAAATCCAGTCCCCATTCTTTTCCATCATATCTGTGACCTGGGAAGCTGTACTCTGTGGAGTACTGGGCTCCCTTGCCTCCTGACTTTCTGATGGATTTGGCCAATGAGAGGCATTGTGAGAGATTGAAAAAGACAGGAGAGAGAGATCAGGGTATCATTTCTTCAAACTTGTCAGGTTATTTATTACTCCCTGCTGTGAAGAGGTTTGCAGTAGCTGAATTCATTAATTTCATGGCTCCTGTGAGGCAGCATCACTTCTGGGACTTTATCTCCAACTGAATGCCAATAAAGTCTTCTTTCCTTTGGCCTTTAGGTCCATGAGATGATAACGACTTCTTGTGCTTCCTAATCCCTGGGTGATTTACTTTCACTCCTAGTCCCATTAATCTTGCCCATTTCTTTCTTAAAAATCCCTTAATTAAATATTTTAATTACTCCTTAGAGAAAGCATCAACAAACTTTCTTTAAAGGGCCAGATAGCAAATATTTCAGACTTTGCAAGCCAAGAGTCAAAATTGAGTATATTTTTATATCAAAACTACACTTTATTTTTGACTGTTCAAAATATAATAATTGAATATGTTTTTATAATAATTGTCTAGTAATGAGAAGAGTGGGATTAGTTTTTGGGGGGCAGGGGATAACATATTGCTTGACTGGATTTTATGGTTAGTGTTCCCTATCATCAAATTAAATAGAAATGTTCATCTATAAAAACCACTCTTAGCTCATGGTTTATAAAAAATAGGCAGCAGGCCTGATTTGGCAACTGGGCCATAGTTTGGTAACCCCTTCCTTAGAGTGTGCCATAGTTTACTGCTTGGGACCTGAGTAATAAACATCAGGATGCCCAACAGATACCTCAAACTTGTACATCCTTTCATAGCCCTTCTCTTGATAACCAATAACAACATTTACACCATTCCAGCCAAAATGTTTTCTTCATATGTTCTCCTTTCTCCAGTATATTCTATCTAAAATACAAATTGTGTCCTTACTCTAGTCCTTTAATTTCCTCTCAGCTGCTCACAGTGTTCAGAAAGAAAAGCTTCTCCAGCTTATGCCTTCATTGCTCTTCAACATGCACCCTGTGCTCTAGTTATATGGATCATTTGCAATTCCTTGATGTGACTGCCTTCCTTCTTTTACCAAACTCCTGAATCATCTGTTGGCCCTTTCATTCTTCCTTTCCTGGCTAATACTTCATGAAGCTTTTTGAAGTTACTTCTTCCATAGGCTGAATTTGATAACATTAAAAAAGTCTCTTTATACATGCGTATACCTCCATCATAGGATAATAGGACTATATTGCAAATGGTGACCAATGTGTAATATCTTCCTGCTATAGGTTCCCCAACAACTGGGACAACTCCAGACACATAGTGGGGTCATAATACATGTTTATAGAATTAATAAGTGAATGAATAAAATCAATGATTTGCTAGGCTAGATCTCAACAATCCACAAAGGCAATGCTGTAATTTAAAAGAATATAAAATATTTGTACTCTATCTCAGAATTCGATCTACCATGTTAATATAGATTGACTGATTTCCTACAAACCCAGAACAAATTACTGCACACACAAAGAAAAATGATGCAATAAGGGTAAGAGATTATCTAAAAGATCATATTTTCAGCCGTTTAAAAGAGAAAGGTCAGTCAGACATGTAAGTTTGGAATTATCCCTTTTGTGAAAGCTACTTTGATCCTAAATAACTTTTGCTGATCATTCAACATAACAGTGGTTCAGAGCCTGTCCTTAGGAGTTAGAAGTGTCCTGGTCCCATCCCATCTGATCCTTATCTGCTCTGTGACCTTGAGCAAATTTCTCAGTCTTCTACTCTCCTCTCTTCTTTCAACTATGGAATGAGAATAAAAATAGATCTTGTTTAACAGGTAAGACCCTTAGCACTTTAACTGGTACAACTTAATTCCCGAATATATTCATTTTAAATTATTGTATCAGTATTCCTGGCATTAATATAACCAAGCACCTACTGAGTAAGAGGAACTAAGCTCTGGAAATATAGAAATAACACTCACTTCAGTGTGTTAGAAAAGAAATCTAAATAAATAAATAAGAGCAAATCAGGGTGAAAGCTAGAAAATAAGCAGATAAAAGGGGGCACAACAGAAAAATTGTCAATGTGAAATAGAATTTTGAAAAGGATCTTGAAAGAAGAATATGAGTTCAGATGGAAACAATATTTCAGGCAATAGCATGATATGTAAAAAGGCCATACATTTATAAAAGCCTGGTAAAGAAAAGTAAAAGTTAAGAAATAAAAAGTGATCGAAGGTTAGAGTACAAAAGTAAAATTCTACTTGGACATCGAGTGGGGTTTACTTTATCTAGGATGTCTCCGCTTACTGTGAGACTGGCTTAGGCCCCCAAACACTACCTTATGTTTATCTTTACTGTCAAACATTTCATACCATATTGAAATTACCAATGAACTCAAGAACAGGAACCTGGGTTCTTTTCAGTGTTGTATCCTCAAAACCCAGCACATAATAGGTGATCAATAAACACTGAAACTGGTGCCAGGCAACTCAAAAGGAGAGTTGCTGTAAAAGACCTAGTAAGAAATAACATTCAGGTAGGGAGAAAGGTCTTCATATGTAACTCTTTTTTTTTTTTTTTTTTGCTGTACGTGGGCCTCTCAATGTTGTGGCCTCTCCTGCTGCAGAGCACAGGCTCTGGACGCATGGGCCCAGAGGCCATGGCTCACAGGCCCAGCTGCTCCACGGCATGTGGGATCCTCCCGGACCGGGGCACGAACCCTCATCCCCTGCATTGGCAGGCGGACTCTCAACCACTGCGCCACCAGGGAAGCCCTGTAACTCATTTTTGAAGCAGATTCCAACAGCATTATTATATTGTATGAGTTGGACTAAAAGGAGGAATTAATGATTACTTTAATGCAGGGGTTAAAATAAATGACTACAAGAGCCTTGGAGGTAATGTGCCTTAAAGTAAGATACTGAATTTTTTTGGTTTCTGTCAATCTGAAAATGACTATGGGTGAATATATGTCAAGTAGTTAGTCTGGAGGTGGGAAAGTGTTCAAATTTGGATGTTATTTACTTAATAGGATAAATCATATTAGAATTCATGATATTTCCCAGAAAGTGTATAATGAGAATTTAAAAAATGCTGGATCCTCTGAGAATACAGATATTTAAAGAATGGGTTGCAGAAGGAACGTGGGAAAGGGCTAAAGTTGTTGAAAATCTTTTTTATTCCAGTGATACTGAAATAATTAAGCTATATCATCAGATAACAAAATTCTACATATTATTGTAAAGATGATGAAATTCAGAGTTAGAAAAGGTTAAATAACTTACCCCAAGGGGATGGCTTATCCCTGAGTCAAAAGATAGACTCTATGAACCTGAAACTATGTTTTTCACTCTACCGTGCTGCCCATGGGTTTCTCCTGCTATAAAATGAAGAAGTTGTTATCAGACACTTTCTAGGGGCACTACATAACATTTTATAATTGCAGGTAAAGAACCTCTTATTTATATATTTATTATTGTGTCAAATAATGTTCTAAAAGGTTTGTATATATTAATCCTTATTTAATTCTCACAACAAACCTATAAGATAATTGATACTGTAAGATAATTTTTTCCACTTAAAATTTGCCAGAACTGAGGCATGAAGATATTTGGTGACTTGACCAAGGCCACATAGGCAGGGGCATGCAGTGCAGCTGTAGAGCCTGTGCTCTTAACTGATAAGCTTTATTGCTGCTCTGCTTTGGCAACCCTTACTGCAGAATTGTGCAAATTCTTCATCTTACAAATTCATGAATACAGTAGGAAGTAAATCTTGGAAGAGAAAATTTCTAGACCTTTGAAAAAATAGAAAGAAAATAAGAGTTGGAAAGTGTGAGATGTGACTTAAAAGCCCTATAGATGTCCCTAGATTTGTCATCATCAAAAGGGAGGCTGTCAATACATTGCCATGCTCTCAGATTATAGTTATTATATATATATTATATATATATGTTATATATAATATATATATAGGCAATTCAAAAGCTTTAATTTCTGGTATTTTGTGTGTTTATGTTCTTCACAAGTATTTTGAAATAGTTTATTTCAATTGAATAATAATTCAGAAAAATTTTGTGTATGGAATTGTTAAAGAAGCTCTGACTGTTCTTAATAACATAGGTACTTTAATGAAGCTAAAAGGGTAAATGAGCAAAGTGGCCTTGAAGGTTGATAACCATGTGTGCATTATATGAAGTACATTGTGTAATGGATAAAAAGATTTTTACTTTGAGCAATTACTATCAGTGTGAGAATTCTATATATGAGCAAATATTTCAATCAAATTTTTCATAACCATAATAATCTAAATACAGTTCTTCGTGACAAATATAGTTTACCACAGTTAGTAATTTATCACAGTGTAGCAAAATTTGAAGATTATTTACAACTTTTACAAGTTAATTATGAAGTATTTGATATGTAAATTATAGAAACAATACAACAGGAAATGATGACTCTATCCTTTGAATCAAAAATACACAATATCAAAAAGGATCCTATAAATTTTTTCTACCTGAAATATAAATAACTGTTATACCTTCATCAAATTTCTGAGGAAGACTTGTATTTTTATATTGGAAAAAAATGAACTCTACCTCACTGAAACCTGAGTATATAGGCATATAAGTTGAGAATATCAAGTACTGTGAAGTAAGGTGCACATCTAGGAAACAGGTACTTATGAGTCACTTTTTCTGTTATCATGAGATTAGATGCATGAGATGGAAGAAGACTATCCAAACTGCCACTTGGAACTATGCTGACCTACTTTTTCTTAGAAGCAACATCAAATATGGAAGAACAGCATAAAGAACAGTATTTATAACATTTGTTAAAATATCTTCAATAGAATATCTACTTTTAGATAATGTCTTATATGTGGGATATAAATAAATATGGCAAAGGTATATCCCCTACATTCTAAGATTTTCTTATAAGGGAGAGAGACTTGGAAGAGTAGAAGGATTTATGCATGAGTGAAAGGAATCTTTCCTACTGAAAGGAAGGATTGAAAAGCTTAATTTGGGGGATGGGGGAGCGTATAAGTTTTCGATTACTAAATAACAATTTACCACAAATTTAGCAGCTTAAACAATACCCAATATCCATTTATTTATATCACAGTTCTGTAAGTCTAAAGTCTTGTTGGAGTTGGCTGGTTTCTTTGCTTAGGGTCTCTAAAGACCAGATTCAAGATATTGGCCTAGATGGGTTCTTATTTGGAGGTCCTTGGGAGAAATTCTCTTCCAGATTATCCATGTTGTTGGCAGAATTTTTCTTTGCAGCTGTAGGACGGAGAATTCTGTTTCCTTGCTGGCTGTTAGCCAGGGACCTCTCAGCAAATAGAGCCTGCCCACCTTCCTTAGCATGTGGCCCTTTCATTTTTATGTCTAGAAACTGTGGCTGAGATGCTTCTCTTGCCTCAAATCCTTCTGATTTCCTCTTCTTTGTACTAACTGGAGAAAATTCAGTGCTTTCAAAGGGACTTGTGTGATTAGATCAGTCTCACTTAGATAACATCCCTATGTTAAGGTCAACTACATTATAAAAACATGTTATTAAGGGAGTGATATATCATTTATTCACATGTATCTGAGATTAGGGTGTGGAATCCTAAGAGGACCTTTTTTTTTCCTGAAGAATTCTGCCAACCGCAGGACCTGTTGGAAGAGTCCTCAAATGATGTAATGTATTAGCTGACCAAAGAAGGAAGACAGGGCTTCAAGAGGTCATTGTATGGGAAAGTATTTTGGATTAAGGAAAAAGCTCAGAAATGCCTAGATCTGAGAATGTACAAAGTGTATTTAGAAAATAAGTATTGCAATGTGACATAGAACATACATATTGTAGCAAGAAACAGGATGAGGGGATAAAAGGTTATAAGGGATCAGGGTTTTGAGTGCTTCTGTGAGCTTCCAAAACTTTGTTCACTATTTGGTATGAAATAAGATAAAATATGTCAATATTTGCAGATACTTGTTTTTATCTGGAGTAATTGAATGAATGAATATATTTCCTTCCATGAACTGCTTAGTATTTATCTTTTTTCTTGAATTAAACCCTAAGTTTAGATATTAGCACATGAGAGCAAAATGTCACATATACCTATTAAAAAACAAGAAGCAAGAGTCTCTTAAATATTTTGCTTGGAACTTCTAGATTAACAGACTTAATGATAACATTAGCCTATACCATTCACTAATAGTGAAAAAAGATATGATACTTCAAAAATAATTTCCTTTATTTCAAATTCCTTTCCTACATCACAGATGTTGCCTTTTCTCAAAAGATATTTTAAACTAGACAATTCAATTTCTTCAGGGATTGATTTATAGAAAACTAATTTCTCTGCTTCTGCTCTATGACACAAACTGAAAACAAAAAGAGAAATGAGGAGCTTTTTGATGAAAAAAATGTTATATAGTGCTACTATGATATATATAAAGATGTGCTACCAGAAGAGAGGGGAACACCTGAACAGGCTGAACCAAAAGTACTGAAACAGGAATGGCAGGAAGAACAGGTGACAGCAGACACATGAAGAACACACACAAAAACTTTGGTTAAAGAAGAGATGAAAATTATCTTCAAAAATTTCCCCAAGGATTTAGAGGAATTGTTGGAAAAATCAGTAAAAAATTAGAAAAAAATATTATTAAATGAGCTATCAGTGGTGCTCAAAATGAATGGGAGGGGCTTCCCTGGTGGTGCAGTGGTTGAGAGTCCACCTGCCGATGCAGGGGACACGGGTTCGTGCCCCGGTCCGGGAAGATCCCACATGCGGCAGAGCGGCTGGGCCCGTGAGCCATGGCTGCTGAGCCTGGGCGTCCGGAGCCTGTGCTCCACAACGGGAGAGGCCACAACAGTGAGAGGCCCGCGTACCGCAAAAAAAACCCAAAAAAAAACCAGTATTAAGAAACTAAAATATATAATTTAAGAAAATTTATTGAAAGAAAATGAGTGATACCATCTATTGAATCAGATATAATTCTAGAAATATGAATGCAATTAATCAAAGTGATGGCCTTGTGGATTTGCATCATTTTTTTTTCAACAAAATGAATCAGTTATATATATACATATGTTCCCATATCTCTTCCCTCTTGCATCTCCCTCCCTCCCACCCTCCCTATCCCACCCCTCCAGGCGGTCACAAAGCACGGAGCTGATCTCCCTGTGCTATGCAGCTGCTTCCCACTAGCTATCTACCTTACGTTTGGTAGTGTATATATGTCCATGCCTCTCTCTCGCTTTGTCACAGCTTACGCTTCCCCCTCCCCATATCCTCAAGTCCATTCTCTAGTAGGTCTGTGTCTTTATTCCTGCCTTACCCCTAGGTTCTTCATGACATTTCTTTTCCTTAAATTCCATAAATATGTGTTAGCATACGGTATTTGTCTCTCTCTTTCTGACTTACTTCACTCTGTATGACAGACTCTAGGTCTATCCATCTCATTACAAATAGCTCAATTTCATTTCTTTTTATGGCTGAGTAATATTCCATTGTATATATGTGCCACATCTTCTTTATCCATTCATCCGATGATGGACACTTAGGTTGTTTCCATCTCTGGGCTATTGTAAATAGAGCTACAATGAACATTTTGGTACATGACTCTTTTTGAATTATGGTTTTCTCAGGGTATATGCCCAGTAGTGGGATTGCTGGGCCATATGGTAATTCTATTTGTAGTTTTTTAAGAAACCTCCATACTGTTCTCCACAGTGGCTGTATCAATTTACATTCCCACCAACAGTGCAAGACTGTTCCCTTTTCTCCACACCCTCTCCAGCATTTATTGTTTCTAGATTTTTTGATGATGGCCATTTTGACTGGTGTGAGATGATATCTCAGTGTAGTTTTGATTTGCTATTTCTCTAATGATTAGTGATGTTGAGCATTCTTTCATGTGTTTGTTGGCAGTCTGTATATCTTCTTTGGAGAACTGTCTGTTTAGGTCTTCTGCCCACTTTTGGATTGGGTTGCATCATTTTAAAGGTAAAGAATATATTCTGCAATTAAGTAAAATACGAAATTAAGAACAAAGGAAAAACAGACTAGTTATAAAACTTTTCCTCGTTGAGATATAAATATAAAAATATGACTAATTTTCATCAGTAACTGGTAAAGTAAAGTGAGGAACTGTAGAGCAAGAGACAGAGAAAATTACATGTATATGCTACTAGTTAATAATTAACTAGTTAATTATTAACTAGTTAATTATTAACTAGTTAACTAATCAAAACCAAACACAAATAAGAGACAACTATTGCAATGAAAGTTAAAGGCTTCAGGAGTGGTAAATGATAGATAGATAGATGATAGACAGAGAGAAAAATGTACATTATTAGAGTCAGTAAAAATTGTTGGCATTTATTGAATATTTAAATGTCATAGTCAATTTTCAGTGCTTACATGTGTGTGACTGTGTGTGTGTGTACATAATATCATTTAATTTTTACATCTCTCAAGAGGTAGTTATTATCACCTTTTGAATATGATGAGAATGAGACAAATAGGAAACCTACCCAGTACTCCACAGCTTGTAAGTGGTGGCTCTAGAGATGAGGTACCAGGCAGCCGAGCTCTGTGAACTGGTGCTCTGAACCATTACAAACTGGTGGTCTTAACAAGTGTAAACTGGTTCTTAATGGGTGCAAACTTCATCTGAGGAAAGATAGTTAAAATTACAATTTTAATAGCTGTTTATTGGCCACAGTCAAATCTCTGAAACATAACAGATAGTCTTAAAAGAAATTTATACATGGGAATACCTTAATATATGACAATCCAATAATAACTAAGGAATAAATTAATGATCTTCAACTTCTAACCACTGCCAAGCCCACATTCACAAATCTCAGAGGCTCACAGATTAGATTATAACAACTTGTAAATATTTAAATAGTCTTATGATCAGAGAGAGTTTTCAAAGTATTCAAATGAAAAGGCAAACAATTTTACAAAGAAAAGATCAAGAGAATAAATTCTTCAAAATTTAAAAACATTTTTGCCAAACACCATAAAAAGGTACAGTATCAATTTTTAAAAAGTCTAAGTGAATATTGAATATCCATAATCTGTGAAGAGCTTTTAAAATTAAAAAAAACAAGTTGCAATAATTGTAATTTTTCTTAGGAAATAATCAGAATTGAAGGCAGTTTTAAAAATATATGATGTTTATTTTTGAAACTACACATTCACAAATATGGTCAAATAAATGATGATGTGTGTCCGATGGCATATTGTGCTGTCCTAAAAACCATCATTCAAGTAATTTTCCATGAAAGGGTAAAATTCATTGTTTCCTGGTTAAAATGAAAAATGTATGATATATAACTGTATATATAAGTCTAGTCTTTAAAGTAATATTTATGTAGTAGATTCATGCCAGATATATGCACATATTGATATATTGCCAGCGGCTTCATGATTTTGCCACTTTGACAGTGAAGGATCTTAAAACCTAAGGCCTAGAGACTTTGTAAGGGCCATTTCATTTTACACATGACTGGGCTCTTCCTGCTCTAATTCTGAGAAATATTGTTGAGGATTTTTCCTTCCAGATATACTTGTTTCTGTTGTTATTTGATGCCTTACTGGACAACCAACAGGAAGTAACACTGAGTTTACTTCTTTTGGGGGGATCATAGCTGACTACATAATATGTGAGGCCCAGTACAAAATAAAAATGTGGGTTCCATTATTCAAAAAACAGGAAACCTGTGTCAGTAAAGGTACTAATAAATACATAGAGAGAGAGAGAGCGTGAGCATGTGTGTGTGTGTGTGCGTGAGAGAGAGAGTTCAGACACATAAGTTAAATTATGCTTTTTATATTTTATCTGTAATTTCTAGGTGTTTGTAGGAGGATATTTTCCCACAGAATACTTCCAACTACCATACTATTCTTGACAAAAAAGTACTTAGTCGATCTAAGATAGATATGGAAAACTTTATTTGAGCCAAATTGAGGATTATAACCTGGGAACAGCTTCTCAGAAAGCTCTGAGAACTGTTCCGCCCATTAGACTTCAAAGCACAGTTACCTAAGTCTTTGAGACAGAGGGTGTACATTAAATGACATATCATTGACAGTTTACACAATCCAGAGCTACATGTACAAAGTGAGTAGTGGGTCATGGGTCATCGTGGCCCCTTACAAGATAAAGAAGAAAGGTTATCTCTTAAGAAGTTATCTTGTTGAGGCTAGGAGAATGTTGCCCTTTATAGTTGAGCAGGAATTTCTGCCCATGGGGAGGTTTGGTCGATGCATAATGCAGATACACAATGCACAGTAGAAGAGAGAGGGAAAAAATGTTAATGTTCAAATTTTCTTTGACTTGCCTTAGAATACAAATTTTGATTTCATCACTATTCTAATATTTTTTTAAAAGCTATTTGATTTTGTTGATCCTTTCTCCTACTTACTTTATGTTTACTTTATTTATGACATAGTTTCTTGAGTGGAATCCTTAGATCTTTTATCTTCAGTCATTTTATGTATTGTTTTAAAAAATGAATTCCTACCTTGCATGAGGAGACATAAGCCCTTTTTTTCCTATGGCCTGCATTGTCCTGTGACCGCCCTGAGTGTGTTAACTCAGCAGGCTGAGCTGTTCAGGAGGAACCACCAGCTTTCTGATCTCCAGCAGACAGGTAGTAGTAGGCTACTTCTTCTACATGACCGACTTGATTGCCTGGTGTTCTTCTGGTTGTTAAAGTACCCTCCCCCTCAGCCAGTTTCTGATGCAATCATTACAAGTTCTCATGGTTACATAGTAAGTTAGGCACAGTTGTCCACCTCCTAACTTCACTGAAATTATGTAAAATGTTACTTGGGTGGGTTCCCTCTCTTGAGCACTTATGTTTGCTTCTGAGTTTTGTCTCCACCATCTGGAATAATAGAGTAAAAACTTTGCTATAATTGTCACTTCAGTTTTATCCCTAAATTTTGATATGTGATACTTCTATTGTTTTGTCATCCCTATATTTCCTAATGGTTTTCTCTATAACACATTGTTTGTTTAGACTTATGTCTTCGCTTGTAAATATCTAAAATATCTCCCTTTCTATTTTCATTTTTACTTTCTAATTTCATTTTAATTTGTTTAATCCATTCATATTTATTTTTATTATGTTTTGAAATATTTCTAATATGTGTTTTTTCTGTGTATCATTTTTTAATCTTTGCTTCTCCCACTTTCTACTTTCATGACTTCCTGATTTATTTGTATTTGTTCATTTGTGTATGCATTTTTATTGATTCTTTAATTGTGCTTTAGAATTTTGACAGGTTTATGGTAGAATGAGAGTAACAATTGATCATTAAATCATACATCATTGAAAAGAATATGAAATAATTAGGCATATAATGGTTTTTACATACAAATGTAGAATATTCAAAATATAACTAAATTTGGAAGAAAATCTTTGACAAAACACTAAAATTAATTAACATAAAAATTGGGTGAAAATGTCTTCTTTGGAGATAGATTCTAGTCTGTTGTGGTTTACTCTATTTTAACTTGTGGTCTTCTAGCTTCAACTGCTTTTGATAAAAAAATTACCATGGTAATTATTTGAAATAAGATCAAGTCATGTAATAAACATATTGTGAATTAAATAGAGGTTAATCAGTTGTAAACATTCATAGCACAATATATTGAGAAAGGAAAAAGAGCAGAATTATAATTAAATTTGAGTGAGACTGTTTCATTTTTATTTTAACAGTCATTTCAATTAGGTTCTCACTAAAGTGGTTGTTTTGATAATTCATTTTTTAAAATCTCATTTTAAATAATTTTTAAAATCCTATTTGGCCATAAAGAAATTACCAGGGATGCATTTACTTGATTGCATTATTGCAGAGATTGCATTATTTGAGGGACTTAACGTAGCTTTTGAAAGAAAATGTAAAAATTGACATTTCTCTAAATGTTCAGTTATAATGTTACAAATATAGTAGGGCTGAAATTTAATAATTTTTAAAGAAAATGATCACACCAAAACTTAACATGCAGGTACAAGTGACAATAAAGAA
This sequence comes from Monodon monoceros, assembly GCF_005190385.1. Classification (NCBI taxonomy): domain Eukaryota; kingdom Metazoa; phylum Chordata; class Mammalia; order Artiodactyla; family Monodontidae; genus Monodon; species Monodon monoceros. The sequence goes on along the minus strand of NW_021703768.1, from coordinate 85,891,387 downwards.
AGAAAAATCCTATTTTTAAATCATATTAGACAGACAATAATACAGTCTGACATAATTTGCAGTTGAATAAAATTAATGTATTCACTAACCAGTTTTTATCAGCAGCACATTAAATGTAGTATAAAGCATGTAAAAATTTAGCAAATCCAAAAAGTAAAATTTCTATAGAGCTTTCATTGATAAAATGGAAATTCAATGAATATTTTATTATCTATTTTCTACAAAGTATATTTAGTACTTCTCTGTGGGAAATATAACAATGAATAAGGTATAATTACTGTCCATCAGTAATTTAAAGTTAAATGTGACAGAAAACTGAATTATAAAATATCACAATTTTAAATTAATATTATATGTGTTACAGAGCATATGCTGTATAATTGTGTTATGTGCTTTATATATATAATGTATAATATTTGTTTTAAATTTGTGATAATTTTATAGTCAAGTTTTTCTGTCACAGATTTTAAATTATTGGGGTTAGTGCCTGGAGGTGCATATGTGGGGAGCTTCAGATGTGGTGCTAATATTCAGTTTGGTTAATTTCTTGATCAGCTTAATGGGTAGATGGATGTATTCAGTTAGTAAAAATTCATTAAGCTGTGCATTCCTGATTTGTGCACTTTTATGAGTGTATATTTTATTTCAAAAATACTTTACTTTAAAAAATACATTTATATTACTGAAAGAGATTCAAAAGTTTGAATGTTCCACTAAAACTTGTTTGAAACTGTCCCAAATACCAGCTGGACAGGTAGAGGAAAAGCTTTATTTCTGTGGGTTTGTTGCCTAGTATAGCAATTTATGATATTCCTGGCCAAAGACTGGGGTCATCAGAGAAAATTGTATATCGTAGTCCATTAAAAGTAAAGTGAAACATTTAGTTTTTCACCTTGAAACCAGAAGTTCTCACATAGTATTTTTGATTTTTAAGTATTTGGATGGGTAACGTAATTAAAAAGATGTATTGTTTCTTCATGGTTTTAGTTGCATTCTCTCTAATTGTGTCCACATTATGTGCCCAGCTTTACCCTCTTATAAAATTATGTTGTGGACCATTCAGAAATAAAATTCAGGCATAATCTAAACATAGACATTTTCTTCATTGGGTAGAGTGATTGTTTGCTACTAACATAAATCTAAGTGAGAAAAGCTTGACTCATCCATTATAAAGGAAAATCACAGCACAATATCTTTCATTATCTTTTTCCAGATCTTTCTCTTTACTTATATTTTGCTGTTTCTTAATCTATCCTTTGAGGTTAGAGGAATACCAGTAATGACAGAAGTCAGTTCTCTTCTATCGCTGTTTTCTCTCAGGGTCTTTGAACAATGAAACACTCCCTTGTCACATGTGAATCAGCAAATATCAGATGAATTAAATGATAAATAGGTCATGTAGAAATTCTAAAAAGTGATGTGTTAGTATAAACTCATCCACCAGGGACGGAATTCAGCCTATTAGGGTGGTTAGGATTTTGGTAGACAGAGAAAAATAGAAGATGCTTTCAAGGGAACTGTCAGCTTTAGCAGAAGCTGAAAATTTCAAAATATCACCAGTATTCCTAGTTTCACAAAATCTGGGGACCATTGTCATCATCTGCCGTATCTGAGATTTTTGATTAACTACATTAATTTCTTCTTTTATAATTTTGAAACAGGCAGAGACAACATGGAAAGTGAGGCCCATAGGCTGTGGGAAACTACTTCAGCTACCTTTATTGATTGGCCAAAAAGTTCATTCAGGTTTTTCCATTAAGATATTAACATTTTGGCCAACCCAATATTTATTATAGTGAAAAATTGTATTTTTTAAAAGATGCATTATTTATGTTCATATACACCACACTACCCACTTATACCACACATATTCATTAAATGAATAAACTGACTGAATCTTGTAATATCTTATAAATTCCCAAGTAATGTTAATAGACCTTAACTCAGCATTTAGGATTTGGGGGTCTTTTTTCTGTTTTTTTTTTTTTCTTTTTTTAAAATTTTATTTATTTTTGGCTACGTTGGGTCTTTGTTGCTGCCTCGGGGTTTCTCTAGTTGCAGCGAGCAGGGGCTACTTTTCATTGTGGTGCGCGGGCTTCTCATTTCAGTGGCATCTCTTGTGGAGCACAGGCTCTAGGCATTCGGGCTTCAGTAGTTGCCACAGGCTCAGTAGTCGTGGCGCATAGGCTTAGTTGCTCTGCGGCATGTGGGATCTTCCCGGACCAGGGCTCGAACCCATGTCCCCTGCATTGGCAGGTGGATTCTTCAACCACTGCACCACCAGGGAAGTCCTAGGATTTGTTTTAACTTGATGGTAATCGATGAATTGTAGTGCAAAAGCAAGCAATGTATCTTGAAGTAGAGCAGACTTGGATTTAAAGAGCAGCTAATAGCTATTTTTCTAATTTGTAGAGTAAAATTGTGTAGATATTTAGGTTAGAAGCTTTACATTTAACAACAAATGACTTTGTTGCTTTGGCACTCACTGCATAAGCTATTGCATAAGGAATTTCAGAAAAGAGGGTGTCTTAATTATACCAAAAAAAAGTATGTATAAATATAATCGTAAGACTTATTCCATTAGTCTGTTTGAAGAGCTAATCTGCCTGAAGAAGCAATTAAAATGCTTTCATTTTAAGTGTATATTAAATAAATCAAATATGATGTTGTAAACATTCATTATAGATTTATTTTGATATTTGTTCTGCATAAATTACAGATATATGCATAATTTTATCTTTAAACATCTAATAACATTTGATAATCAGGGCACACAACCGTGCACTGTAAGTGTTGATGTTTAACTAATAAAATGACTGTTTCATTGCCTGATTTATAAATAAACCAAAGAGATCCATTAGCAAAGCTATTCTTTTTTTTTTTTTTTTTTTTTTTTGCGGTACGCGGGCCTCTCACTGTTGTGGCCTCTCCTGTTGCGGAGCACAGGCTCCGGACGCTCAGGCTCAGCGGCCATGACTCATGGGCCCAGCTGCTCCGCGGCACGTGGGATCTTCCCGGACTGGGGCACGAACCCACGTCCCCTGCATCGGCAGGCGGACTCTCAACCACTGCGCCAACAGGGAAGCCCAGCAAAGCTATTCTTTAACTTCTTTTGCCTGCAAATATCTTTTTTTAGCTTCATTACATTTAGAATTTATATTACTGATTTGTTGATAATTCCCATCAGTATCACAATTTTTCCATCCATCAGTATGATCGTATTTTTAGATATTTGGATTGCATGAGAGACTAATTTATTTTACTTTTCTTAATTTTGGCCATCTTTATTCAAACTGCCAAAGAGATATTCTCTAGGTGTTCCAACTCAAAGCCAGGGGTTACTTGGGCACTCAGTCTTAGTATGTGATCTAATTTCAAAACGGAGGGTATGTGCAGTATATCTTATTGGCACTTTTCTGGCCAATAAGATAGGTAGGAAAGTCTGCTGAGGTGGTGCAGTGTAAAGATGACACCTCACACTGGGAAAGACTTTAAACCCTGCCTCTTCTCTATTACTACATGTGCTAGAATAAGGATGTGGTATTTGGACCCAAAGTGGCAGTATTGTAACCATCAGGGGGAAAAAGGTGATTTAAAAAATTGTAGATGTAATTGCAATGACATAATATTATTGAGTTATTAAAACAACCTGGAACTGCCTAACTCTAGCTTTTCTTATAGAAAATACATAATCATTTCATTGCTTAGGCCAGTGCTAGTGAGATGATTCTGTGACTTGCAGCTGGATGCATCCTAATTGCTGTAAACTTTTTGGTAATCTATACATAACTACCCACATCAGTTTTTATTTTCTCCTTTAATAATTAACTTTTGGGAAGATTTTTATAAAATTTTACATAGATAAGAAGTTATTGTTTGACGTGAAAGCACCAATAAGTGTACCATTGAGTTTTCTGTAATAGCTTGATAATTCTTTCTGCCCCCATTAAGCAGCAGAAATACTATTTTCCTCCTGATAACCAGGATAAGTAACACTTGTGAGCATAGTAACTCCTTTCTTTGACTCCTGGACTACTGGTATGAGGAGCACAAGATGGGAGATGGCATTACGTTTAAGTTTAGTGAAACCCCCTACCATGGCTTCTGATAGAAGCATTATTCCTCTCTGGGAACTAGGAACTGTAGTTCATCAGAGATAAAAATTATGGGGAAAGGAAGCTTACATTTCTCAGGTGAATCACAGGGAAGAATGATGAGCAGGGAATCTTCTCCATCCACTCCTTTGTTGAAGACAGCATTACACTGATCAGGGATATAACACCAATTCATTAGTTTAAAATATATACCATGTCTAGAAGGATAGCACTCCAATCCCACAGTGCTTCCAGTGAAACCATCCACAGGGTTATCCTCTCAAAGAACAAGCTGTTGTACTTTCCAACTCCTACCACCAAGAAAGAGGCACATGACTTGGCAGGTCAGCTTGAGTTTTGGAGATGGTGTCCACCACAAAGGGAAATATTACTTAAGCTTATTCACTGGGTAATTTGGAAGGCTATCAGACTTGAGCAACATCCAGATCAAAAGATGGCATTTAAAAATATATATGCTCTGATATAACGTAGCATGCTACTTAGGCCGTATGATTGAAACAAATCTGTGGTTTTAGAGGACTCAATGGTAGAATATATGCTGTGTGGAGTTTCTGCCAAGTTCTTTACACTAATAATATTTACATTATCTCTGATAGTTAAGTGTAGTCAACAGGTCTCTGCTATTCCAGAACTCTGTCTTTGCCACTGACACCATCAAGTCAAGTTCCACAGCAGATATCCCTATAATTAGCCCTGGCCTACAGAGGAACACCACTGTTGAGCTTCTTAGTGATAATAATGCTCCCTTCACTAGTGTGTTTCTTATTGTTTTGGTGAAACACACACAATGAGTTGGGTTTTCTAGTCTTACATAATAAATCTGTCCTAGTGTACTTGTATCTCAGAGTATGTTCCTCAATACTTTGTCAAGGCAGTGGCAGAATCTCCACTTTATTAACTATGGACCATCATTGTACCCACATGTTCCTACCAGGATTTTAAATACTGAAGAAGGAGAAAGGCCTCCACTGTCACTAAATTCTTGCTTATCCAGCCTTATATTCCATCCTTGTGGTCCTCTACATTCAAAATCATTTTCCCATGAATGTTACTCTAGTACCTTCCAGTACTTATTAGTCATTATTTCAGTTCCTTTCATGATTAAGCTCTTACTTCCTGGATCAGACACAATACTTCTCCAGTTATTCCATGTTGAAATTTGGCCCTAGTTATTTATCTAGAAACAATTAGGGGTAGTGATTTCAGACCTTGAATAGAGTGAGTATTACCTTGCAAGACATCATGTAAAGTCTTTGCATGGTCATAGTCAAGGGCAGGCCTCTTGATGACTTTTGTAAGCTCAGAGGTTCCAGGGAAATCTGGTGGCTCAAAGTTCTCAAGTATTTCAGTGTAGGTATCCTTACTTCAGATCTCAGGGTCCTATTCCATCCATATCCTTGTCCTTAATTTAGTCTCAGAGGCTTGCCAGTGCTCTATATTCAGCCTTATTTGTAGCATTTTTTTCTTATAATCAGGGCTTAAGCATGAATTTGAGCACAGGCTTGCCTTTTGATGCCAGAGATCAGGGTCCCTTTACAATGTGATAGAGGCTCTTCTGTAACTTTTGTACCAAGCTGACTGACCTGAGCTTGTTTTCTTCCACCCTCGCTTCAGTGATACTTAATAACAAATAACCAACTCCACATTCCTTATAATTACTGCTACCTCCGTATCTCTCCATTGTTAGAGATATTACATAAGTCACAGATCTCCTTCCACATCTGTTATATCCCAATTCATCACATGTGAGAGTTGCAGTAATTGTGATGATTCAGCTCACCAAGAGTGATCACCACCCACTTAGCACCAGCAATGTAATCCTTGTTGCCATTTGGACAACAAAAATTCAATTTCCAAATTATATCCTGAAAAACTGCTTCAAAAATTCATGGCTGTTAATACCTGTCTTAGTTTGGATTTTGCTAGAAGCAGACACTTGGACAAGTAGGATTTAATGAAAGCAGTTTTAATGGGATATCATTCTAAAGAAGTGTTATGGGAAGGAGGAAGGAAAACAGGAAAGGAAAGGCAGGTGATAAAGTGAATCTTATCCAACTGTCATTGTGGGCAACGTTAACTTAACCCAGTGAAGAACTCAGAGTTAATAAAAAAAACATGAGCTTCAGGGTAAACTCAGTAGAGCAGCAAGAAAGCTAGGAGAAAATCCTATCAAGCATGGATCAAAGTCTGCTCTTCAGGGCTTATATTTTTATCGCACATCCAGTTTACCATGTGCACAGGCAGGGAGGTCTCCAGAAGCTGATCAAAAGCTTTCAGGAAAAGAGAGATGCTGGTAGTGAAAGTGTGGCTAATGCACTGAAATGGTAAGACACAAGAGGAGTGGGGAGGACACCATAAGTATCTGTTACAGTTATATCCTATCTGAATCTTTTCAGGTATTCCTCTATTTCTTTTTCATTTTATTTGTTTTCTCATTCTATACTCCATATTACCTCCTGAATTTTTATGGGGTCTATTCTCTCTCATGCTCTTATAATTTAATTTTTATTTCTGAAATAACTTTCCGTTCAATCTCTTTCCTAAAATTGTACAATTCATGTTTCACATCCTCTGTTTACTACACACCACTTCTTGTTGTTTGCCTGAGTTCCTGTATTTGCTTTGAGTTGTTTCATTGTAACTGTAATTTCTTCAGTAATTTTTCAAATTCATGTTGGATTGTCGTGACATAATACTCCTGTATTTCAGGATGAGTTTCATCTGTTTTTGTTTATTCTACTGGGAGGAGTTGATGCTTGTTTTTTAATTCTTTTATATGTATGCTGCAATTTCATTTTGGATTATTAATACTTGAAGAAGGTGTACTTTTGTACCATTTATTAGCAGAACAATCACATATTTCCTGCCACCTAGTTTCAATTAATATATAAGTTGTGTTTTTTTTGTTTGTTTTTTCTATTCAACTTGTTTTTCAATATGCCTTATAGGAATTGAAGTAGTTGGATCCAGATCCAGAACTTGTAATCAATCTAAAAAGCATTTTAATGAATTTATTTTTCATTTTCATAATTTGTATTTAATGTTCTTAAACATTTTTTCAGACACTCTTTGTCTTGCCTCTTGGTCTAAAAAAATTTTTTCCTGACATAATTGTAGATTCACACACAGTTGTAAGAAATAATATAGAGAAACTCCATGTATACTTTACCCAGGTCCCAGCTGTGGTAACATCTTCCATTGGTATTGTACAATATTATAATCCATATGTATCACAAAAGGACATTAATAAAATCCATCAATCTTATTCAGACTTAATTAGCTTTACATACTCTGTGTGTGTATTTAGTTATATGCAATTTCATAATGTAGATTTCTGTCACAACTGCCACAGTTAAGATATAGAACAGTTCAATCAATCAATCCCCTTGTGCTACTAACTTTGCCATAGCCATCTCCCTTCATCCCCCCTCCCTAACCCCGGAACCAACTAATTTGTTCTCTATCTCTATAATTTGTCATTTCATGATTGTTATATGAATGGAATTGTACAGCATTTCACCTTTAGATTGGCTTTTATCACTAAGCATAATTAAATTGAGATCCATCAAAACTGTAATGGATATTGATAGCTGTTTCTTTTTATTGCGGAATGGCATTCTATGGTACTGATGGTTTAACACAATTTGTTAAACAATTGATTTCATCCTTTATGTTTTGAAATATCACAGCATATTTATTTTGGGTTAATTTCATACTATATTATTTTTAAGTATCAGAGTATAAATTCTACACTTCATTCCATCTTCTACACTCTCTCTCAAAGGGGATTACCAACTCATGAAGTTTTTAAACTCTAGCCATGAGCTTTTTCTTTTAAGCTAAGTAAACAACCTTCATAGGTGTGTGAGCAACTTATAACAACAAAATAATCCTAATTTCTCCTTCCCATACCTTGTATCATTGCTGTCATTTATTTCACTTTTATATAAGCATATGTGTGTATGTGTGTGTGTATATATATGATATTTACCTAAACATACATAATTGAATACATTTTTGATACAATTATTTTGAACAAACATATGTTAGAAAAGTTAAGAATAAAAAATAAAAGTTTTTATTTTACCTTCACTTATTCTTTCTTCAATACTCTTCACTTTTTATGTAGATCTGAGTTTCTAACTTATATTATTTGTCTTTTCTGTAATGAACTTCTTGTAACATTTCTTGCAAGGCAGGTGGCAACAAATTCCCTCTATTTTTATCTGAGAAAGTCTTTATTTCTCCTTCACTTTTGAGAGACAATTTTGCAGAGTAAAAAATTCTAGATTGGCTTTTTGTCTCTCTCTCTCCAGTTTTAATATTTCACCCCACTCTCTCTGGCCTACATAGGTTTTGAGAAGTCAGATGTAATTCTTATCCTTTTTTTCTTTTTATACATAAGGTGTTGTTATTGTTGCTACAGTTGTTGTTTTTTCTCTGACTTCTTTCAGGATTTTTTAATCTTAGATTTTCTGTAGTTTGATAATGATATGCCAAGGGATAGATTTATCTTTAGCACTTATCCCACTCGGTGTTCTCTGAGCTTCCTGGGTCTGTGGTTTGGTCTCTGACATTAATTTGGTTAAATCCTCAGTCGTTGTTGTTTTAGGTATTTCTTCTATTCCTTTCTCTCTTCTCCTTCTTTTATTACCATTAATGTGTATTTTATACCATTTATAGTTGTCCCTCCATCCTTGCATACTCTCTTCTATTTTTGTTGTTGTTTTTCCAGTCTTGTTCTCTTTGCTTTTCAGTATTGGAGGCTTCTATTGATATATTCTAGCTCAGAAATTATTTATTCAGCCATGTCCAGTCTGCTAATAAGCTCATCAAAGGCATTTTTAATTTATGTTACAGTGTTTTTGATCTCCAGCATTTCATTTTGGTTCTTTTTTATGATTTCCAATTCTCTATTTATACTGCCCATCTGTTTTTACATGCTGTCTACTTTATCCACTAGAGTGCTTAGCATATTGAGCATGGTTGTTTTAAATTCCCAGTGAGATAATTCCAACATTGTTGCCATGTCTGGTTCTTAAGCTTGTCCTGTCTCTTCAAATTGTGTTTGTTACCTTTTGCTTTATAATTTTTTCTTGATAGGTAGGTATGATGCAATAGGTAAAAGCATCTGTTGTAAATAGACCTTTAGTACTGCGGTGGTAAAGTGGTGGAGGGAAGGAAAGTGTTCTGTAGCTCTACAGTTAGGTCTTTGGTAGCCTATGCCCTTGGACTGTGAACTTCACAAGTGCTCAGTTTTCCCTCCTCCCCCTTTAATTGGACAAAATGACTGGAGTGGACTAGAATTGGGTATTTCCCTTTTCTCACATGGACAGCTAAGAGCTGGCTGGAGTTGGGTATTTCCCTTCTCCTAGATCAGTTAGACTTTTCTAAAACCCCAGCAGGTTAGGCGCTGGTTAGATAGTTTTTCCTGAGTACAGGCCTTATTAAGAAGAAACAGTGCTCTGGAATATTTTGAAATGATTCCTTTTCCTCTCCCCCTGCTGGGAGCATAAAGAGATTTTTCTCCAATGTTTACTGTGAAAACCTAGTCCAGTTCCTGGAGGTAAAACTCACAAAAGTATGAAAAGTATGGGTACCACCCCCCCACCAATGAATCCCAGTTGAGTTTTTAACTCTCTGACTTTTCACACTGAGCCTCCAGTAATTCACCAGTTACAGTTCAGGTTTTCCTTCCCTGGCACTGATTTCTGTTTACGAGTCTCTGTTCTGGTAAGTCCTGACTCCCTGTGTTCGCCTGTCTCTGCAGTCTTAGGGGCAGCTGTTTGCTCTGTGTCCTCCCCTCTCTTATGAATCCAAGAAAAGTTGCTGACTTTTTAGTTTGTTCAGTTTTTTACTTGTAGTTGGGATGGAGTGGTGACTTCCTAGCCCCTTACCTGGGAACCAGACCCAGCTTGTTTTATTAAAGTGTTGGTTACTATGGCATTTCCAAGTGCTTTGGGCTTTGGAGGCATACTTGCATGGTAATTTTCATGTTTGTCATGCACAATCCTCTGGATATCAACTGCTTCATTTCTGTTAGCTTCTTATTTTTAAGGTTTTTATACTACTTTAATAAGACAAATGTTTATTGAATGCATGCGTGTTGTACAGCCTCAGGTTCAGAATTTATTTGGATTATTGTTTGATCATAGCTACACCTAAGCAGAGAGGAAACTCTTTTTCTTTTCTTAAGCCAGTGGGAAGATACTTTTCAGCCCAAAGTTTCATAGAAAGGGAAAATTCTTGTGTCCTCACATTGGTTAAACTAGATAATGAATCTCCAACTCTCATCCATGTACAGAGAAAGAAACTATGTTGAAGACTTAAACAAATCCAGAAAATCTACATGTTTTCTCTTAAACTTACTTTCTGTTAAAGAGACACATTTTGTATGTAAATAGCCATTTTGTATGTATGTAAATATATACATTTTGTGTATAAACAGCCATGTACCGGTAAGCAGTTTGTGCTCTAAGTAAAATGTAAAGAACTATACAAAGTTGGAGGTAGGAACATATGAAAAGAAAAACACTGTGTTAGCACCGAACAAATCAGGGTGAGAGATGTGGGTCACTGCCACTGTGTCCTCTTTATTAATCCTAATATCACCATTCCTCCCAAACCTACTCGCAGGTAGTATGAAGTAATCACTAATTATCCTCAAAATATAGGTAGAAAAAAAAACCCTGCTTTGCTAAGCTGAACAATTTATCATTTTCTATATGTGAACATTTTTCTATTTGATTATGCTGCTAGAGAGCACAGCATGAGCAAAAGAGAGATGACGCATGTTTTTGGAAATTGAGGTTGAGACCAGATTATAAGGAGATCTGATCCTAAGGAGTAAGAGGTTAATTCGTTAGGCAATGGGGCATCATTGATTTTTTTTTTTTTCTGAACCAGGGATTAATGTGATCTAATTGTACTTCAGGAAGAAGGCTTAGGAAGAACTGTAGAATTGATTAGAGAAAAGTGACTGAAAGCTAATTAGTTTTGTATATTCTTAAGTGTAAAATGTACAGTTCTAATGATGAGAAGCAGTTAAATATAAACATAAAGTTAAATTTAGATTAAATATATTTCAACTAGATGATACATAAATATATATCCAACGACACATGAGCATTTGGTTTAATGCAGTCTTCTGTGATTAATCCTTCCCATCTTTCTTATGATGTCAGTCCAGGCCTTCCTCTGATGTTTACTCTGTGAAAGATCTTGCAGTAATAATTATTTCATTGAAATATTTTTAATTTGAGGTATTTATAATAATCTGTTATGATAATTATTGTGCTCTTCAAGCATTTCTTTTAAAACTGAAATCCTATTTTCTTTAACTTATGAGAATGTTACAGTTTTGATCGAAAATATTTTCTCTTTTCATCTGAAATTCTCCACAATCATTTCTGAAAACAACCATATAATGGAATGGTTGCTAACTTGAATGAGTTTAGGAACAATTTTTGACTCAGTAAATAAAACATTTAAGTGATCAGAGTATTCATGGATATGAAAAATCTTTCTTCCCTTGTAAGATTTTGTGAACACTCACAAAATGAAATGGAGAATTTATAGTTAGTTATCTCTACATTAAGGAAAAAAATAATTATTTAGTCTTGATTGAATTCAGAAATTCAGTTACCAAGCAGTTAGATATAGGGACAAATTATTTGTACATAGAACTTTAAGTCAAAATCAACAAACTCCTATTTTAATCAGAAATCTTTCCGTGGTAGTGTGCTTCTTTCACCCTGCCAGAAAATATCCTCAGTCTTTCATGGTGTGGTATTTCTCTTATTTCTCTTTTCACACAACATTTGTGTTACCCTCCTGGTCAGATATATTTTTACTGAAAGTAGGAAGAGCCTCAGTTTCATACTTCTACAAATTCTTTTGCTTAATATTGTATTTGATTATAACTACTTTGGAGCTACTTCTCTTAGAATAGGAGGAGGTATTTGGATTGTCTCAGTAAGTGACAACAGTCAGATGTAATTTGTTTTCTGTCCTGGTTATCACAGCTCTCAATATTTCTGAATTTTCTTTTATCTGTTAAACAGTGTAATCTTTTATCATGGATTCTCTGTCTTCAAAGATTGAAACATATTTGGTATTAGCATAAAATTTGGGGGGAAAGACTAACTTGAAATGCATATTGCCGAGAATGTTGGAGTAGAAAATTTATTCAGTCAACATCTGAGAGTTCATAATGGGCATAAGAGGCTATGAAATCCTGAATAAGGACATAATGAGACCTCAGAAAAAAATAGCTGAAGTGCGGGTACCATCATTCTTTCCTGACTTTCCAATGGGTAAATTTGCCAAATGCTTCAGACTGCATCAAATATACTATACTTGTTCATGGGGAAAGGGGGTAAATTATATGAGTGGATGGAAAAATGCATAACATGAATACATTTACAAGATAATTAATCAAAGAACACAGTCCATGGGTAAAAAATAGAGTATGAAAGTTAGAGCACAGTATCAGAGAAGATAAATTACCAGGAAACAGTGAGTTTAGGTAATTCGTTTTCCACATTTGATTCTTAGGCCTAGGTAAGAATGGTATAGCTGCAAATGTATCTGTTGAGAAGGGGCGTTTGTCACATAAACATATAGTACATGTAGTATATTCTAAAGATATAGTTCTATCTTGAAGCATTAAATATAGGAATATGTTCTTGCAGGGTAGGAAGTAGAAAGTGGAGATAGAAGTTCATGTGGAAAATGTGTCGCAACATTTCTTTTATGTGTATTTGAAACACTTTGTTTAGGTTCTGGTGTGTTGTAAGTGCTTACTAATTATTTGTCAATGCAATGGATGAAGGTCTAAGACCTAAATTTCCTATTGTGCTCCCTAGTGGTAATTGCTTGAAAGCTGTAGTCAGACTACATAAAATATAGTAGGACTAGGGAAATTTTATAATTCTTTCAGAATTTAGCCTGGTTCATGGCTCAGCCTGGTTCATGGCCATTTTCTTAATGGTTATTGCAGCTTGGGCTTTACAATGGCCTTTATAGCCTCTATTAATAGCAATATTTTCCCTTTTATATTTGTCAATTATTAACTTTCTATCTGTAACTCTTATTATATTCATTCAGTGTATCTTTCTTTCTTTTTTTTAAATACATGGTGTTCCCATATATCACGTTATTTATTCAGTCAACATGATATTAAACATGTAATATACATTAACAAACTATGATAAAAATAGCATTGGCATTTTTCTGCAGAACTGATGGGCTAATTATTCAGGTAAATATCACAACAACTTACCCTTATTTGTTCATGGAAATGGGTTATTTTCCAGGAATATTTGATGAAAACTTTCCATTCAACATTATGTTTTAATACATAGTAAAATCTCACTTATTTATCAGTTAAGTAGATTATGCACATTCAAGCCTATGTCATCCATATTTAAGCATTATATTTTATTATATTTCTTAAATTTGATGCCAGAGCTTACTCATTTTTATCTCAAATGCTTTTTTGTCACAGGAACACCATTCACTAGTGTTATACTTTATAAACATCACAATTTGTAAGACACACACACAGAGAATATATATGTGTGTGTGTGTGTGTGTGTGTGTGTATATATATATATGATTGCTTAATACATTCATGAAGCTTTGTAGCAGGTGAATAATTACTTACATAAACTGACTTTAGTGGCTACCATAAAACAGTCTAGTTATTGCATTCTTAAAGTGACTGTAATTAATGTAATCTCCAAAGCTGTAAAATATTATTTCAGGTTGCAGATTATCTGTAACATTTGTTGCACAAGATGGTAGTTTAATGTGCAGTCAGGGTTATAATTCACTGTTAATCTTTCAATACTGAACATTTAAAGTGCCAGTTCTTAATAAATTACTGCTGTAGTATTATAGGTTTGAACTCAACTTCAGGTAAAAACGAGCAGTTAAATGTGCAGCAAAACTGAAACATTAGGAAAAATGCTAATCTTAAAAATGAATGTTAATATCTGTATCTGTTAATATCTGTAATATTTCATAAGCAAGAAATCTGAACACTGGATAAGAATTTAGAGTATTTGATAGCTTGTCTTTACTGCTTATTGCAAAAGCTTTGCCATCCTATGGAATAACAAAAAGCTATATATGAACTGGCACAAAATAGTCAAAGAAAACATGATCTATGAAATGTATGTTAGAAAATTATTTATTTTAGAAATATTCTTATTCGGCAGGTACAAAAATTGTCAATTTCAGTTGTATATATTGAATAGTTTGGGCCTTTAACCTTGTGGTGACAAAAATGTGCAGGTGGGGAGTGGGTCAATAACTAAATAAAAAATCTATATAGTGTTATTTTTGTATCAAAAGTTGTCTTAGCCACCAGTGCACCTTGTTTTTGAGACACTGTTAAGTATGCTTAAAGGATTTGAAACTCCAAAAACTTTTATTAAACTGTAGACTACAGTAAATGTGTTATTAAAAAGTAAAGAACAGGCTTCTTTCAATAAAACTGCCCTTGGAACTGAAAGACTCTTTAGAAACAAACTATAGTTCATCCTCTGAGACTATTTTCTTTTTATTACTTACTCTTAGTTTTTGCTTAGTTTCTTACACTATTTTAAACAGTATATTTTTAAACTACTTAATTATGACATAAAAACTTTTGATCTTCCCTTAAATTTGGACCCTCTTTGATCAAATAAACACAAAGGTCATTCTGCTATTATGGATTCCTACTATTAAAATCTATAAATAAATTAGAATATTTATCAATAAAATATGTTTATAATATGTATAAAATTCCACTGAAGTATATAAGTAAAAACAGTTCTTGTAAAGGAAGATAAAGGAATGAAGTAGAAATACTAGTGTGTGGGCCTCTTCTAAACCCTTCCTTACCCTTCCAAGTTCTCTGTATTCATAAATCAGGGGTATTGACACCTGACTGAAGTGAGGAAGAATATACATCGTGTTCAGAAGACAAGCTATAAGATAGCAATGAAATGATTTCTAGATTAAAAATGGAAATATTGTTTACATCCAAAGAAATTATCATTTTCCAAATTATCAATTCTGTCAGGTTTTTAAAATAGATGTAGAAACAATAAGAGTTAAAATTTGGAGAGTTGTTGGTATAATTTAGACTTTGGAGGAAGAAAGAGGAGGACTTACGGTGAAGAAGGCATTTTCTTGACTTAAATTTACTGTGAATACAGTTTGACCACATTGACCGAAGTATATTTAATTGTATTTAACTCATTTAACTGGTAACGGTATGAAACTTTCTAAATACAACACACATTTCTCTCTGAATAGCATGTTATATGTTAAATCAGACACTGTAAACTATTGCTGAGCAATAACTTTAAGAATTACAAATTATTTTCTAGGGATAGTCTGGGAATTGATACAAAAGCCTCAATTCTATACTCTCTCTCTCTCTCTCTCACACACACACACACACACACACACACACAGACACATACACACACACTCTAATATATTTCTTTATATACTACTGTATTTATATAATAGAAGTGTCTGTAATTACCTTTACTGTAGATATATATGCCTTTATGTCTTATATATGCTGGCATGATTAGATTATTTTATAGTCTAATTTACTTATTCTGCTTCCAGAGTTTCTTATATTTTGAGGGTCATTTCATACAGAAATGTGTTTGCACCTTAAAATTTCCCTCTATATTTATTTGGTTTTTATAGATTTCACTAAAAGGATGCTTATTATGACAATCTTGCATAATAACACTGATGAACCATGAAATATGAATGTAAAAACTATGGATGTATAAAAGGTACCTTTAATCTCATATACTAGAATGAATAAAATTGTCTTGTAAAATTTTCATGAAGTCATATAGGATTAA
Source organism: Monodon monoceros (assembly GCF_005190385.1). Lineage (NCBI taxonomy): Eukaryota > Metazoa > Chordata > Mammalia > Artiodactyla > Monodontidae > Monodon > Monodon monoceros. The sequence goes on along the minus strand of NW_021703768.1, from coordinate 85,875,393 downwards.
GTATAAAATTTTAAAGCCTTCAGAAGGTAAGTGTGATGTTCTTTATATTCACAGCCCTAAGTCAATCTTTTATGAATTAGTTTTTAAACTCAAGCATGTTTAATTTTTATAATTTTTACCTCTGAAAGATCTTAAAATAATCTATTCAGTTTTACCAGATCTCTAGATATACATAAATCAATTGAAGAAAACATGTTTAATAGTTAAATAAAAGCTTTGTCACTTTATTTTAAAATGAAATTCTTGTCATAGATTAGGTGACCATAGGTGCATGGTGCTGGGAAAACTGGACAGCTACGTGTAAAGGAATGAAATTAGAACACTCCCTATCACCATGCACAAAAATAAACTCAAAATAGATTAAAGACCTAAATGTAAGGCCAGACACTATAAAACTCTTAGAGGAAAACATAGACAGAACACACTTTGACATAAATTGCAGCAATATCTTTTTTGATCTACCTCCTAGAGTAACAAAAATAAAAACAAAAATAAACAAATAGGAGCTAATTAAACTTAAAATCTTTTGCACAGCAAAGGAAACCATAAACAAGACGAAAAGACAACCCTCAGAATGAGAGACAATATTTGCAAATGAAGCAACTGACAAGAGATTAAATCTCCAAAATATACAAACAGCTCATGCAGCTTAATATCAAAAAAACAAGCAACCCTATCAAAAATTGGGCAGAAGATCTAAATAGACATTTTTCCAAAGAAGACATACAGATGGCTAAAAAACAAATGAAAAGATGCTCAACATCACGAATTATTAGAGAAACGCAAATCAAAACTACAGTGAGGTATCACCTCACACCAGTCAGAATGGCCATCATCAAAAAAGTCTACAAACAATGCTGGAGAGGGTGTGGAAAAAAGGGAACCCTTCTACACTGTTGGTGGAAATGTAAACTGGTACAGCCACTGTGGAGAGAACAGTATGGAGATTCCTTAAAAAACTAAAAATAGAGCTACCATATCATCCAGCAATCCCTCTCCCAGGCATATACCCAGTGAAAACCATAATTCAGAAAGATAAATGCACCCCAATGTTCATTGCAGCGCTGTTTACGATAGCCAGACATGGAAGCAACCTAGATGTCTATCAACAGAGGCATGGGTAAAGAAGATGTGGTACATATACGCAAGGAATATTACTCAGCCATAAAAAAGAAAAAATATGCCATTTGCAACAATGAGAATGGACATAGACATTGTCATACTGAGTGAAGTAAGTCAGACACATAAGCAATGATATTGCTTATATGTGGAATCTAAAAAAAGGGTACAAATGAACCTATCTACAAAACAGAAATAGAGTTACAGATGTAAAAAACAAACTTAGGGTTACCAGGGGGTAAGGGGGGGTGGGATAAATTTGAAGAGTGGGATTGACATATACACACAACTATATATAAAATAGATAACTAATAAGGACCCACTGTATAGCACAGTGAACTCTACTCAATACTCTGTAATGGCCTATATGGGAAAAGAATCTAAAAAAGAGTGGATATATGTTCATGAATAACTGATTCGCTTTGCTGTATACTGAAACTAACACAACATTGTAAATCAACTATACTCCAATAAAAATTAATAAAATAAAATAAAATTCTTATGTATTTCCAGGATACCATCAAAAGTGTTGCTCAGGAATTCTAAAGAGGCATTTGGGGGAAAAAGAAAATGAAAGCATTCAACTTGAGTCCACTTAATTAAGTGTTCATTTTCTTGACTTCCTACTCCTCTTACCAATATTACTTCAGATTTTCTTTCTATTGTAAGCAGATTACAAAGCATGAGGTAAAATAAAGAATATAAGGAGATTTTAAATCCTATTCCAGTTCTGCCACTGTTAGCTGTGAAGTCTTACATATATCAGACAAGCTCTCTTGGATGCATTTTCCCCATAATTAAATGAAAGTGTTGGACTAGTTGAATACTGTATTTTATATATATCAGCTGTAGGGATGAATAAAATTTGAAAAACTGGAAGGCTCAGTGTGTTTCTGCACATAAATGCACGTTTTTACATTTTGAATAATCATCATGTGTCTAAGAGTGACACTCAACCAAATATTAATTTTCAACATTATTTATTTCTACTTCATGTATTATGTTAATACGTCAGGCTTTGTATTATGTAAAAGTATCAATATAATATAAAATAACATGTTATTACTTATGCAGATAAAATTTCTGCTATGTATATGACATAAATTTGCTAGTAAAGGATGAATAATTTAATATTTTATGGGAGTACCAGTATAAAATTAAAAAGGCATGAGGTTAGATATCCCCCTTTATCCTTAATAGGTGAATATTTCTGCTAAAGAATACTTTTTAGGAAATAAAACTTAGGCAAGTTCCGTAAAAGCAAAGGTTATGATTTCATTATGTTATTTAAAATATCTGTGTAGAATATTTCTACCAAAAATTTAAAAAACGTATAAATTTGAAAAAATATTATCAGTGCACCTAAACAGTACAGGTTAACGCCATTACCATATTAGTGCATTTTACTCATTCATGTGACTAATGATCTAAAACAATAGGAAATTTAGGGAAGAATAGAGAAGTCACAAAAAGAAATACAGATAAGCAATAGACGTGTAGAAATATCTTTATTTTCTTTAGATTAAAAAAACTTAAAGTTAGGGATATATTTTTGTCTTGCAAGCTTATAAACATTAAGAGACTGGTGACGACTACTGTTTGTGGGTATGTGAGGAAATAGACGCTAGAGGGAGATTTGTCCATGGTTGTCAAAAAGTCTTTAAGTGAATATCTTGGGATGTAGCAATTCCATTTTTAGGTTTTTCTCCTACACAAAAACTACACGAGTGAAAAATAATGAATAAAAAAGATTTCATAGCCTCAGTGCAGCATTTTTTTCTCAAGCTGTCACAAGATCTTAACCACACCACTGTCATCCTTCATATTGTGCTACCTGCTGACCATCGTGGTTCCTAACAAAGTTTGACCAAAGGCTAGATATATCTCAATAGATCTTAAAATTATAATCAAATCTAATTACAAAGTTAATCTGACTAATATTTAATGACATGCATGGCTATTATTGATGCTGTATAAGTAAAACTGGCCAAGTATTCATTTAAATCACTACAACTAGTATTATGCTTAGAAATTAAATCAAATCTCAGCTCAATTCAAGAAATATTGAGTTTATGCTGTATGAAAATAACTATTCTGTGGTTACTATATCATGGGAAATGACTTTCATCTATTTTATGGGACTTGTTCTGTCCTTTACTGCACGCATACATATTTATGTTTATCTTAACCATTCCAGGAAAACTACAATTTACAGCTAGGATTGTTTATGTGTGCCAATATAAATTTTTATGATATATTTTAAAATATACAGTTATGAATATGAATGTTATTGATAATATTAAAATTATTTTATTCTGACATCTCTCTTTCTCCCTCCCCCACAATTCACTCAAATTGATTCCAGTATATAAGAGATATTATATTTCCTCACTGAATTAATATTAAAAATCTATGACGTTGGTAATGCTTTTCTAAAAAATTCTGTCATATTCCTTCAAAGTATTAACATTATAGAAATAATCTTGCATGTATGTTTTCAGAATGACATTTTAAAAAATATTTTATTGAAGTATAGTTGATTTACAATGCTGTGTTAATTTCTACTGTAGAGCAAAGTGATTCAGTTATACATATATATGCATTGTTATTCTTTTCCATTATGGTTTATCACAGGATATTGAATGTAGTTCCTTGTGCTATATAGTAGGACCTTGTTTGTCTATTCTATATATATACTTTTTTACATATATATATATTTTTTACATCTGCTGGTCCCAAACTCCCTGTCCATTGCTCCCCACTTGGTAAACAAAAATCTCATCTCTATGTCTGTGAGTCTGTTTCTATTTCATAGATAAGTTCATTTGTGTCATGCAGAATATGACATTTTTTGATATTTAATACTTTTGTTTCAAAAAATAGATAAAATCAACTGAATAAATTTAATACATATTTAAATATTCTCTAAATAAAATAGATTTATAGAGACTTGTGTTTCATTCTGTATCAATGAGTTCGACCAAAGGAACACGAGTTTTACCAACATTATATTTATATACATTTAAACACTAATAGATAAATATTGCTTTCTAAAACAACATATGTATTATCTTTCCTGTAACTGTCATTTCAAAAGTAAGCATTTTGAAGAGCCTTAAACATAGACATGTTTACAGTATCACCATTAAAGGAAATTTGGCAAGATATTGTCAACAGAATAAATACTAATTAGTCAAAAATAAATTGAAAAGGATGAACAGTGAGGTATTTTTAAGGTTTTAATGTAAATGTTTAAATGTTATTTTCCTTGTTTTTTTGCAAAACGGATTGCTAAGAGACAGAATTGACTAATGAAAGCAATTTGAAGCTATAAAATATGTAACTGATGTAAAAGTAAATACTATTTTGGACTTATAACCTGGAATACATGGGAAATATGGGTTAAGAGGATTTTCATATGGCAAATCATTAATAATGATAATACTTTATAATTTCAATAAGTAGAACTAAAAACTCATCAGTATAAAATAACATATATCATGTGCACTTATTTTAAATAAGGAGTTTTAAAACAAGCAAGTAAAAGACAGTGGAAATTTGTGACTGGAGTTAATAAATACATGATATTTAAATTTTCTGGGATGTAAATGATTCAAGGAAAATTCCCTTTAGGTTTTCATTGAATGAGAATTCTTTATGTTATTACTGAGCAGTAACACAATTAGAGCATTTCTAAGATGTTCTTAAGATGATCTTGATAAATCTCTATATATTAGGACTAAGGAATTTCACTGTGAATTGAAAGAGAATCTGTGAATCGGGAGCAAAATATTAGGTAGGACAGTATAGAAGTGCTTCACACACATACTAACTATGCCCATCTTCTTAATAACAGTTATTCTGCTGTTTCCAGGACTTTCCACTTATTACATAGAATCACCAAGAATTCTTAATTTTCATACGATTTTGCTCAAAAATAACTTATTTCGCCCCTAATTCCAGTATAGTGTAATTATAACTATAATTATCAATATTGGTCCGTGGTTTGAAGCATTATTGTACATTACAATTTGGAGGTGCTGTTTTTTTTTTTTTAACATTAGAGTTTTGCCATTTCAATTCACTCTAATGAAGCTAAAAATGGAACAAAGTTGCTACATATCATGGTTCCAACTTGACCGTTAATGACAATTTCAGTTTTTCACTGGATGGTGGGCATTAATCAATTACCATTATGACAAAATTTGTTGAGGGAATAAAAATATATGTTGTCTGGATATACAACAGTTGGAATATAACTATAATTATGTCTTAGGAATAATTTATTAACTGCTATCATACCAATAAAACTTAGAGTAACTCAATGACTTAATAAAAAATATGTGTTCATTATGTGTTTTTTTAAATAAAACGATTCAACACCAAATGTCAAAACAGATTTGATTACAATCACACACGATTTTTATCTTACACTTGGAAAAGGAGATGCAAATTGTTTCCCTCTGTTTCCATTTTGACAAATGCTATTAATTGTTACAAAGAAAAAATATAAAAAATATCATAAGTTACCAATGATTATTTTTGAAGTAAACTGTTTCCTTTTTCATCTTATTGAAGTATAGTTTATTTACAATGTTATATTAGTTTTGGGTGTACAACATAGTGATTCAGTATTTTTAGAGATTATATTCCATTTAAAGTTATTACAAAATCAGGACTATATTTCCCTAAGCTGTACAATATAACCTTGTTGCTTACTTATTTTATACATAGTAGCTTGCTCTGTTAATCCTCTACCCCCTCCTACCCATCCCCCCTTCCTTCTCCCCATTTGAAACCACTAGTTTCTTCTCTCTCTGAGTCTGTTTCTGTTTTTCTATATATATTCATTTTATTTGTTAGATTCCACATATAAGTGATAACATGTAGTATTTGCTGTTCTTTGTCTATCTTATTTCACTAAGCATAATACCCCCTAGGTCCATCCACATTATTACAAATGGCAGAATTTCATCTTTTTTTTTTTTTTGCTTTATCTTTCTTTTTTATTTTTTTATAGGTTACCACAAGATATTGAATATAGTTCCCTGTGCTATACAGTAAATCCTTGTTGCTTATCTATTTTATGTATAGTAGTTTGTATCTGTTAATTCCATACTTCTAATTTATCCCCCCCTTTAGTAACCATAGGTTGTTTTCTATGTCTGTCAGTCTGTTTCTATGTTGTATATAGATTCATGTGTATTCTTTTTTACATTCCACATATAAGTGATATCATATAATGTTGGAGTTTGCCAATATTCTACAATTAGGAGTAAGCATCAGGGAACTTTATGGGATCCGAATATGTTTTAAGTCTTTGTTTCACTTGTGATAAAATGAGGGTATACATGTGAAAAATAGTTGAGCTGTACACTTAAAATTTGTGCAGTTACTTCTCTATTCTGTAATTCGATAAATAAATTAAGCACCATATTATGCTACTACTTACCCTCAAGATGTTGAAAATTACTAAGACAAGCCATATCAAGTGTTGGTAAGAAACTGTAACTACCAGAACTCATAAACAGATTGACCGCAAAATTAAGTACTACCACTTTGAAAAACTGAATATAAGTATAAATATATATTTATATATAAATATATATATATATTTATATATATTTATATTGTATAAAATATAAATATATCCTAGTGAGAGGCCCACATACCGCAAAAAAAAAAAAAAGTAAGAACCTAGGGGCAGGACAGGAATAAAGATGCAGATGTAGAGAATGGACTTGAGGACACAAGGAGGGGGAAGGGTAAGCTGGGACGAAGTGAGAGAGTACACTACCAAATGTAAAATAGAAAGTGGGAAGAAGCTGCATTGCACAGGGAGATCAGCTCGGTGCTTTGTGACCACGTAGAGACGTGGGATAGGGAGGGTAGGATGGGATAGGGAGGGTAGGATGGGATAGGGAGGGTGGGATACAGGAGGGAGGTGATATGGGGTTATATGCATACATATAGCTCATTCACTTTGTTATACAGCAGAAACTAACACACCATTGTGAAGCAATTATACTCCAATAAAGATGTTAAAAAATCTCCAATATGATGCATTTGTCAAAACTAATAAATTGTAAGGACACAACACTACTAAACAAACTAAACTACAAACTTTATTCAGATAACACCAGGTGCAACTAACGTCTTTTTCCTCATTGAGGAACCCAACAAGATACCATATCACATTCAGTTTTCAGGTCTCCTTAAAGAGTCACCTCTGATGTGGGACAGCATCTCAGTCTTTGTTTTTCTCAACCTTATTTAACAGTTTTGAAGAGTACTAGTCAGGCATTTTGTCAGATGTCCCTCAGTTTGAGTTATTCAGATGTTTGCTGATGATTAGACTGAGACTGTATTTTTGGAAGGAAAGAATATCATAAAGTGCCCTTTTTGTTACATAATATAAGGGAGGGTGCATGATATCATCATGATTTTTTTTGATAATGTTAAGCTTGATCAGTTGGTTAAAGTATCACATGCCTGGTTTCTCCACTACACTGTTATGATTTTTTTCTCTTTGCATTTTCTATACTTTGGTAATGAGTCAATGACTCCTGCCCACTCCCAAAGGGGTGCTGGGGAATGAAGCTACAGCTCCTGAAGTGAGGAGTATCTACATTTATTGTTTGGAATTCTTCAGCAATGAGTACTTGTACTTTCTCCTCCATTTATTTATTCAAGTATTTATATCAGTATAGAAAAATATATAGTTAATTTATTATTTGAATTAAAATCTAATAACTTTATTATTTTAAATTTTTTAAAATTTTAGAACTTTAAATGTTACTGTGGTTTTATTTGCATTTCCCTGATGATTGGGAGCATATTTTCGTGTACTTGTTTGCCATTTGTATGTCTTCTATGGAGAAATGTCTGGTCGGGTTTATTGCCTGCTTTTTAATGGATTATTTGTCTTTTTGTTGAGTTATATGGATTCTTTTTTATTTTGTGTATTTTAAAACCTTATCAATTATTTTTTTAGTTTTTTTTCAGATCATTCATTGTTAAATGTACGTAAACATAACTGATTTTTATTTGGTAATGTTGAATCCTTCAACTTTGCTGAATTCATTACCTTTAGTATTTTTTTCTTGTGAATGCTTTGAAATTTTTGTTTTATATGTAGAATCATGCCATCTGGGAATAGAGATATTTTTACTTCATTTCCAGTGAGAATGATTTTCTCTTTTTTTCTTGACTAATTGCCGTGTATAGAACTTCTGATACAATTTTGAGTGGAAGTGGTGAAAGCAGAAAAAAATTTAAAAGTGTATTTTTCTTACAGAAAATTTGCAAGATAGTACACAGAATCTCTATATGCTATACACCCAGTTTCCTTTATTATTAATAACTTATACTTGTTTGGTATATTTGTTACTATTAAGGAATCAATGTTGATAAATTATTAATTAAAACACATACTTTTTTCAGGTTTTCTTACCTTTTACATAATGTTATTTTTTCTGTTCCAGTATCCCATCCAGTATACGTTGTTAAATTTTATAGTAATGTCTCTTTCGGCACTTGTCGGCTATGACGATTTCTCAGCCTTTCTTTGTTTTTGACGGCCCTCAGTTTTAAGCAGTACTGGTCAAGTATTTTATAGACTACCCCTCAATTAGGATTTGTCTGATGTTTATCTTACAATTGGACACAGATTATGATGGGTTTTTTGAAGGAAGACCACAAAGAGAAAGTGTCATATCAAGAGTATCATCACAGGGCTTCCCTGGTGGCGCAGTGGTTGAGAGTCTGCCTGCCGATGCAGGCGACATGGGTTCGTGCCTCGATCCGGGAGGATCCCACATGCTGTGGAGCGGCTGGGCCTGTGAGCCATGGCCGCTGAGCCTGCGCGTCCGGAGGCTGTGCTCCACAACGGGAGAGGCCACAGCAGTGAGAGGCCCGCGTACCACACACACACACACAAAAATAGAGTATCATCACAACTTATCAGTGTTGACGTTAACCTTTAGGTAGGGCTGAGGTAGGAATCCTAAGTTATTCTTTTTGTTCTCCTTTAATACTGTACTCGTTGGATGTACTCACACTAGAAAGAGTGATGAGCTATACTCCACCTGCTGGAGGAAAGAGCATCTAAGTAAATTATCTGGAACTTTTCCACATGAGCCATTTGTATATGTTCTCTTTTATTTATTCAGGCGTTTATATATATATATATATATATATATATATATATGTATATATCAGTATAGACTCACATTTATTATATACGCATATAAGTTTATGTATATATTGTGTATATATGTAACTATTGGGTTGGCCAAAAATTTCGTTTGGATTTTTCTGTAAGATGTTATGGAAAAACCTGAATGAACTTTTTTTTTTTCTGAATGAACTTTTTGACCAACCCAATATATATGTAATAATACAATAATACTTGATATATTTTTGCTCCAATTATTCTAGCTTTAACCATTGGAAGTGATTTCAATTGGCTCCTATGTTACTTCAGCACACCCCTATTAGTAGGCATGTGCCTGTGTGAGAGAGAAAGAGCACTTCCCTTCTGGCCTGTAAGATGCTCCAGGTTCATCTTGTATATTGCCTGCCCTGGCACTAGAATCAGCCATTTATTCCAGGACCCCTGGTTTCTCTTATTACAAAATGGTATTAGAAGTAAGATCAAGGTAATAAGTGTGCTTATAGCTACTGACATGTTGTTGCTTCTAGGCCCTCTCAGCTGACACAGCAAAGAAGTACATGTATGTATGTATACTAATCTGTGTAATATACATACATACTATATATATATATATACACATATATATATTCACTTGTTTATCTGTTAACTTCCCACTCCAACAGCGAGAAACCTGGCTACCACCATTTACTGTCCATTTATTTAATTGTATAATTCCAGTATACATACCTAGCACAATCAGAATTATTAACAGATACCAGCATGAGAAAGAGCTTTACTGAGTAGAGTGCAATCAATGTGTTCTGTGGGACTTATGTTTAGAGTTGACCCTTGAACAACTCGGGGTTAGGGACACTGATCCCACACACGGTGGAAAATCTGTGTATAATTTACAGTCAGCCCTCCATATGTGTGGTTCTGCATCTGCAGATCTTGTAGTACTGGACTACATGTTTATTGAAAAAAAATCCCCACATAAGTGGACCTGCACAATCCAAACCCATGTTGTTCAAGGTCACCTGTAGTTTCTTTTGTCTCTAGCCTTACATACTCCACTCATTTCCAAAGTTTCTTAGGTCAGCACCATTTTTCAGATCCCCTTCATTGACATTGTTTCATACATTTATAATCTGTTTTATAACATCTTTATTTCATACCAGGATCCCCCCACCACCTAAATTATTTTTTTCTAATTTGTATATACACTGTGGTTCAGTCCTTGTGCAGTAAAGTTCTGTGAGTTTTTGCAAATGCATTGTCATGCATCTACCATTACAATATCATAAAGAATTGTTTCATTGTTCTAACAATCCCTCGTGCTTCACCTGTTCAGCACTTTACCCTCCTCCATCCCCTTGGCTATCACTGATATCTTTACTACCTATCCGTTTCTGTTCTTCCAAAATGTGATGTAATTAGAATCATACAGTATGTAACCAGTTAAAGATATGTTTCTCTCACTTATCAATATGCATTTGTAATCTACCTATGTCTTTCCATGGCTTGAGAGAGGGTTTCTTTTTATTGCTAAAAACTACTCCATTTTATGGATGTACTACAGTTTGTTTATCCTTTCACCTAATAGTAAAGGACATTTTGATTGCTTCCAGTTTTTGTCAGTTATGAATAAAACTGGTATAAGCATTTATTGTGGGTTTTGGCATGGACATCAGTTTTCAAATCAGGAATATGTGTGTTGTGTAAAAATTGAGAATATGATTGCTTAAATGTATGTTACAAAGTGGTTGTAATATTATGCATTCCCAACAGCAATGAATGGGGGTTCTTTTTGCTCCACATCTTTGCCAGCCATTGGTATTATCAGTATTTTGAATTAAACTATCCTAATAGGTGTGTAGTGGTATCTCTCTGTAGTTTAATTTGTAATTATCTCTTGGTGAGCAATTTGAGCATCTTTTCATATGCTTATTTTCTATCTCTGTATCTTCTTTGGTGAAATATCAGCTCAAATATCAGCTTCTATATTTTACCCATTTTTAACTGAGTTGCTTTCTTATTGCTGAATTTAAAGAGTTTTTGTACATTTTGTACAAAAATCCTTTATCACATCACATCCGTGTCTTACAAATATTTTCTCCCAGTCTTAACTTGTCTTTTCATTTTCTTACTACTGACTTTTGAAGAACAGAACCTTTTAATTTTGATGAATCCAGTACATTATTCTTTTCTTTCATGGATCATATTTTTGTCTCCTATCTAAACTCATCAAACCCAAGGTCACATAGATTTTCACCTGTGTTTTCTCCTAGAAGTTTTTATGGTCTGTAGTTTACATTTATACATGTGATCTGGTTTGAATTTGTTTTCATGAAAGGCATAAAGACATGTATCTAAATTCATGGGTTGGTTTTTAAATAATAAAATAAAATTTTTTTCCAATCTGGACTTCCAGTTGTTCCAGTGAGATCTGTTGAATGTTCAGCCAGCCTTAAATGCCTGAAATAAATCCCATCTTGTCATGGTGTATTATTTTTATTATATATTGTTGGATTTGATTAACTAATGTTTAATAGGGGATTTTTTTATATCTATGTTCATGAGAGCTATTGTGTAGTTTTTCTGTTTTGTAATGTTTTTGTCTAATTTTGGTATTAGGAGAATTTTGGCCTTACAGCATGATGTAAGTGTTCCATTTGCTTAAATTTCTGAGGAGATATTGTGAAGATTTGTTAACATTTTTCTTTTAAATGTTTAGTAGCATTCACCGTTAAACCATCTGGGCCTACTTCTTTCTGTTTTGGAAGGTAGTTAATTATTTATTCAATTAAATATTCAAGTAAATAGACAAAGGCCCATTCAAATTATCCATTCATCATTGTGTTGATTTTGGTATGTTTCATCTTTAAGAAATTGGTCCATTTCATCTAAGTTATCAAATTTTGGAGCATGGAGTTGTTCATAGATTTTCTTTATTACTCTTTTAATGTCTATGGGAGCAGTAGTGATAATTTCATATCTAATATTGGTAATTTGTGTCATCTCTCATTTTTCTTAGCATGGTTAGAAATTATTAACTTCATTGTTCTTTTCAAACAATTATTTTTTGGTTTTGTTGATTTTTCCGTTATTTTCCTGTTTTCAGTTTCACTGATTTCTGATCTAATTTTTAATTTGTTTTCTTCCACTTCCTTTAGTTTTATATTGCTCTTCCTTTTCTGCTTTCCTAAGGTAGAGTTTTAAGTTATTGATGTAAGATATTTCTTTTTTTAATATATATATTTAGTGTTATAAATTTCCCTGGGCACTATATTAGCTGCACCCTACAAATTTTGGTGTTATATTCTTATTTTCATTTAGTTTAAAATAATTTTACTTTACATTTGAGATTTCATCTTCAACCTACTGTTATTTAGGAGTATGTTATTTAATATTCAGATATCTGGGAAGTTTCCAGCTATCTTTCTGTTACTGATTTCTAGTTGCCTTAATACATTTGAGCTGCTATAACAAACTACTAGAGTCTGGGTAGTTTATAAACAACAGAAATTTACTTCTAACAAATCTGGAAGATGAGAAGTCCAAGATCATGGTACTAGCAGTTTTAGTGTGATGGCTGGTGACAGCTTACTTTCTAGTTCATAGACAGTGCCTGCATGTTGTGTCCCTACATGGTGGAAGGGGCTAGGGATTGCTGTGGGATCTCTTTTATAAGAACACTAATCCCATTCTTGAAGGCTCTACCCTCAATCACCTAAGGTCTTCCCAAAGGCCCCACCTCCTAATATTGTCACTTTGGACATTAAGATTTCAACATAAGTATTTTGGTGGAAAACAGACATTTAGACCATTGCACTAGTTTAATTATCATGTCTGAGAATATTTTTTAAATGACTTAGTATTTTCAGAAACTTAAAAAAATATATTTTGTGGCCCAGAGTGTGGTTCATGCTGGTGAATATTGAATGAGAGCTTGAGAAGAATATGTATTCACAGGTTGTTGTAGTATTGTATAAATACCACTTACATTAAATAGATGGTTAATGCTATTTGGGTTAACAGTATCCTATCAGATTTTCTGCCTGCTTTATCTAACAGTAATGGAGAGGTACTGAAGTCTCCTACAATAGTAGTGGATTTCTCTTTCTCCTTTCAGTTCTATCAGTTTTTGATGCTCATCATTTAATGCTCCACTTTATTCCTGATAATTTTCCTTGTTTTGTTGTCTTCTTTGTGTAAAATTCATATATAGCTATGCTAGCTTGCTTTTGATTAGTGTTAGCATAATATATATTTTATAGTTCTTTTAGCTTTTTTGATTCTTTAATAGGGGTTTCTTGTAGACAGCATACAGTTGAGTGTAGTTTGCAAAACTTCAACAAAAAAGGCTTCAGAACAAGGAAAATTATCAGGAATTAAAAGGAATATTAAATAATAAGATTTAGAAGTGGATAGAACTGAAAAGAGAAATCTATTGTTATTGTTGGAGCCATGTAACCCCTCTTTCAGGCTTCCTTGTTTCTTTTTTCTTTTGACATCTTCCTCCTGAAAGAGAGGCAGCATCTTACAGTTTAATTCAACTGTAATCCACTATTATCCTGAAACTCTTTTCATTTGTTTTTTAGTCATTAGGTAAAGGAAGTATTCTATAATCTTATGTTTAAACCCCAAGAGTTTTAGTGGGCCTCTGTCTGGGCTGTGTCCACCACAAGTGCTATTTCAGTGGCAGAGCTCTTTTTTCCTGTTAGATAATGTAGGAAGCTAAGACCTGCTGGTGTGGAAGGAATGTCCTTCTCCAGCTGGGGTAAGTTTCTAGTAAAGTCTTTTACCATGGAGAGTAGGACTTTGGTATGGAGAACATTCTAGGTATATTTCACAATGATTATTATTCCCTTACCTCTGCCAGAGTTGTGAGAGGATCTTTCTTGGAACTTCACTGTAGAACCTAGTTGTTTTCCTAGAGTTAAACCCATTAAAAATGTGGACCCTACTCCCCAGACTTTAGCATTCACAGTTTATCACTCTTGACCTCATGCACAATCAGTCTCCAGCAATTCATAAAAGTTACCATTCAAGTGTTACTACAAGTTCATGGCTCCTGTACCTTCTTGCCATGTAAGGTGATCTCAGCTATGACTCTGTATTAGCCTGTCTCTAGATTTGAGGGTGAATGTCTTGCAACCTCAGTTCTCTGACAGTTACAAGAAAAATAATTTATTTTTGGTCTGTTCAGCTTTTTCTCCTTGCAAGGTTGAGAATGACAGCTTCTAAGCTCTTTATATGTTGGGGCCAAAACCAGAAATTATGAATATCATTATTTATTTTGTTGATTAAAATGTACTAATTTTGGATACTGAGAAATCTCTCAGAGCAACCTCCATTTTCTTTAGGTGTTGTTGCTATTATTATTATTATTAAACATTTACTTTCTGGCAATACAAGAGGCCCTAGTATCATCTTATTTTTTCCCTGCCCCTTCATAGAAACAGCCATTTCTCCAAGGAATCCTGTTTCCTTTTATTGGAGAATGACATTTAGAAACCAACAATCGTCACTGGGTTTGCTTGTTTCTGTTGCAGTTCTAGAAATTTTCAACTATGCCTCCATGCAATTTTCACTACCCCAAATTTATTTTTCCTGCAAACATTTTCTATGCTTTTTGAGTAAAGGAAAAGTACAGAAAACAAGAACAATGTACTTAAAATATATTCTCTTACTACCTGTGAAAACTTAAATCAGAGCATCTAGGCATATGACAAAGGAATATCTATTGTTCACCTACTCTATAAGGTTTTCTAAGGCCTCTAAAGTTAAAAAAAAAAGAAAAAATTGTCCTAGAAAAAAATGATCTCCACACTAATTTAGAGAAGGAGGATATTTTATATTTTAATTTTTATTACAGGAATGATATGTGTGAAGTAGGAATATAACCCCAGGAATATTAGGAAATCTAAGAAAATAATCATTGTTTTTAGCATAGCAATGTTAGGAGAGTAATAAAGTTACCAAACTTGAATTCATGTAGGAGATGCTGTACTGTACTTCTGTATATCATTCCAATCACCCTTTCAAGATGGAAGCACTTTTTTCCTACTTGCTATAGATGTTGGTGGCTGAGTCTGTGTACCTCTCTGGTAATTGCCCTGGTTGAAAAGAGCTACCTACACCAAGGTTACCCTCCCCTACTTTCAGGAGTAATCCATATCCAATGATTGGTCAGTATGGGGCTATGGAAAGCCACTGCCCTTGCCTCAACTGGGACAACTTTAAGGAGCAATGTCCACTCTAGAGCCACTTTTAGGACAGCCTCGCCTGCTACTGAAAATGTTCTGTAGTTCAGTCTTCCTCTGTCCAGTCCTGCTTTTCTCACACCTGACTAGTGGTACCTTTTAGAGTACGTCTGTATAAAGCTCCTGCACTCAAATCTCAGAACCTCAGAGTCTCTTTTCAAAGAACCCAACCTCCGAAAAGGTTATGTCCTCATAATGCACCATGTGATGAAACAATGGAAGAATAATAAAATAGTTTAAAAGTTTTATTGTGTCATTAGGATTTGGCTGGCATATATATTTACTTTTTACATTTAATACTTCCAATAAGCCCGTGAAGCTAATTTTTGAAATAGACATCCATCCTAATTATGCCATCATTCAAATTGTATCTATTTTGAACTTTGATTCTAGTCAGGCTGTTGATTAAAGTACTTTTAAATAAATAAATAAAAGATACTAGGGCTTCCCTGGTGGCACAGTGGTTGAGAGCCCGCTTGCCGATGCAGGGGACATGTGTTCATGCCCCGGTCTGGGAAGATCCCACATGCCGCGGAGCGGCTGGGCCCGTGAGCCATGGCAGCTGAGCCTGCGCGTCCGGAGCATGTGCTCCGCAACGGGAAAGGCCACAACAGTGAGAGGCCCGCGTACCGAAAAAAAAAAAAGATACTATCAATATTTAAAAGGTACTTGCAAATAAACAATGCATCTGAAATTAATTTTCCTGACTTAGAAACAAAAACACTGAAGTTTACAAAAAGCCTACAAAAAGTGTTATGTCCTAGAGATTGCCATAAGTACCTTTATTCCATTTACCATAGGCTAAAGGGGAAGATAATTCTTTTAATTAGTTTTTCTTTTATATATTCTCATAATAGCAAATACAGATAATAAAGAAAGAGAGGAAGAAAGCTAAAATAGTTAAATCACTGAAATATTACCACATTTAATGTTTTTGTATATCTTTTGTCTTTTGCTTTAGTTTTGATTGAGCTATGATTATATTACCTATATAAATTAACACATCTCTATACCTAATAATCCAATACTTTTATATATCATCAAGTTATGAAAAACATTGATTACAGAAGTAAAAATTATTCTGAAATATTTTAATGAATATATAATATTCTATTGAATGTATGCTTCATAGTTTATTTCCCTAATGTTATTTTATGTTGTTTTGAATATTCCCTATTATGGAAGTAGTATAATATTTACTTATTGCATGATGCTTTCATAATATTTAATAAAATTCTGGTATTGTGTCTGTAAAATAGAACTATAAGTGAAATGGTATACAGACATTTTTTCTTCTTGAAATATATTACAAAAGTTTTATCAAATATATTTTAAATCATTTAAAGTGCTACCTAAAATAGATGATACCTATTTTTTCATGTCCTTGCCAGCATTATATATTCAATATAGGCTAATTTTAATAATGAAAATTGAAGTTGAGGGACAGTCCACTGAATTTAAATATTAATCATTGTATATAATCTGTATGTGTTCTGAAATAGTTACACAGCTTAAATTATACAAAATAGATTAGAAAAGGCAAAATAGGCAGCTTGAAAAATGTTAGGATGTAGGTAAACAATGATGGTTGTCTAGGTAGTGGTAAAGAAAATGGAAATATATACAAAATTTTAGATATATTTTTGAGAAGGAATTAACAATTTTATGTGAGAAAACTAGAGTGGAATTGCTAGGAAACTGTAGACTTCAAACTTACTTTTAGAAAATGAGCCAGAATCTGAAGATACATTTTGAGCCTGTGTCCCCACAATTTCATTTTAGGCACATATGCACATACTCCAAGTCTGAAAGAAGTGTGAAGGTGGTGTGAATGCTTGAAAGTACATGAGTTGTCTATATGTGGGATTTGCATGTGTGTATATGTGAGTGACTGTGTATGTGGGGTAGGTGCATATGTGCATCTCTGTGTGGGAGTATGTGTATATATAAGAAGAAGTTCAGGGAGCTGGAGGTGTACATTTATATGAATATGTTTGTGTGTGAGTGTGGGTACGTTTATGTATACATGCATGTGAGTATGTGTGTGTGAGGAATGCATGTGTGTCAATTTGGGTGAGGGAATACAAGTGTATAAGTGAGTGCATGTGTGAGGGTGTGGTATGCACACATTTATATGAGTATCTTTTGGTAGTGTCTGTGAGTGTGTATTTACAGAGATATTCATATGCTTGTATGTGAGTGTACGTTTATGTGGGGAAGTGCATGTGTGTATGGGAATGTGTATGTGAGATGTGCACATCTGTGTATGTAGGTGAATTCACATATCTGTTTGAGAGTGTGCTATGTGTGTCTTCTGAAGGAATATTTACTCCCGTTTTGGGCATGTCAAGCACTGGAGACTGAGTTGAGATAATCAAATATCAGGGGAAAAATTAGGATTTGGTACTATCACAGATGCAAAGAGAGGAAAATATTTAATAGAAATAGAATCATCAGTAGAATCATCTGAGATACAGAATAAGGTGAAGTAAAAGAATGATTATTGGATTGAGCAATGTGGAATCATTGGTTACCTGAGCCAGATCAGTTTGAATTGGGGTATAACGCAGACTGGAAGATATCAAACAATAGTTAGAAATTCAAGAAGAGGTGGTGGTATATACAGATTATTTTTTCAAGATCTGTGGTTATGAAGGGGAGCAGAGATATGAGGCTCTAGTTGGATGGTGTTATAGGCGAATAGGGGTTCAGGAGTTTTGTTTTGATTTTTGGTGTTATAGGCAAATAGGAGGGGTTGGGGGGGTTGTTTTTAGGATATAAAACAGTACATGTTTTTATATTGATAGGAACAATCCATCAAAGATGGAGAAAGAAGGACATCCAAAGGATAAAATGGGGAGGATGGGATGCAGTGGACAATTGAGATTTTGGTGTTGAGAGGAGTAGGAACATTTCTTCTTTTGAAATAGGAGGGATAAAAGGAAGAGGTGCTTCCTGCACAGGTAGATTTTAATAAGTAGTGAAAGGAAGGGAAGAGCCCTCCAGTCTGATGGCTTCTATTTTATCAATAAATTATCAATAATAGATAATAACTTGTGTGAGAATAGCTTTTGCCAAAAATATTATGAAACAAAAGACAAATATGATTGATTTGCAGGGAAGTTTTGAGTGTCAGTTTGACCCTAATGGTCTTGAACAGTTTTTGGACACTAATATGAATGTATGATTCTCAGAAGCAATGCTCACCCATTCAGAGATGAACATGGAAAATGTAATATATTGAGCTCATCATGATTTTGGATTTATTAGGTAATTACAACTGAAGGAAACAAAGACTAAGGTTTTGAGCTGGTTGCAAAGCTGATTTATAATAGTAATTCATTGAATATAAGATAGAAAATGAGAACATGATGAGAAAAAGATAGAAAAAATATTTTGAGGTAACTGGATTGAGTTGTATAACTGCATTTTATACATTTTACATTTCGTACCTCCTTCAGTGAAGCCTGTGGTGATTCAAAAACAAGTGGGAGAAAAGATAGGATATTTCATTTGTTGTTACCACAATGAATATCTTAATTCCTACTATGTGCCAATTATTATTCTAGGTACTAGAGAAACACAGTGTAAAAAAAAAGAATAAAGAAAATATCCTTCACCCCCTGGAACTTAAATCCTAGTGCCAGTGGCAGATAGTAAACAAACTCATGTATAATATGTTAGCAAGCAGTAAATGCTATAAATAAAATAAAACAAACACAGCTAAAGATTGAAGGGTATATTCTTAAAATTGGTTTGTTTAGACCAAGCTTATCTGAAAAGGTGACACTTAAAAAGTGATTTGAGGGACCTCCTGGTGGAGCAGTGGTTAGGTGGTTCCCTGGTGGACTTCCCTGGTGGAGCAATGTCAGGGGATATAGGTTCGAGCCCTGGTCCAGAAGATCCCACATGCGTACATGTCGCGGAACAATTAAGCCCGTGCGCCACAGTTACTTGAGCCCACGTGCCACAACTACTCAAGCTCGGGCGCCTAGAGCCCATGCTCCACAACAAGAGAAGCCACCACAGTGAGAAGCACGTGCACCACAACGAAGAGTAGCCCTTGCTCGCCACAACTAGAGAGAGCCCGCGTACAGCAACAAAGACCCAACGCAGTCAATAAATAATTTATAAAAAATTTAAAAAATAAAACATGTCTCTTTAAAATAAAAAGTGACTCAAGGAAGTAAAGAAGAATAAGCTGTAAGAATACTTGAGAAAGTATATTTAGACAGAGGGAATAGCAAGTTAAATCTCCTTAGTTTGTGGCACACTTGACAGGTTTGAAAAAGAGCAAGCAATTGTAGCTGGAGAATACGGCGTCTAATTTTTAGAGATAACCAAGGACTTATGATGGAAACTTTAGATTTCATTATCAGAGTGGTGGAAACTTATTGAAGTGCCCTGAACAGAGGAATGGCATAATCTGATTGACAATAAAACCACTACTGTGTTTTTGGTGGCCAATAGGAAGAGAAGGATGGAAGGCTATGGAAACATTCCAGTTGAGACATATGTGGAATAATGTTAGTGATGATGGAGAATGGTTGTAACCAGTTGATGTTCCTTATAAATGTAACCATACATTCACCAGGTGACCCAGCCATTGCAATCCTAGGTATTTGTTCAACAAAAGTGAAAACGTGCATTACCCTGAAAAGAAAAGCTGAAAATATTGCTTGCTGAAGCAAGTAAGACTCATTATTGTCTGGTACAGGTTTACTGTGCAAAGCATAAATCTCTTCTAATATAAGGTTTTAAGAGCCTTTGAATTTAGCAATTGATACACTTTCAATGCAGGAGTATTTCTGAAAGGGATTGGTTAAATCTTAAAGGTAGAAAGAAGTGCTTCCATTGTTGCAGAGCTGACAGTGGTTTTTTTTTTTTTTTTTGAGAGAGTGGGTACTTTTAATTCTCACTTAGGATTTTGTCATAAAAATTTTGATGCAGAGGTAATAGCTTAAGTTCTGTGATAGTTCTGCCAGGTGTGGTAACAACATGAAGAATTGGGAAGATAAGTATGGACTATCCCTTTGAGTTTATAATATGGGAAGAAACAAAAATTTAAAACAAGTGTGAAAAGGAGAGTGGGAAAAAAAGAGATAATGGAAAAAACTGATTCCTCTAAGAGCTGGGACAACATCTCTTAGACAACAATAAGTATACATAAAGGAATACAACCTGGGAGAGAGTGTACACTTTTTTTTCCCTAAGAAAAAAATAAATGGATATGTGGAAAAACATAAGAATCATTGAGAGGGAGGGAATGTGGTGCATTACACATTTTCTCAGCAAGTTAAATTTCTGAAAATGAAGAGTGTTGGGAGTTGTGTTGGGTTTTAATGGAGAGCTGTGAGAAAATTAAAGATGATAAGCCTAATTTAGAAACTTTAGGACTTGGAGGGCATCTGTCTGTAGCTGATCAAATTCTGTTTTAAAATATAATTTTTAAATATAATATATGCTACTTTCTTCTAAATTATTATTTCATGGCCCTCTGGGTATTTAACCTTGTAAATCTTATTCATTTTCAAAATTTGCCATTGACCTACTTCTCCTACAGGCTCTATTTTAATGTATTTATGATCATATTTATATTTTACATGTTGCTAATTGGTCTTGTATTACCTTGAGCAGGAATGTCATTTATCTTTGTTGCTGGACTTTAATGCAATCTTAGGTAGCCTGTAAAGACTCTGTGAAGACACTTCAGGGAAAAAAAAAGAGATTTTAGGAAGGAACACATTAAGCCTTTGTATCTCATTTCATTTCAAAAACAAAGTAAAAAATGGGTAGCAGTCCTAGGTGGGTGTCTAATTATTTTTGCTTCAAGAGTATGAACTGTTACAAGTACTTTTGTCTTTAAAATGAAAGAGAATATATAATAAAAGAGCTAGTGACTCAGTATCATCTTAGTGCTTTCAGATTTTCAAAAATTTATTTTAAAATAGTTACTCAATAAATTGTCAGTCACCCATTTTTTTTCTGCCAGGAAAGAAGAAATCATTCACTTGATTTCCTACTGACTTGATCATGGAAGATTAAGCTATCAGAGAAAGGGAAAGAAACAGTTTAGGAAAAAGGAAGTAAAGATGTATATGCATATATTCTCTAGTGCTTATTTTTTTAAAAATGTCCTGTGTGTGAAATATCAATATCCATAACATGGAAGGTAATATCCACATGTAAAATATTACAAAAACTTCCTACATGGTTTAGAGACATACATGCTTTTGAATGATATTAATTTGCTGTTCTTTAGTTTCTTCACTAAAAGTTATATGCATCCTAGATTCTTAAGAATAGACAATCATGACAGTTTGAAGCAAAAATCTAATCTAGAACATTTTTTTCTCCAACTCCCTTACATATGAAAAAATTATGGAGAATAATGGGGAATTAAAAAGTAAATATGGACTTTTGAGAAATATGTGATTTTATAGTCACTTTTCTTCTTGAGTATCTCAGGTTATTGTTGAAGATTAGGGCCACTGAAGCCTAGCTTAATCCAGATTTTGTGAGGCACTAGAGTGCTCTAAATTCAGACAAATAAACCAAAAAGCAAACATACACACAGAAACAAGCAAAATAGTGTCAGCAGTATGAGCCTTCATTCATTTAATGGATGTTTATTGGACATCTATATGTCGAGCATTGGACTATATGTAGATTTATGTGACATGGTATGGTATTTTAAATGAGAAAATTTTCAAATTAATGAATGAACCAATTACTTTGTGTTAAATCTTACAATTTCATATAGAGTATACATTTTTAAAACTATAATAGAATATTGTTTATAAAATCCTTTACAAAATATTATGTGAGAATACCTTTAAAAAGGAGAAAGGGAAGATCCCAACTTGGGAGTGAGAGTATTGCAAGGGGACCCTAGAGGAAAATGTTAAATCACAACTAGGTTTGCAGTCTTTACCCCTTAGGATTTTGATTGAAAGGCTTCATAAGTATCCTTTCTTGCCAAATAATAACAAAGGGTTATGGGTGAAAAAATTTCCAGCTTCACCTTTTTTTGAACCAGATAGGATTTTCATACATGGTTGTTTGTAATATGGAGTAGATTTGGGGGGTGGCAAGATAAGGGAGAAGCTTAATTTCCTTTTCCTTTATATAGTATATAGTACAGTATACTCTTGATACAGTATATTTTACATCATGATTATGTGAATTTTCTAATAAAAATATTATTTTTAAAAGTTTGAAACATTCAGAATGTGAGTACAGGTATTTAATGATAAATGATAAGGTAATGCAAATATTTTGGAATTACTTCTATTTTATGAAAGGAAAACTAATTTAAGTTCTGAAAGATAAAACTAGCATATGAACTTACTAATTTTGAGAAAACCTACTAACAATGAGAAAGCTTAGTACAACTAAAACATATTCACATTTGGTCTTCTGTTTTCTGTTGTTAAGAAATCCCACATGCTTTGTATTGTTATTAGATTTCTGTAGTATCCAGAATTCAATTCCTGAAACTTGCTTGCCTAAGCTTGCCACTATTCTTTATGAACCTGGCATCACTCTCGAGAAACACCGATGTTCCAGATTTCATTATTCTTTGAGATGGAAGAAAGACTTGTATTATTTGTAAATGGGTTTTCTCTCCTCGTAGATAGATAGATAGATAGATAGATATAGATAGATAGATGTTATAGATATAGATATAATCTTTATAATACATACAATCTTTATTTTAAATATATATATAAAACCTTTGTCCAGCTTCCTGATTTGTATATTTCTCTGATTACAAAAATGTAAATATCTTTAATTTGACAAGTAGTGTATCTAATTCTTAAAAAAAATATTAGCAACTGGATCTCTTTGATTTATATATAAACTGAAAAAATGTAGAAAATTCCCCAGTTATTGTCAGCAGTCTTTATTTTCTTTATATATCAAAAATGACCATATTTTGTCTCTATTGTTTTATAAGTCACATATTTATAAGTCCTTGGTATATTCATTTCATATCCCAAGATCTTTTATTGGTTTTCCAGAGTTTGTATTATCTAGCTCTACCTTGTATTGTTAATTAAATTTAGATTCTGTGTGTTTTATTTCCATAACTCAATTTTAACTATTTGAAGGTTCTCATATTGAGTCTAAAATTAAAGTTAAAATGTCTAGAAGAATTGTCTCTGTGTAAGAGACAACTAATATTTTGAGAGATTAGATAAATGGAGAGAGTATTATACTTACCAATTAAAACATTTTGCCTCAAATTTTATTCTACCAAAAAGAAAAATCCTTAGCAGGCATAATAGGTACAACTTCTGTTTTTGATTAAAGAAATCTAGCTTTGAATCCTAGATCTATAAAACAATGGTGCCTCAACAAAGTGGTTTAAAAAATAAATACATATACATAGACAAATATTATGCATCCAAGAAAAAATAATAAGACATCCTTTAATTTTAAAGTGATTTTCTGATTATTGATTGACTACTTGGAATATAAATTATGTTTAGAAGGGGCCTGAAAAGATAGTTGAGCTCCCAGATGTAATTATCCTTAAGATTTTTTTTTTTTTTTTTTATGTTTGGCTGCATTGGGTCTTCGTTGCTGAGCACGGGCTTTCTCTAGTTGCAGAGAGTGGGGGCTACTCTTCGTTACGGTGCGCGGGCTTCTCAACATGGGGGCTTCTCTTGTTGCAGAGCACAGTCTCTAGGCACGCGGGCTTCAGTAGTTGTGGCTCATGGGCTCAGTAGTTGTGGTGCACAGGCTTAGTTTCTCCACGGCATGTGGGATCCTCCCGGACCAGGGCTCAAACCTATGTCCCCTGCATTGACAGGCGGACTCCCAACCACTGCACCACCATGGAAGCCCTTAAGATATTTTTATATTGTCATTATAAACCATTAGAATTATTTGTTTGATTAAATACTAAAACCTCTTCTCCCCAACTGCCTGGTCATTACATAATGCATCATTATAATAGAGAAGAGTAATACTGTAATACAGCATGTAGCATGATTCTATGATGGCTTAAGAACACTTTTTTTCCCCTGAATCTCTTGTCACATTTAATAGAGTATATGAAAAAAGAAAGATATAATCTAATCCCAAATTTCTGGCACAAAATTTTGGGTCTGATACTGTTTGGAAATCAGATAAAATTGAATCTCTACTTGAATGTTTCTATTATGCATTTAAGACAGAAATGGCAACTTACATATTTGGTTGGTATAGACTATTTCTTTTTTATCCGAGAGATTTGATTTGTTTAAAAGTGGAGATTTTCATCTGTAGATTACAGCAGAATATTCTTTTACCAATTAAACTTCTTTTCTGTTTTATAAGAGGTAGACTTTTGTTTTAGGAAATACATCATAGTTTCCAACTCTTGATAAGAAGAATTTTTCATTGTTTCATTTATTAATCTACATGAGCATCTGTTTTAATGAAACATATTTTTTTATTAAGTTGAATAAAATTTTGAAAAAATATGTAATGTGCGAATGGAAAATTTTATTTCAGGAGAATAGACGGCTTAAAAATATTTTAATGGTTTCTGCCTCTTCCAAAACAATTTTATTTTAAAAAATATTTTCCTTTTGAAGTAACAATTTGTTTAAATATATTAAACTGATTGAATAATAGTAACTATTTCTTGAAATTTTTCATGGGTATTCTATAATTTTTTTAAATGCTGAAGTTGTGGTTTTTTGAGAAGATAAATTATTTTAATTCGCTTGTTTGATCCTTTTTTTGGGAGGGGAGAGGAGCAGGGAGGGTAGGCAGGTAATATTTAACGAGCACATTTTACCAAAACTAAAGGTTAATGGCACAGAAGCTGATGTCCAAAGCATAGTTTACTTTCTCATTTTCACTCTGCTCTTATGTGATTTAGAAGAAAGCACTTGAGTTTAACAGAGAAAAAGAGGTAGTTAATGAAGAAAGACAGAGGCTTCATTCTGTGAAATGAGCAAAGTTTGGTACTCTTCTGCTTATTTCAGTTCCTAGCAAGTTACAAGAAGATAGCTACTCTTGTTTTTTGATGAGGAACTTCAGCTTCCCACAGTGACCCAAGTTGGAAAAATCCCTCTTTATATTACTCATTTAAATTTTTTGCATTTCTTTATGATGAAAATACTTAAGTTTTACTCTCTTAGCAGTTTTCATTTATGCAGTACAATATCATCAACTGTAGTTTTACCAAACTCTCCCTGTTTCCACCATCCCCCAGCCCCTGGCAACAACCATTCTACTCTCTGTTTCTAAGGTTTCATTTTTTAAAATTCCACATATAAGTGATTTCATGCAGTATTTATCATTCCTTGTCTGGCTTTCCTCACTTAGCATAATGCCCTCCAGTTTCATCCATGTTGTTGCAAAAGACAGGACTTTCTTCTTTTTTAAAACTGATAATACTCCATAGTGTGTGTGTGTGTGTGTGTGTGTGTGTGTGTGTGTGTATAAGTATGTATACATATCACATTTTCATTATCCATTCATCTCTTGGCAGACACCTAGATGGTTTACATACCTTGGGTATTGTGAATGGTGCAGCAATGAATATGGCAGTAGTACAGATGTCTCTTAGGGATACTGTGTTCGTTTCCTTTGGATATATACCCAGAATTGGGATTGCTGAATCGTATGGAAGTTCTGTTTTTTAATTTCTTGAGGAACTTCTATACCGTTTTCCATAATGGCTGTGCAAGTTTAGATTCCCACTAACAGTATACAAGGGTTCCTTTTACTTTACATCCTTACAAGCATTTGTTATCTCATCTGTTTTATAATAGCCATCCTAACAGATATGAGGTGAAGCTTCACTGTAGCTTTGATTTGCATTTCCCTGATGACTAGTGATGTTGAGCACCTTTTCATGTACTTGTTGACCATTTGTATATCTTCTTTGGAAAAATGTCTATTTAGGACCTATACCCATTTTCAATTGGGTTATTCTACTATATTTAATCATATAAGTTCCTTCTACATTTGGGGTTTTCTGCTTCTAGTTTTATTGAGAATCTAATTGACAAACAGCACTGCGTAAGTTTAAGGTGTACAGCATAATAATTTGACTTACATGCACCATGACATGATAACCACCATAAGTTTAGTGAACTTCCATCATCTAATTTATTTTGTAACTCAAAGTTTGTACCTCTTAATCAACCTCACCTATTTCTGTCATCCCCCTTCCCATTTCCCCTCTGGCAAGCACCTCTTTGTTCTCTATATCTGTGACTCTGTTTCTGTTTTGTTATGTTTGTTCATTTCTTTTGTTTTTGATATTCCACATATAAGTAAAATCATATGATATTTATCTTTCTCTCTCTGGCTTATTTGACTTAGCATAATACACCCTCTAAGTCCATCCTTCTCACAAATGGCAAGATTTCATTCGTTTTATGGTTAAGTAATATTTCACCATATATATGTGTGTGTGTGTGTCTGTGTACATACACACACCTCCCACATCTTCTTTATTCTTTCGTCTGTCTGTGGACATTTAAATTGCTTCCATTATCTTCACTATTGTAAATAATCTTGCAATTTACACAGTTGCTGTTCTAGGTGCTGGAGCTGTACAGTGAACAACACAGAATCTCTATCTCATGGAGTTTATTTTCTGGGAAGAGAGAGACAGCTGCACCTTCCAGTGACCAGTTTCTGTGCTCTGTACTACTACATCCTGATTCTCTTCTTCTGATAATATTGCTGGAAGTATGGGAGGTCTTTGTGGAAATTCTGGATTAAATTCATAAGAAAGTTACATGCTATCCCCACACTTACACACTTGTAAACGGGCATATTAAGGTATATGTTTGTGTATGTGTATGTGCCACACACTCTTCTTAGCTAAGTAACCTGGTTCAAGTTACAACTCTGGGCCTCAATTTCTCATCTGAAAAATGGGAATTATCCTAGTACCAACCTTACCTTGTAGGGACTAAACGCATGTACATAATTCAGCATAGTGTCTGGCACAAACTAAGAGCTTAACAAATGATGGATAATATTTATTATTATTATTCTTACTAATATGTATATATTTATGCACATGTGCCTAATATTCCTCAATAGAATAAAATAAATAATTGTGGATCTCATAAATAAATAAAAGGGATGCATATACCTTTTCAAATTACTGTTTTTGTTTTCTTCAGATATATATCCAGGATGAAATTGATGGATTGTACAGTAATTCTATTTTTAATTTTCTAAGGAAATGCCATACTGTTTTTCATAGTGGCTGCACAAATTTATATTCCCACCAACAGTGTAAGAGGGTTCCCTTTTCCTCACATCTGTGCTAACGCTTGTTATTTCTTATCTTTTCGATAATAGCCATTCTGACTGGTATGAGATAATACCTCATTTTGGTTTTGATTTGCATTTCCCTGATGATTAGTGATGCTGAGCATTTTTTCATGGGTCTGTTGGCCACCTGTATATCTTCTTTGGAAAAATGTCTGTTCAGATCCCCTGCCCATGTTTTGTTGTTTTTTTTTTCCTGCCCATGTTTTAATCAGGCTGTTTGTTGTTTCTGATGTTGAGTTGTATGAGTTCATTGTATATTTTAGATATTAACCCTTTACCAGGTATATCATTTGCAAATATCTTTCCCCACTAAGTAGGCAGCATTTTCATTTTGTTGATAGTTTCCTTCACTGTGTGAAAGTGTTTTAGTTTGATGTAATTTCATTCATTTATTTTTGAAATTGTTTGTCTTGCCTGAGGAGACATATCCAGAAAAATATTTCTGAGATCAGTGTCAAAGAGCATAGTGCCTATGTTGTCTTCTAGGAGTCTTGTGGTTTCAGGTCTTTCATTTAAGTTTGTAATCCATTTTGAGTTTATTTTTATGTGTGGTTTGAGAAAGTAGTCCCATTTAATTATTTTGCATGTAGCTGTCCAGTTTCCCCAGCACCATTTGTTGAAGATACTATCATTTCCCCATTGTATGTTGTTGACCTCTTTGTCATTGATCAATTGACCATGTACATGTAGGTTCATTTCTGGGCTCTGTATTCTGTTCCATTGATCTGTGTGTTTGTTTTTGTGCCAGTACTATACTATTTTGGCTACTGTAGCTTTGTAGTGTAGTTTGAAATGAGGGTGCATGAAAACTCCAGATTTGGTCTTTTTTCTCAAGTTTATTTTGGCAGTCTGGGGTCTTTTGTGTTTCCATACAAATTTTAGAATTATTTGTTCTAGTCCTGTGGAAAATGCCATTTGTATTTTAATGGGGATTGCATTGAATCTGTAGATTGTCTTGGAGAGTATGGTCATTTTAACAGTGTTGATTTTTCCAATCCATGAGCATGGTATAGCTTTTCATTTGTTTGTGTTGTCTTCAACTTCTTTCATCAGTGTCTTAAAGTTTTCTGAGTGAAGGTCTTTTACCTACTTAGTTAGATTTATTCCTAGACATTTTATTCTTTTTGATGTGATTGTAAGTGGGATTGTTTTCTTAATTTCTCTTTTAAATAGTGTGGTGTGAGTATATAGAAATGTAACAGACTTCTATATATTAATTTTGTATCCTGCAATTTTTCAAATTCATTGTTGAGTTCTAATAATATTTTGGTGGCCTCTTTAGGATTTTCTACATATGGTATAATGTCATATGCAAACAGTGGCGGTTTTACTTCTTTCTTTCCAATGTGGATTCCTTTTTTTCTTATCTAACTGCTGTGGCTAGGACTCCTAGTACTATGTTAAAGTAGTGAAAGTGGGCATCTTTGTCTGGTTTGATTTTAGAGGAAATGTTTTCAGCTTTTCACCAGTAAATGTGATGTTAGCCATGGGCTTGTCATATATGGCCTTCATAATGTTGGTTATCTTCCCTTTGTACCCACTTTATGGAAAATTTTTATCATAAATTGTTCTTGAATTTTCTCAAAAGCTTTTTATGCAACTGTTCAGAGTATCATGGGATTTTAATTTTTCAATTTGTTAATGTGGTTTGTCACATTGAGTGGTTTTTGGATACTGAAAACTACTTGAATCTTTGGGATAAATCCCATTTTATCATGGTGTATGATCCTTTCAATGTATTATTGGATTTGGCTTGCTAATATTTTGTTGAGGATAATTGTATCTCTGTTCATCAATGATTTGTTCCATAATTTTCTTCTTTTGTGGTGACTTTTCCTGGTTTAGGATCTGGGTGATACTGGATACATAGAATGAATTTGGAATTGTTGCTTTCTCTGCTGTTTTCTGGAATAACTTGAGAATGATGTGTTAACTCTTCTTTAAATAATTTGTAGAACTCATCTGTGAAGACAACTGGTCCTGGACTTTTGTTTGCTGGGAGTTTTTCTTAATTACTTATGTAATTTTACTACAGGTAATTGGTCTGTTTGTATTTTCTATTTTTTCCTGATTCATTGTGGGAGACTGTACATTTCTAGGAATTTGTCCATTTCTTCTAAGTTGTCCATTTTATTGACATATGATTGTTCATAATATTCTCTTATGATCATTTGTATTTCTGTGATATCAGTGGTAAGTTCTTTTTCGTTTCTGATTTTATTTATTAGGGCCCTCTCTCTTTTTCTTGATGAGTCTGGCTAAAGCTTTATCAGTTTTGCTGGTCTTTTTAAAGAGGCAGATCTTAGTTTCATTGATATTTTCTATTGTTTTCTTACCCTTCATTTCAATTATTTCTGTTCTGATATTTATTTCTTTATTTCTACTAACTTTAGGTTTTTTTCATTTTTCTTTTTCTCATTCTTTTAGGTATAGGTTTAGCTGTTAACTTGAGATTTTTCTTGTTTCCTGAAGGAAGCTTGTATTGCTATTAACTTCCCTCTAAGAACTGCATTTGCAGAGTTCCATAGATTTTGGATTGTTGTGTTATTATTTTTTATTTCCTTTTTGATTTCTTCAAGAAACCACTAGTTGTTTAGTATTGTAATGTTTAGACTTTACATGTTTGTGTGTTTTGCTGTTTATTTCTTGTAGTCAATTTCTAGTCTTAGAGTGTTATGGTCAGAAAAGGTGCTTGGTATGACTTCAGTCTTCATAAAGTTTATTGAGACTTGTTTTGTGGCCTTGCATATGATTTCCCCTGGAGAATGTTCGATGTGTACATTGAAAAGAATGTGTATTCTACTGCTTTGGAATGAAATGTTATATATGTGTAAAAGTCCATCTTATCTAATATGTCATTTAAGGTCAATGCTTCCTTATTTTCTGTCTGGATGATCTGTCCATTGACGTAAATGGGGTGTTAAAGTTTCCTATTACTGTCTTACTGTCAATTTTTCTCTTTATGTTTGTTAATATTTGTTTTATGTATTTAGGTACTCCTATGTTGGATGCATTTACAGTTATTAGATCTCCTTGTTAGATCAATCCCTTTGTCATTATGTAATGACCCTTGGCTCTTGTTACATTCTTTGTTTTAAAGTTTATTTTTTCTGAAAAAAGTATTGCTGCTCTGGCTTTAATTTTATTTACATGGAATACCTTTTACCATCCCCTCACTTTCAGTCTATATGTGTCTTTAGACCTAAAGTGAGTGTCTTGTCGGCAGCATATATATGGGTCTTGTGTTTTTGTTTTGTTTTGTTTTAGCCACTCTATCTCTTGACTGGAGATTTTAGTCCATTTACATTTAACGTTATTATTGATAGGTATGTACTTATTTCCATTTTGTAAGTTGATTTCTGGTTGTTTTTGCTCATTTCTGTTTCTTTCTTCTTTAGTTATCTTCCCTTGTGATTTGATAACAATTTTTAGTGTTATGCTTGGATTCCTTTTTTTTCTTGTATGTGTATCTGTTATAGATTTTTGGTTTGTGGTTACCATGAGGTTTATATATAGTAACCATATATATGCAATTATTTTAAGTTGATGATCTCTTAAGTTGGAACACATTTAACAACCCTGCATTTTTAATTCCCCTGTTCCATGTTTAATGTTTTTGACATCATATTTTATATATTTTTGTATTGTGTATCCCTTTACTACTTACTGTGGATATAGATGATCTTACTTCTTTTGTCTTTTAACCTTCCTACCAGCTTTATAATTGGTTGATCTACTACCTTTACTGTATATTTGCCTTTACCAATAATATTTTTCCTTTTGTAATGATCATATTTCTTTTTTTTTCTTCTTACACATATTCCTTTAGCATTTATTATAAAGCCAGCTTAGGGGTGCTAAACTCTTAGTTTTGCTTGTATGTAAAACTCTTTATCTCTCTTTTAAATATGAATGATAACCTTGCCAGGTTTAATTATTCTTGGCTGTTTTGTTTTTCTTTTTTTTTTTCATCATGTTAAATACATCATGACACTGCCTCTGGTCTGCAGAGTTTCTGCTTAAAAGTCAGCTCATAGTCTTATAGGAATTCCCATGTATATGACTAGTTGCTTTTCCCTTGCTGGTTTTAATAGTCTCTCTTTATCTTTAATTTTTGCCATTTTAATTACAGTGTTTCTTGGTGTGGACCTCTTTGGGTTGATCTTGTTTGGGACTCTGTTCTTCCTGAGGTCTGTTTCCTTTCCCAGGTTAGGGAAGTTTTCAGCAATTTATGTTTTCAAAGATGTTCTCTGCCCCCTTTCTCTCTCTTCTCCTTCTGGGACCCCTATAATGTGAATGTTAGTACTTGATGTTGTCCTAGAGTTCTCTTAAACTGTCCTCATTTTTGAATTATTTTTCTTTTTTCTGTTTAGCTCAAATGATTTCCACAACACTGTCTCCCAGTTTGCTGATTTGTTCCTCTGTGTCATCAAATATACTGTTGATTACTCGGGAATATTTTTTATTTCAGTTATTGTATTCTTCAGCTCTGTTTGTTACTTCTTTATATTTTCTAACTCTTTGTTAAACTCTCACTATATTCATCCATTCTTCTGAGTTCATTGAGCATCTTTTTGATCATTACCTTGGACTCTATTGGGTAGATTGCTTATCTCACTTCTCTTAACTGTTCTTCTGGGGTTTTATCTTTTTTCTTCATCTCAAAAACATTCTATGTTGCCTCATTTTTGCCCAATTCTGTTGTTATTTCTGTGTATCATGTAGGTCAGTTAAATTTCTTGATCTTGGATAAGTGGTCTTATATAGGAGATATCATGTGGGATCAGCAACACACTCCCCTCTGTTCACTAGAGCTATATGCTCTAGGAGTGCTCTTTACAAGCTGTGTGTGCCCTTGTTGTGGTGAAAACAACTACTGTAGAAGTGCTGGGAAGTGTGGCTGGTACCTGATCCAGTTGATTGCTAGCTCCTGTCTCATATAGAGGCTGCGTGCTGCAAGTGGGTGGGGCCATGTCCATGACTAATAATGTAGAAGGAGGACTCCAAAATGGTGCTTGACAGCACCAGTGTCCTCATAGTAGAATGAGCTCCCACAAATGGCTGCCACCAGCATCTATATCCCCAGAGTGATTCCACCTGCCTCCTGCCTCTCCAAGAGGCTCTCAAGATCAGCAAGTGTGTCTGACCCAGGCTCCTTTCAAATTATTGCTTCTGCCCTGGGTCTTAGAGTGTGTGAGATTTTGTGTGAACCTTTAAGAACAGAGTCTCCATCAGATATCTAATTATCAGATTAGATATCTTATCAGATATCTAATTTACAAATATGTTCCCTCATTCCATAAGTTGCCTCTTATGTTGTTAACGATTTTCTTTGCTGTGTAGAAGCATTTTATTTTGATATAATCCCACTTGTTTATCTTCTCTGTGTTGACTTTTCTTTGGTGTGAAATACTAAAATCCTTGCAAAGGAGAATGTCACAGAAGTTACCCTCCATGTTTTCTTTGAGGGGTTTTATTTATGGCTTCATGTTTTACATTCAAACCTTTAATCCATGTTGAGTTGATTTTCATATGTGGGATAAGATAGGAGACTGGTTTCATTCTCTGCATGTGGTTATCTAGTTTTTCCAGCACCACTTAATAAAGAGACTATCATTTTCCTATTATATATTTTGGCTCCTTTATCTAAAATTAATTAAACATATTTGCATGGGTTTATTTCTGGGCTCTTTATTCTGTTCCATTGTCCTATATGTCTGTTTTTTGTCAATACCATGCTCTTTTCATTACTATTACTTTGTATTACAGTTTGAAATCAGGAAATGTGATGCCTCCAGCTTTGTTCTTCATTCTCAGGATTCCTTTGGTATTCAGGGTTCTTTGTATTTCACATTAATTTTAGAATTAGTATTTCTTTTCTGTGAAAAATGACTTTGGAATTTTGATAGACATTGTATTTAATCTGTAGGTCACTTTGGGTAGTATGGACTTTTAAACAATATTAATTCTTTCAATCCCTGAACACAAGATACTTTTCCATTTATATGTATCTTCTTCAATGTCTTTCATCAATGTTTTGTAGTTTTCAATATATAGATCTTTAACCTCCTTGGTTAAATTTATTTCTAAGGATTTTATTTTTTGAAGCTATTAATGGGATTGTTTTCACAATTTCGTTTTTTGGATAGTTTATTTTTAGTGAACAGAGACACCTGATTTTTGTAAGTTGATTTTGTATCCTACAACTTTACTGAATTCATTTATTAGTTCTAACAGGTTTTTGGTGGAATCTAGTTTTCTATGTAAAAGACCATGTCATATGCAAACAGAGAGTTTTGCTTTTTCCTTTCCAATTTGAGTGCCTTTTGTTTCTTTCTTACCTGTATGCTTGACTAAGTCTTCCAGTACTATGTTGATTAAAAGTTGTAAGAGTGGGCATCCTTGTCTTGTTCCTGATTATAAAAAAAAAATAGCATTCATCTTTTCACTGTTGTGTATAATGTTAACTGTAGGATTATCATATATGTCCTTTATTATGTTGAGTTATGTTCCCTCTGTACTCACTTTAAGAGTTTTTGTAATAAAAGCCTGTTGAAGCTTTGTCAAAAGTTTTTTCTGCATTTAGCCAGGTGATATTATTTTCCTTCATTTTGTTAAAGTGTGTGTCACTACTATTGATTTGTGGATGGTGAACCATCTTTACATCCCTGAAATAAACCCCACTTGATCATAGTGTATGATCCTTTTAATTTATTATTTGATTTGCTAATATCTTGTTGTAGATTTTTACATCAATGTTCATCTGGAATATTGGCCTGTAATTTGTGTCTTGTATTATCCTCATCTGGTTTTGGCATCAGTGTAATGCTGGCCTCATAAAATGAGTTTGGAAGTGTTCCCACCTATTCTATTTTTTTTGAAGAGTGTGAGAAGGATTGGTATCAGTTCTTTAAATATTCAGTAACACTCACTAGTGAGGCCATCTGCCCATGGACTTTTCTTTGTTGGGAAGTTTTTGATTACTGATTCAGTCTGTTTACTCATTATTGGTCTGTTCAAATTTTCTATTTCTTCATCATTCAGTCTCAGTAGGTTGTACATTTCTAGGAATTTACCCAGTTCTTCTAAGCTCTCCAATCTTGAGGCAAGTAATTGTTCATAGTGGTCTCTTAGGAACTTTTGTATTTCTGTGGTTATATTTATAATGTCTCCTCTTTGATTTACAGTTTTATTTACTTGAGTCTTCTCTATTTTTTCCTGGTAAATCTAGCTAAAGATTTGCCTATTGTAATTATCTTTAAAAAAAAAAACCCAACTCTCAGTTTTGTTAATCTTTTCTATTGATTTTCTTGTATCCATTTCATTTCTCATTTTGCTCTGATCTTTATTATTTCCTCCTTCTTACTTTGGGCTTAGAATGTTCTTCTCTTTCTAGTTCTTAAACAACAAGTTAGGTTGTTTATTTGAGACCTTACTTTTTTTCTTTCCTCTTAGAACTACTTTTGCTACATCACATAATTTTTGGTATGTTGTGTTTCCATTTTCATTTGTCTAAAGATATTTTTAGATTTCTCCTCTTTTCTTTCTTTGACCCATTAGTTGTTTAGGAACATGTTGTTTAATATCCACATTCTGTAAGTTTTCTGGTTACCATTTTGTATTTCACTTCTAGTTTCATACCATGAACATGTGGCCAGAAAAGATGCTTGATATGATTTCAATGTTCTTAAATTTGCTGACTTGTTTTGTGGCCTAACATATCATCTTGCTCCATATATGCTTAAGAAATTTTGTTTTCTGCTTCTGTTGGATGGAATATTCTGTATATGTTTTTTAGATTTATTTGGTCCAAAGTATAGTGACAATTTAGACCAGTATAAACAATTAGGTCCAGTATTTCCTTATTGATTTTTTTTGTCTGAGTGATCTATCCATTGTTGAAATTGTGGTATTGAAGTCCCCTACTATTACTATATTGCAGTTTATTTCTTTCTTCAGAACTCTTAATAACAGCTTTATATATTTATGTGTCTGGATGTTGTGTGCATAAGTATTTACAACTGTTATATCCTCTTCATGAATTTACCCCTTTATTATTAAATAATTACTTCCTCTGTCTCTTATTACACTCTTTGGTTTTTTTTTTCTGATATAAGTATAGCTACCCATGATTTCTTTTAATTTCCACTTGCATGGCATATATTTTTCTATTCCTTCACTTTTCTTTTTTTGCAGAACACAACCTTTTTTATTGAAGTATAGTTGACTTACAGTATTGTGTTTGTCTTAGGTGGACAACATAGTGATTCAGTGTTTTTGAAAGTTGTATTCCATTATAGGTTATTACAAGATAATGGGAACAATTCCCTGTGCTATATAGTAAATTCTTGCTGCTTATCTATTTTATATATAGAGTTTGTATCTGTTAATCCCATACTCCTCATTTGTCCTTCCCCTGTTCCTTCTCTCCTTTGCTAACCACAAGTGTGTTTTCTAGGTCTTTTAGTCTCTTTCTGTTTCATATATACATTTGTATTATTTTTTAGATTCCATATGTAAGTAATATTATACAGTATTTTTCTTTCTCTGCCTGACTTATTTCACTAAGCATAATATTCTCTAGGTCCATCCATGTTGCTGCAAATGGCAGTATTCCACTCTTGTCTGTGGCTGAGTAGTATTCCATTTTATACATATACCTCATCTTGTTTTTTACCAGATCAAATCCTCTTTATTATAATTATTATAATTTTTCTTTCTCTGTCATAATTCTTGATTACACTTACAACATTTTCACACTAGGCTCAAAAGGATCTGTGTGTTTTTCTTGTTTAACATCAGTAACAAAATAGCAAGACTTTGGACAAACATTTAAGACAAATTCCTGTCATAAAACACAAGAAATATCAATCTCTATTTTCAAATTTCAAGTAAATATTATTCTGAAAGTGGTCCTAGATAACACTTTATTTTAACTTATTATTTTATATTGATCAATAATTGATAAACAATGTTGCATTAGTTTCAGGTGTACAGCCAAGTAATTCAGTTATACTTGTATCTATTCTTTTTCAAATTCTTTCATTTAGATTGTTACATAATACTGAGCAGAGTTCCCTATGCTATACAGTAGATCCTTGTTTGGTTATTCATTTAAAATACAGCAGTGTGTACATGTGAATCCCAAACTCCCTAACTATCCCTCCCCGCAAACTTCCCCCCTGATAACCATAAATTAGTTCTCTAAGAGTGTAAGTCTGTTTCTGTTTTGTAAATAAATTCATTTGTATTTCTTTTTTTTTTTTTTTTTTTAGAATCCACATATAAGCAATATCATACAGTATTTCTCTTTCTCTGTTGGACTTACTTCACTCAGTATGACAATCTCTAGGTCCATCCATGTTGCTGAAAATGGCATTATTTTGTTCATTTTTTATAGTTAGTAGTCCATTGTATATATGTACCACATCTTCTTTATCCATTCTTCTGTCAATGGACATTTAGGTTGCTTCCATGTCTTGGCTATTTTAAACAGCTCTGCAGTGAACATTGGGGTGCAAGTATCCTTTCAGATCATGTTTTTCTCTGGGTATATGCCCGGGAGTGGGATTGAAGCATCATATGATAGCTCTGTTTTTAGTATCTTAAGGAATCTCCATACTGTTTTCCATAGTGGCTGCACCAATTTACATTCCCACCAGCAGTGCAAGAGGGTTCCCCTTTCTCCACACCCTCTCCAGCATTTATTGTTTGTGGACAATTTGATGATAGTCATTCTGACTGGTGTGAGGTGATATCTCACTGTAGTTTTGATTTGCATTTCTCTGATAATTAGCGATGTTGAACATCTTTTCATGAACCTCTCGGCCGTCTGTATGTCTTCTTTGAAGATATGTCTATTTAGGCCTTCTGCCCGCTTTTTGTTGGGTTGTTTGTTTTGATGATATTAAGCCACATGAGTTGTTTGTAAATTTTAGAGGTTAATCCCTTGTCAGTCAAATCATTTGCAAATATTTTGTCCTGTTCTGTTCATTGTCTTTTTGTTTTGTTTATGATTTCCTTTGCTGTGAAAAAGCTTTTGAGTTTAATTAAATCCCATTTGTTTATTTTGTTTTTATTTCCATTATTCTGGGAGATGGATTGAAAAAGATATTGCTATGATTTATGTCCGAGAGTGTTCTGCCTACATTTTCCTCTAAGAGTTTTATAGTGTCTGGTCCCACCTTTATGTCCTTAATGCATTTTGAGTTTATTTTTGTGTATAGTGTTAATTAATGTTCTAATTTCATTTTTTTACACACAACTGTCAAGTTTTCCCAGCACCGTTTATTGAAGATGCTGTCTTTTCTCCATTGTATAGTCTTGCCTTCTTTGCCATAGATTAGTTGACCATAGATGCATGGTTTTATTTCTGTTTTTTCTGGCCTGTTCCATTGATCTATATTTCTATCTTTGTGCCACTACCATACTGTTTTGATGACTATAGCTTTGTAGTATAGTCTGCAGACAGGGTGTCTGATTCTTCCAGCTCCATTTTTCTTTCTAAAGATTGCTTTGGCTATTCAGAGTCTCTTATGTCTCCATACAAATTTTAAGATTTTTTTTCTAGTTCTGTGAGAAATGTCATTGGTATTTTCATAGGGATTGTATTGAATCTGTAGATTGCATCGGGTAGTACAGTCATTTAGACAATATTGATTCTTCCAATCCAAGAAAATCATATATCTTTCCATCTGTTTGTGTCATTTTTGATTTCTTTCATCAGCATTTTATAGTTTTTGGAGTACAGTTCTTTTGTCTCCTAAGGTACGTTATTTGTATATATTTTATGCTTTTTGATGTGATGGTAAATGGAATTGTTTCTTTAATTTCTCTTTCTGATCTTTTGTTGTTAGTGTATAGAAATGCAACAGATTTCTGTGTATTAATTTTGTAACCTGCAACTTTACCAAATACACTGATGAGCTCTAGTAGTCCTGTGGTAGTGTCTTTAGGATTCTCTATGTATAGTATCATGTTATCTGCATACAGTGACAGTTTTACTTCTTCTTTTCCAATTTGGATTCCTTTTATTTCTTTTTCTTCTCTGATTGCCATGGTTAGGGCTTCAACAACTATGTTGAATAAAAGTGGCAAGAGTGGACATCCTTGTCTTTTTCCTGATCTTAGAGGAAATGCTTTTAGTTTTCACCATTGAGTTTGATGTTAGCTGTAAGTTTGCTATATATGGCCTTTATTATGTTGAGGTATGTTCCCTCTAGGCCCACTTTCTGGAAATTTTTATCAAAATGGGTGCTGAATTTTGTCAAAAGGTTTTTTTTCTTCTGTTGAGATGATCATATGGTTTTTATTCTTCATTTTTTTGATGTGGTGTATCACACTGATTGACATGTGGATATTGAAAAATTCTTGCATCCCTGGGATAAATTCCA
Organism: Monodon monoceros; assembly: GCF_005190385.1. Lineage (NCBI taxonomy): Eukaryota > Metazoa > Chordata > Mammalia > Artiodactyla > Monodontidae > Monodon > Monodon monoceros. The sequence continues at coordinate 85,836,160 of NW_021703768.1, read as the reverse complement.
CTCGATCATGGTGTATGATACTTTTAATGTATTGTTGGATTTGGATTGCTAGTATCTTGTGAAGATTTTTGCATGTATGTTCATCAGTGATATTGGCCTGTAATTTTCTTTTGTGGTATCTTTGTCTGGTTTTGGTATCAGAGTGATGGTGGCCTCATAGAATGAGTTTGGGAGTTTTCCTTCTTCTGAAATTTATTGGAGCAGTTTCAGAAGGATAGGTGTTAGCTCTTCTCTAAATGTTTATAGAATTCACCTGTGAAGCCATTTGGTCCTTACATTTGTTTGTTGGGAATTTTTAAATTTCAATTTCATTACTTATGATTCATCTGTTCATATTTTCTATTTCTTCCAGGTTCAGTCATGGGAAATTTTACATTTCTAAGAATTTTTCCATTTCTTCCAGGTTGTCCATTTTATTGGCTTCCAGTTGCTTGTAGAAGTCTCTTATGATCCTTTGTATTTCTGTGGTGTTAGTTGTAACTTCTCCTTTTTCATTTCTAATTTTATTGATTTGAGTCCTCTTCCTTTTTTTCTTGATGAGTCTGGCTAAAGGTTTATCAATTTTGTTTATCTTGTCAAAGTACCAGCCTTTAGTTTCATTAATGTTTGCTATTGTTTTCTTCCTCTCTATTTCATTTATTTCTGCTGTGATCTTTATAAATTGTTTCCTTCTACTAACTTTGAGTTTTGTTTGTTTTTCTTTCTGTAGTTGCTTTAGGTGTAAGGTTAGGTTTTTTATTTGAGATGTTCCTGTCTCCTGAGTTAAGAATTTATTGCTATAAACTTCCCTCTTAGAATTGCTTTTGCTACATCCCATAGGTTTTTGGTCATTTTGCTTTTGTTTCCATTTGTCTCTAGGTGTTTTTTTGATTTCCTCTTTGATTTCTCCCATGATCCATTTCTTGTTTAGTAGCATACCGTATAGCCACCATGTGTTTGTGGTTTTTACAGTTTTTTTCTTGTAGTTCATTTCTAATCTATGGTGTAGTGGTTGGAAAAGATGCTTGATATGATTTATGTTTTCTCAAATTTACCGAGGCTTGCTTTGTGGCCAAGTATGTAATCAATCCTGGAGAACTTAATTGATACACATAGAACATTCCATCCAAAAGCAGCAGAATACACATTCTTCTCATGTGCACATGGAATGTTCTATATGTATCAATTAAGTCCATCTGGTCTAATGTGTCATTTAAGGCCTGTGTTTCCTTATTGATTTTCTGTCTGGATGATCTGTCCATTGATAAAAGTGGGGTGTTAAAGTTCCCCACTATTATTGTGTTATTGTTGATTTCTCCCTTTATGGCTGTTAGTACTTGCCTTATATACTGAGGCGCTCCTATGTTGGGTGCATATATATTTACAATTGTTATATCTTCTTTTTGGATTGGTCCCTTCATGATTATGTAGTGTCCTTCTTTGTCTCTTATAACAGTCTTTATTTTAAAGTCTATTTTGTCTGATATGTGTGTGTTGCTACTTTAGCTTTCTTTTTATTTCCATTTGCATGGAATACCTTCTTCCATCCCTTCACTTTCAGTCTGTATGTGTCCCTATGTCTGAAGTGGGTCTCTTGTAGACAGCATATATATGGGTCTTGTTTTTGTATCTATTCAGCCAGTCTATGTCTTTTGGCTGGAGCATTTAATCACTTTAAATTTAAGGTAATTATTGATATGTATGTTCTTATTGTCATTTTTTAATTGTTTGGGGTTTGTTTTTATAGGTCTTTTTTCTTGCCTTCCTCTCTTGCTCTCTTCTCTTGTGGTTTGATGACCATCTTTAGTGTTGTATTTGGTTTGCTTTTTCTTTTTGTGTGCGTGTATCTATTGTAGTTCTTCGGTTTGCTGTTCCCATGAGGTTTTGATATAGCAGTCTATATATGTACAGTGTTGTTTTAAGTTGCTGGTCTCTTTCCTGACTAGAGAAGCTCCTTTAGCATTTGTTGCAAAGCTAGTCTGGTGGTGCTGAATTGTCTTAGCTTTTGTTTGTTTGTGAAGCTTTTGCTTTTTCTGTCAAAACTGAATGAAAGCCTTGCTGTGTTGAGTATTCTTGGTTGTAGATTCTTCCCTTTCATCACTTTAAATATATTGTGCCACTCGCTTCTGGCCTGAAGAGTTTCAGCTGAGAAATCAGTTGATAACCTTTTAGGAGTTCCCTTCTATGTTGTCATTTTTCCCTTGTTGCTTTTAATTATTATTGTGTTTAATTTTTTTCAGTTTGATTATTATGTGTCTCAGCATATTCCTCCTTGGGTTTATCCTGTATGGGACTTCTGTGCTTCCTAGACTTGGGTGACTGTTTCTTTCCCATGTTAGGGAAATTTTCAACAATTATCTCTTCAAATATTTTTTCAGGTCCTTTCTCTCTCTCTTCTCCTTCTGAGACCCCTATAATGTGATTGTTGGTGCATTTAATGTTGTCCTGAGGTCGCTTAGACTGTCCTCATTTTTTTTCATTCTTTTTTCTTTATTATGTTCCATGGCAGTGATGTCCACCATTCTGTCTTCTAGGTCACTTATCTGTTCTTCTGCTTCAGTTATTCTACTATTGATTCCTTCTAGTGTATTTTTTCATTTCAGTTGTATTGTTCATCTGTGTTTGTTTGTTCTTTAGTTCTTCTAAGTCTTTCATAAACATTTCTTGAACCTTCACAATCCTTGCCTCCATTCTTTTTCCAAGATCCTGGATCATCTTCACTATCATTATTCTGAATTCTTTTTCTGGAAGGTTGCCTATCTCTACTTCACTTAGTTGTTTTTCTGGCATTTTATCTTGTTCATTCATCTGGCATATATTCCTTTGCTATTTCATTTTGTCTAACTTTCTGTGATTGTGGTTTCCATTCTGCAGGCTGCAGGATTCTAGTTCTGCTTGCTTCTGCAGTCTGCCCTCTGGTGGATGAAGCTATCTATCAGGCTTCTGCAAGCTTCTTGATAGGAGGGACTGGTGGTGGGTGGAGCTGAGTCTTGTCCATCTTGTGGGCAGGGCCATGTTCAGTAAAACTTTAATCTCCTTGTCCATTGATGGATGGGGTTGTGTTCCCACCCTGGTATTAGTTTGACCTGAGGTGACCCAGCACAGGAGCCTACAGGCTGTTTGGTGGGGTTAATGATGGCCTCCAGGAGGGGTCATGCCAGTGAGTACTTCCCAGTACTGCTGCTACCAGTGTCTTTGTCTCCACAGTGAACCACAACCAAACCCTGCCTCTGTAGGAGACCCTCCAGTAGTAGCAGGTAGGTCTGGCCCAGTCCCTTAATGAGGTCACTGCATTTTTCCCCTGGGTCCTGGTGCACACGAGACTTTGTATGCACCCTCCAAGAGTAGAGTTTCTGTTTCCCACAGTCCTGTGGAAATCCTGAGATCAAAGCCCTCTGGCCTTCAAGGACAGATTCTCTGGGACTCCTCCTCCCATTGCCAGACACCCAGTCTGGGAAGCCTGATGGGTGGGGCTTAGAACATTCACTCCTGTAGGATAACTTCTGTGGTATAATTGTTTTCCAGTTTGTGTGTCGCCCACCTGGCTGGTATGGAATTTGATTTTGTTGTGACTGCGCCCCTCCTACCATCTTCTTCTTTGTATTTGGATGTAGGGTATCTTTTTTTTAGTAGGTTTCAGCCTTTTTTAGTCAATGGTTGTTCAGCAGACAGTTGTGATTTTGGTGTTTTCATAAGAAGGGGGTGAGCTCACATCCTTCTACTCCTCCATTCCTTCACTTTCAATTTCTGTGTCCTTAAGCTAAGATGAATCTCTTATAGGCAGAATATAGTTGATAATCCATTCAGCCACTCTATATCTTTTGAGTGGAGAATTTAGTTTATTTATATTTAAAGTAATTATTGATAGGTATAGATTTACTATTACCATTTGTTAATTTTTCCCTGGATGTTTTCTACTTCTATTCTTCCTCCCTTGCTCTATTCCTTTGTGATTTGACAGTTTTTTGAAGCATTATGCTTTAATTCCTTTATTTTTATCTTTTAGGTGTCTAATATAGATTTTTGCTTTGTGATTACTATGAAACTTAAAATAGCCTATTTTAAGTTGATAACAGTTTAACTTTGAATACCTACAAAAGTGCTACATTTTTACACCTTCCTCCCACATTTTGTTTTTGTTATCAACATTTACATCTTTTTATACTGTATAATCATTAACAAATTATTGAAGTTATAGTTATTTTTTATACTTTTGTCTTTTAACCTTTTACTAGAGCTATAAGTGATATAGCCACCATCACTGCAATTTTTGAATTTCTGAATCTAACTATATCTTTACCAGTGAGTTTTCCACTTTCATATTGTAAGGTTGGATCTTAACAAACAGCACCACAAAACAGAGGAAAGCTTCAAGTGAGCTTTATTAGGGAGCGCTCCCAGGCGAGGTTCACTGGTCCTAGAGAAGGGGGCCAGAGAAGTCGCACCCGGGCGAGGGTTGGGCAAGACTTTATAGGGGAAGAAGGGAAAGGGGTGTGGTGAATCTGGGAGGGCACAGGGTATTCCTTATTTGGTGGTCTTTTCGGGTATCCTGGGGGACCATTAGTCCCGCCCCTTGAAAGGCGGGAAGGCTGGGCTGGGTTCAAAGTCCCCAGGTCAGTTCCTGGAACTGGGTTGTCTGGAATGTCTCCAGGGCAGTTTCTGGAACTGGGTGGTCCAGAGAATTTCGATCTGATGCAACCTGTGAATCTGATTGTGTTCCCCTGCCTCAGGCCAGTTGGCCTTACACATACGTTTTCATATTAAGAATTAGTGTCCTTTAATTTCTGCTTGAAGAACTCCCATTAACATTACTTGCAAAGCTGGTCTGTTGGTGATGAACTCTTTCAGCTTTTGTCTGTCTGGAAAACTCTTTATCTCTCCTTCAAGTCTTAAAGGTTACCTTTGCTGGGTAGAGTATTCTTGGTTGGTCACTTTTTGTTTCAACACTTTGGATTTATCATTCCACTCCCTTCTGTCCGGCAAAGTTTTTGCTGAAAAATCATCCTTCCCTTGCATGTAACAAATTGTTTTTCTCTTGCTGCTTCTAAGATTCTGTGTCTTTAATTTTTTTTAATTCATTTTTATTAATTTATTTTTTAACATCTTTATTGGAGTATAATTGCTTTACAATGGTGTGTTAGTTTTTGCTTTATAACAAAGTGAATAGGGAGGTTGTGTCTTTAACTTTTGACAATTTTAATTATAATGTCTTCGTGTGGGCCTTATTGGATTCATCTTAGATGGGCCTTTCCTGTATTGGATGTCTGTTTTTTTGTTTGTTTGTTTTTTCCTCCAGGTTAGGGAAATTTTCAGCCATTAGTTCTTTGAATAGTTTTCTGCCCCATTATCTCTCTCCTCCTCCTCCTAGAAACCCTATAATGTGCATATTGGTCTTGTTTGTGGTATGCCATATGCCCTTTATGCTATCTTCACTCTTTTTCATTCTTTTTTCTTTCCCTCTTCTGACTGGATGACCTCCACTGCCCTGTTTTGAGTTAAATGATCTTTTCTTCCTCTTGATCTAGTCTGTTGTTGAATCCACTATTGGATTTTTCAGTTCAGTTATATTCTTCAGCTCTGTGATTTCTTTGGTTTCTTTTATATTTTCTATCTCTGTTGAAATTTTCACTTTGTTCATTCATTGTTTGCCTGACCACAGTGAGCATCTTTATGACCGTTAATTTGAACTCTCTTCATGTAAATCACTTAATCTCCAATTCATTAAGGTTAGTTCCTATAGATTTATTTTGTGCCTTATATTCCCCAGTTCCTTCATTTTCCTTGACTCTCTGTGTAGGTTTCTGTGCATTAGATAAGGCAGCCCCCATTCCCAGTCTTGACAGACTGGTATCTTATAGTATATGAAACTTGTTAGTTAACCCAGTTCAAACTCCTAGTTGCTTCTCAAACCTTTTTGATTTTCCAAGCCTCTACCCTTGTTCTTAGTGGCTCCCAGTAGTTGAAGTGTGTCAAGATCTGTCAGTATCCCAAAGGGGAGGGTTGCAATCAGCACCTAGATGCAGACTGATTAGAACTTGAATCATTAAGTTTGGAAACTATATAATTAAGCCCTTTCTAGGGAGAAACTAGGATATGGGAGTTTTGCCTGCTATTTCCGTGCTAGTTCCTGGTGTATAGCTATGGGAGGTACTGCATACCAGTTAACAACTGCTTCTTTGTTTGATAATGCCCTGTGAGACTTGTGAATGTAAGCCTCATTGCCTTTCAGAGCAGGTGATTTTGAAGATTTAGCTTTTATTGGCAACTGTAAAGGTTGAAGTGCTAGATGTGTGGACAAGCTTCTTCCAGGGAAACACTGGTAACTTGGTTTTATTGTTCATGTGAGCCAGAGAGAGAAGGCAGAGGAAGTGCCCAGAAGCTCTCTAGGACTCTAGGGAGAATTGCAGTCAGCCTGTGGAAGCCGGACTCTCAGGAAGCAACTTATAAAGCATGCAGTCAAACCCCTTCCAGGAAAAAATGGGGGATGGGCATTTTTGTCTTCTCCCTCTGACCTGAGCTCAAGTGAGAGAGCCATGGTGAGTACTCATGTATCCATTAAGAGCGGCTTCTGTGGAACTCAGAATATAAGCCCTGTTGGCTTTTAGAGCCTGGTGTTTTGGGATCCCACTTCTCTGGTGGAAGTCTTAAAAGTTGGGGTACATGATGTGTGGTCCAAGCCTTTCACTCCTCTGGGATAAACTGAGAGTTAGAGTGTCTCTCCTGATTTAATGGTATTGTGCCAGGTTTAGGGTTTATTGTCAGAGTGTGTCTCAGCCTTTCCCACCCATTTCAATGTGATATTTTCTCATTTACCCAGGGTGGGGGAGATACTCAGCTAATTTTTCGGCTTTCTCTCAGAAGGAATTGCTCTGTTTGTACCTGTATATTTGGTGTGTCCATGGGAAGAGGGAAGTTCAGAAGCCTCCTTTGTATCCATCTGGTCCTTCCATTAGAATTCCTATTTGTTTATTACTTGACGTTGATTAGTTGTCATGATGGAATGTTTGTAAATAAACCTACTTTCGTATGTTTAAGTGACTAACAACTTATGGCACATAGTGTATACAGCCAACTGTGTGCTGGACATTGGAGATAGGGAAATATGAAACAAGGTCCTTGACCTCAAGTAATTATTGGGAGCTATATACATAGATTTGCAATATATCATAATTAATGTTACAGTAGAACAGTGCCTAAGAATGCACAAAGATGATATTCCTAACTGTGACAAGGGGTAGGAGGCACCACAGAAATCTTTATGGAGAAAATAACATTTGACCTCACTTGGGAAATGCAGTCGGTGAACTCTAAGGAATTGTAGACAACATAGTGAGTGCAAAGCATAGAACTGAAAAAAAGGATGGAACACAGAGAACAGAAATATTTCAAGACTGGAGCATTGCATGTATATTGGAGAGTGATGGGGAATGGACAGAAAAGGTAAGAGTCCTATAATGATGTCTATGTTGTACTGAAGAGTTCCTACTTTAGCACAGAGGCAATGTGGGATTATGAAAGTACTTTAACCTTGTGGCAATGCCACCCATTTCTAGCCCCAGTTCAATAAAAGCAGTAGGCTTTCCTGATTGCCAGGTCAATTCTCAGATGCTGTCAAGAGAGCAAATTCACTTTTCTCCCTGTATCCTCTTTTAAGAGTCAGTCCTTGTTGAAATAACAGGAAATAGAGGAGGCAAAGCAAGCTCTAATTCTCTCAATGATTTACACTGATCTAGGACAGGATGAGTGGCAGAAGCAAGCCTATAGTTCTGCACACCTTCTCAAACATGCATGCTTCAATGTACATTTTTATAGGAAACCAAAAAATAATAATTATCTCTTTTGACTCCACCCATGTTTCCTTATAGTGCTTCCCACTCATAAAATAATCTTTAAAATCAGTTTCAGGCATACTGGCATGTTAGTGAGAATAGTCATTTTAGGGAAGGCAATGTTATCCATGTAAAACAAATAAATAAATAATACTAGTTGCTACTTGTGATTATGATTTACACAGAAAGGGAAAGGATGAAGATAGGTAGAACAAGGCATTAGCTTGGGAACAATATACAGAAGAGTCAAGAAAAAAAATTGATGAAGGGACTTGTATGGAAGAGAAAGATACCAAATTTCTCAAACATAGGTAAAAAGTAGATAAAGAATATTAATAAAATTTGGTGTTTAAATGTTAATATTTTCTGAATAAGCAGTAATTTATTTCTTCTTTGGAAAATTTAGAAAGTATTTTATAGCATCATAAAACTCACTTATCTTATCATCTATAGAAAACCTTGTGAATACTTGATGAATTTCTCCTTAAATTTTTTCTAATCCCCTATTTTAAAACTTGTTTTCTCTATTTGAGATGATTTTTTAAAGTTGTAAACCATGTACATTTATGAGAGCAGGTCTCTCTTTTTTCAGTTCTTGCTTATCAATGGGAATGTCTAAAGCTGTGGAAGTGACCTTGGCCAAACACTGAGAATGAAACTTCTGGAATGTTCACATAGTCACTGATGAGGGTGTTTTTCTGTATATCTGAAGCAGTGAACCAGGAAGTACAAGGCTCTCAGCATTGTTGAAAGTATGCATAAAGATTCATAATAGGCAACTGGTGCCTGATTTGGTGTCCACACGTAGCCATGTGACCAGCTCTCTTTTAAAACTCTGCACTCTAAGAACCAAGCAGGCTTCCCCAGTGGAATGACTTGCAACTGAAGGGAAAAGTGAATCCATGTAAACCATGCAAAGAAGAAGCTTGTGCCTAGCCTCTCAAATGTTCACCTAATGTGTATATTTATTATGAACTGAATTGTGCATCCCCACAGTTCATATGTTGAAGTCCTAACCCTCAATACCCCAGAATGTGACTGTATTTGGAGACAGAGCCTTTAAAGATGTCATTAACATTAAATTAGATTATAAGAATGGACCCTAATCCAATAAGACCAATGTAAGGACGTAAGAAGTAGAATAGACACCAGGGTTGTGTGCACACAGAGAAAAAGCCACATGAATACATCCAGAGAATACAGCCATTGTCAAGGCAAGGAAAGAGATTTCAGGAAAAACAAATTTTGCCTGCACTTTGATCTTGGACTTCCTACTTCCAGAACTGTGAGAAAATACATTTCTATAGTTTGTCACCTAGTCTATGATGTTTTGTTTTGGCAGCCATAGAAACATAATACAATATTATTCTTTTTTTTAATATTTAGAATTTTTGTTTTTACAATATTATTCTTGCTATTGCTTCATTGTATCCTTTGTAATGAACTTTACATGAATATAACTTGTTGTTGAGCTGCCTGAGTCCTTAAAGTGAGTCACTAAACTAGTGGGAGTGATGGGATCCTGAGTAGTATATTTTCCACTTTTTTTGTAATAAGCCTTTTGGTACATTATGTATATGTTTTCATTATATTCGATCATATGGCTGTGACAAAATACATTTAACTCTTCTCCTGTTCATGAAATTTAAAAATTTATCCAGTCTTTTACCATGGTAAATGACACTCTGAATAGATTTAGAAATGTCTTAATTCACATTTTTGATTATTTTCTTAAGGTACGGTTCTAGATTTTTATTCTATGGATCAAAGAATACACATATATTAAGGATCTTGGAACACATAGAGTTTCTTATCTATTGTTAATTAACAGGTGTATCAGTAATAAGTGATCATGTACATTGACTACTAACAAGGTTAGACCCTTATTTTTGAACCAGTACCAGCAAGTATGTAGTAGTACCTTTTTTTTTACTAACCAAATATCTGTTCTTTGATCCATCACATTTTTCTATCATTTTCCTTTTGTCTCATTTTAAAATATTTAATTTTGTGCTTCCCTGGTAGCACAGTGGTTGAGGGTCTGCCTGCCAATGCAGGGGACATGGGTTCGTGCCCCTGTCCAGGAAGATCCCACATGCTGTGGAGTGGCTAGGCCCGTGAGCCATGGCTGCTGAGCCTACGGGTCCGGAGCCTGTGCTCTGCAACGGGAGAGGCCACACAACAGTGAGAGGCCCACATACCACACACACACACACACACTATATATATATATATATATATATATATATATATAATTTTGCTGTATTGTAGACAGCTTTTTATGCTAAAATGTATATTTTATTGAAAAACTATTTTGAATGCATAAATATATTAGCTTTGCTAAATTCTGTTCCATAAATATTACATAAATTTGCATTGCCAGATGTTCCATTTACAGGGATTTTTTTCTCAATGCCTTTTCCCTAAACTCCTTCCTTATTTTTCATTGTGATTATTTGCCTCTTTGCTGTTCCTTGATTTTAAATTCCACTTGACATATCTGAAGTCTTTCAAAAATCCTCTGCATCCAAACATCACATGACATTGTAGCTGTACTATTTCCTCCAATCTTTTACTTTCTAGGAACTTTCAATTTTATATTTCTCTATCTAGTCTCATTCTATTCTTCATAAATACTAATATCAGTTTTACTCAGTAGGTAGGTAAGTAGATATACAGATAGATATTGAGACTTGGACAAAAGAAAGAAAGAGACTCAGTATAATATGTGATGGACATAGCCTTTAATTAAATATTTAACTCCCTTTTTAGATTCTGTGTTTACATAGTGAAACACCCCTTATATATCAAAAATATCCCTAATTTTTCACAGAAAGTGCACATGGAAAAGCATGTCACTTTTAAAAAATCAACATCCTTATATTATGATTAAAAGTCATTAAAGAGAAAAAAATTAGTGCAAACAAGGAAACATTATTTTAGTTGTCACAGTTTTATAACTAAACACATTAAACTGTTTCTTTCCCACTTTTAATTTATAATTGTTTATGAATATAGACTTAGTGAACATTTGTTCTATGTAAAAATGTACCATTCATTTTTCCTGTAACATTTTAAAATACAAACTCCCATCTTCAGTGTACTGTTAAGATCATTTGACCTGGATACTACAAACATCTAAATCAAAGCCTCAGTCTTTTTAGACACAATAATAAATATGATGAAATCAGAAAAGAAACGTTGTAAAACAAAAGTTAAATTAATATTGTTAGGTCACAGAAATGTATCTTCAAATCTTTCTGTGGGTATATGAAAGAAGGAAAACCAATTTTTTTAATCAATTGCGTTAAAACAACCAAATTAAATGTCAGAAATGAATGCTTGGCTTCCATTAAATTAGCTCTCTTTTTATCTATATAGCAAATAGAAAAGAAACTTAGTTATTATTAGATATTGAAACCATTAGCATTTATGGCAGAATTTATTTTTAAAATCTATTACATTTTTAGGATTTAGTATTTATTTATAACTACTAATATTGAATTACTAAAGTGAAGCCAATAATAAAAAAATCCACCTAAAATAAAAGAGAGGTATTGATTATTTCCAGAACTTAGAGGTTTGATATATTTGAGTCAACTTATGAAGTGTCATTATTTTTTTTTTCATCCTTTCTGGCTATATATCAAAACTGTGGCATTTTCTACATTTTGCCATGATATCTCTTTAACAGACTGGGGATAATTTAGGGGTATTGTAGAAGCATAATTGAAGACAGTATATTTTATTTTCTGTATATATGAAGAGCAAATGCTTTAGTAAATGGGCAGACTCTTATACTTTCAACTAAAACATATTTAGATTACTTAAATACTAAATAAAATAGATATAAAATAACTTCTAAATTTAAAGTAGGCTCTGGGTTGTAATAGTAAAAGTTTATTTTTATTCCCCCTATGAATTTATTCAACAACTATTTATTGTCCATGATATTTGAGCAATACTTTAGATCCTAAATATAAAAAGGTGAATTAAAAATACAGTCTTCAACTTAGAGAGCTATCATTGCTGGTGAAAGTTGAAGCATTGCCTTCTTCATGTATAGTATCTGTCAGCTTCTACTCATGATCCCTCTTTTTGTCTTTCTCTCTCACTTTTACCTGCACAAATATCCTAGTTGGCAAAATTTCATAAAAGAGCATGAGACTAATTTTTAAAGAGAAATGTAGGCAATGTTTGCAATGAAAAGTATAATTAAATGACTTTGAAGCCATTTATATTGATTAAACTACACAGGTCCATTATTAATCAACTAGTTGCTGTTTATTGGAACATTATATCTCCTAGGGATAAAAATCTCTTCATTATTACTGAGTTGAAATATAAAGAGTTGAAATTTTGGCATTTTGCCTATAATCTACAAACTATCAGTGGTTGTGACCATGATTATTTTCCACATTTAAGAAAAGTTAATGCAGAACAAATTTTTACATTTTTACTCAGGGAAATATTTGGCAGCTGATGAGAAGAATGTATAAGTGAGAAATCAGATATAAAGTTGAATGCTTCAGAAGATCAGGTCATTATAGCCAAAATAAAATTAAAAGAAGAAAGATGTAGTTACTTAACTTCCTTTGAGAAAATAGTCACCTTCTGTTGTTATTGTGTTCCTGCTTCTAAACGTGTATATTAATTACACCAACTCTTTGAGTGATATTCCCTAGTGATTATGTACTTTTCAACACAGGCAAAAATTGGTAATGTGTGTTCACATATTATCTGTATACTCTTCGTGTGAAGGTATCAAAGATGTCTTGATGTGTACTTGATCTCATTGTACTTATATGAGTTAGATTCTTTTCTACCATAAATTACAAATAGAGTCTTCCTAGTACCCAACGATTTTTTTCTGTTGGTTCTACCACCACATTTGTACAAAAATCTGTGTTAGAGTTCTCCAGAGAAACAGAACTAATGAGATGTGTGTATATATGTATGTATGCGTGTGTGTGTGTGTGTGTGTGTGTGTGTGTGTGTGTGTATAGTGGGCTTATATATTTGTGGGGGTTGGCAAGTCTAAAATTTTCAGGGCCAACTGGCAGGCTAGAGCTCCAGGGGAGAGTTGATGTTGTAGCTCAGCCCCGGTGGCAGAATTCCTTCTTTCTCAGAAGAGGTCACTCTTTGTTCTAGTAAAGTCATCAACTGATTGGATAAGGCCTACCCCCATTATAGAGGATAATCTGCTTTACTCAAAGTGTTTTGATTTAAATGTTAATCTCATCTAAAAAATATCTTCAGAGTGGCACTTAGACTGGTTTTTGACCTAGTATCAGGGTATGGTGGCCTGGCCAAGTTGACACACACACACTCACAGTGGCTGAGCGATCTCCTAACTTCTGGTTTTCAAATGCAAAGGGAGAAATGAAAACCATTTTGGTGAAGTAATTATATTCATTCAGTAAACTTTCTTTGTTAGGAGAGAGAATGAGCCATTGGTTTCTTTAGTTAGAATATTCATGGAGAAAATATTTGCAACAATGAAAAAAACACAAAAATACACAATTTATTTTTTCTTCATGGATTTATTACTAACAATTCATAACTTACTCATAACTCAGAAAGATGTTAGCCAAAATTCACATTTTTAGAGTGTATTTCCCAGGCTACAGTCTTAACTTACATGGTTTTGCTTATCTATTAACACTAAAATATCCATTGGGCCTAGAATGGTGTGACAAACAGTAAATACTTTTAATTTGTTTTAAGAACAAAAGTAGGAATTAATCAAAGTATAAGTAAATGAATGCAGCACTATTCAAGCGTACATTCTTGTTTTGAGTCCCCACAGTGTTATATAATTATGGAAATTAGTAATCTGCTGTCCATCACTTTCTCTCATATTTTCAAGTTTTATATTAATTGCTGTACCACTTCTGTATACTTAGAGTATATCTTATTTGATTAATTTTCTCCAAATTCTTGTTCCTTTTGTTCCATTTTCCCAGATAAGAAAAATGAACCTTTCCTGATGCTTTTCAAGTAAAACCTACTACCTCAATTGATTCTAAAATACACTTTATATAAACGGAAACAAATGGAGTAGTTAAGCAAAAACATGGGCCCCTTCTTTAAGTATACAGTAGATATTTTAACAGCTTTCAAATACTCAGTTACTGTGTTAACTATGACTTGTGGCCAGAGAAAAAAGAAATGCGAACAAACATCTAGTCTGATGAAAGCTATTTCTATTCATTAAGAAATCCTCTGAAATGTTTTTCCCTGAGACCAGTGTACTCCTGACCGTACGGCTAACAAATTGTATATTCCTTACCATTTATTTTCATGAACTTAATTGACTATTTTAGGAAAGAAATGGCCCTTTATGATAACAACAAGATAAAAGCTGGTAATTGACTGAAATGCTTGAGTACAGCTAGCTAAAACCACTTTCGACTAATGGAGACCTGAATGAAAGGCCTGAAAATTTCAGCCAATTGCAGAGAAGGTTACAAGATTTTTGAATCTTATGAAAAAATGTTTTGATGATGCATCAACATGAAAAAGGTATGAAAGAAAAGAGAAAAGATCATATCAAAAATTGTTTTGTAAAGCAACTGATTATCATGCGCCACGCATGATGTATTATGGAAAATTGATATTATTTTAAAAGATTTTTTTTCAGTATTATTATGCTGTCAACACAAGTTTATTTCATGTAAATAAGGCCAAGAGGATTTATTAATATTTTCAGAACATGGTAAAAACAATATTCTATTAAACACAGGATTGATAATCTAAATTAAACAATTACAGATTTTTTAAACAGTCATAAATTATTCAAGATTTTATATTTAATGGCTCAAAAGTAATAGATAACTCTAAATTTAACTTAAGTCATTTTATCTATATAAAATAATTTTAAAATGCCCAAATTTCTGTGCATGTCATTACTTTACATGATTTAATTTACTTATATTAATATATTTATATCTAAACATATTACGGCTAATATAGTCTCTCACTAAGCATAATATATTTTTAATGGTTTATAGCTATTGATGGTTTTATTTTCTGTCTATTCATTTAACAAGGACCTTATCTTTTTACTGTTTTCATAAATTGAGGGAGTACCCAACTCAGAGTCCTGCTACAAAAATCACTCAAAGGTACACATTAACTCATACTTCTGCTAATTGTTTTAAATGGACACTCTTAATGGATCATAAGAAATTGTAATATTTGATTTGTTTTGCTCATCTTTGTTTCTTATTTTTAAAAAAATTTAAGTGAGGGTATGTTGCTTTATTAACAAAAAAAAGGATTTTAAAAAATGTATATGATTGTGAAGAAAGTTCTAGGAAAAGTGTAGCAATAGAAAATAAAATATTAAATGCCTGTTGATTTAATGCATCCTTAAAATTGTAGATAAAAAACTGCTTTTTGTAACTAATTGGATGTTCCTTCTCTAGACCCTGAGGATATAATTCATATACCAAAAAAGTAGAAAGCACTGAATACTTTATCATTATCTATGAACTTATTTTCCTTTCAACTTTGGCAAATTAGACTAAAGAATCTACATCCAATAACAACGTATGCTCCCCTTTACTATTTTTAAAAACAGATCACTACGAAGACACAGACTTCCTGTTTTCTTGAAATTTGCCATTTTCCTGTTAATTGTAAAATCCAGTGGATTTTTTAACCCCACTTTAAGACAATTTTACAGCACTTTATACTACTGATCATACAACTTTTGTAGATTATCCTCTTCTGGCAGTTGGGAATAATCCTATTGTTACACAATTTCAATGACCTTTTCTTTATTGTGTTTTCACAGTAGGTATAGATAATGCTTTCACTTCTTCCTTGATAGTGATTAATGCATAAGTTCCCTTATGTCCAGATAATCTGTTTGTTTCTTTTGTTTTTTTTTTTTTTTTGTCTTTTCTATCGGAGAGCTTATTGACTCTGTTTCAACTATTACCTTAAAGTGAATGGTTCTCCTTTTATACCACAAGCCTCCCAAGTTCTATATCAGTTGCCTACTAAAAAACCCCACAAATGCGTATTTTCATTTTCACAAGTAATCTACAAAAATAACCTCATATTTTCCCTTCCAAAACAACTCAGTGATTCTATTAATCCATGAAATCTGATTTATCTTCAATTCTTGAGCCCCAATATTTTTTGGTCATTTAAAATAAATTTCATCAGTAAGATGCCACGTCTCTCCTTTCAAGTATTAGTCTTTTTGACAAGTGTTAGTTCCACCCTACACCCTCTACTCTTTCTCCCATGTTTTCTCCAGTGAGGAAACAGCTTGAGAAAGATAAAACTCATTTAAAATTACTGTATATGTAGTTTCTAATACATTATCTATGATAAATGTGAAATTTGATAGGGCAAGTATTAAGATGTCTTAAATACATGGCTGTAAATATTATAAAATTAATAAAGCTATGCAAATAGTAAGGTTATGAGATGATAAGAACATGAACTAGGTGGATAACAATACAAGGAAGAAGAAATGAATTTAAAGAAATTAAGAAGACAGAATTAGTAGAGTTATTTAACTGAGTTTAGTAAAGTGCCTCAAAGGAAGTTGTATCTGAAATTTTCTTATCCCTATGGATAAATCAAAATAGAGTTTCAAAAAATTGTTTAGCCCATAGGAAGGCAGGAAAAATAAAGAAATAAAATACAGAAAGAACAAACAGAAAATGAAAACCAGACTTAAGCTCAAATAGATCAATGTTACATTGATCACAATACAACAATTAAAAGACAGATAATGGCAGAGGAGATCCCAAAAACATGTCTCAAAAATATGCTGTCCATAGGAAAATCACTTCAAGTATAATGATATAGATAAGATTAAAAAATATATCATACAAATATTAAATCAATCAGAAGAGGCTCTATTCATATCAGGTGAGGTAGACTTCAGAACTAAGACTTAGGGACATTATATAATAAAAAGTATTTAAAGAAGAATGATTCTAATTCTACATAATCTCTTCCAGAAAATTCAAGAGGGGGAAGAGATTCATTTTTTTTGTTAGTATTACTCTGTACCAAAACCAGACAAAAATAGAACAAAAAGAGAAAATCACAGATTTACCTCTCTTGAATACAGATCAATATCTCACATGCAAAAATCTTTAATAGGAAATAACAATTAATAATTATATATCATAATTGAGTAGGGTTTGTTTCAGTGATGCAAGTCTGGTTAAATATTCAAGAATCAGTTAATATAACCCACCATATTAACAGGATAAAGAAGCAAACTCATATGATCATATCAGCCGATGGAGTAAAAACAATGCAGAAAAAACAAAATTCACCACCCACACAGGTAAAAACCTTCAGAAAAATAGGAAACGGGGGAGGCATTCTCAATGTGATAAGTAGCAACTACAGCACACCTACAGTTAAACTTAAACTTAGTGATAAAAGACTGAATGCTTTCCCACTAAGGTCAGTCCTAAGACAAGGCGGGCTGCCATTATCACTCTTATTTAGTGTAGTTCATTAAGGCAAGAATCAGAAACAAAAGGCATGCAGATTGAAAAGAAATAAATAATACTGTCCTTATTTGCAGATGGTATATTTGTCTAAACAGAAAATCACACAGAATCTATAAAAACAAACTCCTATAATTAACAAGTGAATTCAGCAAAGTTATTGGTTTCAAGATAAACCTAGAAAAATTAATTTCATTCAGTATGCTACCAATGAATATATGGGCACTGAAATACCTTGTATAATCCTAAAAAGTAAAATAACTAGATGTATATCTAACAAAACTGGTACAGGACATGTATGCTGAAAACTACACATGATGACAAAAGAAATCAAAGTATATCTAAATAAATGGAGAGATATATATACCATGTTCATAGATTAGAAAACTCAACATAGTAAAGATGTCAACTTACCCATTTTTATATATGTTTAACAGAATTCCTATAAATATTTCAGCAAGACATTTTGGAGCTATAGACAAAATTATTCTAAAATTTGTATGAAACGTCAAAGAAACTAAAATATTTAAATCAATTTTGAAATAGAAGTATAAAGTTAGAGGAATCAGTCTACCCAGTTTTAAAGGATTATTATATAGCTAAAGTAATAAAGAATGTGTAGTATTGGTGGAGTTATAGAAACACAGATCAATAGTACAGAATAGAAAACCCAGAAATAGACACCCACCAATATTCCCAATTGATTTTTTGGACACAGGATAAAAGGCAATTTAATGGAGGAAACAGCCTTTTCAATAAATGTTGAGGGAAAAATTGGACATCCATAGGCAAAAAAATGACCCTCAACCTGTCTCACACATTATAAAACACTTAAAATAGCCATGTACTTAAATGTCACATAGTTTTACATTTTGAAAAAATTAACAAAACCTTGGGATCTAGGACCGGGCAAAGAATACTTAAAATTGACCACTAAAGCACAATCCATAAAAGGAAAAATTGGACTTCTTTGAAATTAAGAACTTTTATTCCGTTAAAGAACCTGATAAGTGATTGAAAATTTTATCTACAGACTTGGAGAAACCATATGCAAACCACATATCCAACAAAGGACTAGATCTAGAATATGTAAAGAACTCTCAAACACAACATTTTTTTAAAAAAAACATACAAAATTGGCAAAAGACACAAATAAACATTTTACAGCAGGGGATTTACAGATGGCAAGTAAGTGCATGAAAGATTTTCAACATCCTTAGCCATTAGTGAATACAGATTAAAGCCACAGTAAGATACACACCTATCATAATAGCTAACTAAAAAGTAGTGATAACACCAAATGCTGATGAAGGAACTGGATCACTCATACATGGGTGTTAAGGGTATAAAATGGTATAGCCACGTAGAAGTCAGTTTGGAGGTTTCTTAAAACACTAAATATGTTTAACTGCTATATAACCCAGAAATTGCACTCAGAGAAATGAAGAGATATGTTCACATAAACATCTATACATGCAAATTTATAGCTGCTTTATTTATAATAGTTAAAAACAGGAAATAATCCAGATATCTTTCAATAGATGAATAGTGAAGTAACCTGTGGTACATCCATACAATGGAATATTACTCAGTAATGAAAAGGAACAAACTGTTGAAATATGCAATAAACTGAGTACATTTTCAGAAAATTATACTGAATGAAATCCCAATAGTTTATATCCTGTATGATTCCATTTATATAACATTTTAAAAATGACAACATTGTGGAAATAGGGAGCAGATAAGTGGTTGCTCAGGGTTAATGAAGCTTGGAACCTGGAATGAAGTATTTGTGATTATAAAAATGCAACCTAATTGGTCCTTGGCATGATGGCAATCTTCTGTATCTTCACTCTATTAAGATTCATATCCTGGTTATTATATTGTACTATAGTTTTGCAAGATGCTACCATTGGAGAAAAATGGGTAAGTATACATATAATCTCTCTGTATTATTTCTTCCTTTTTTAAATTTTAATTTTATTGGAGTGTAGTTGATTTACAATGTTGTGTTCATTTCAGGTGTATAGCAAAGTGATTCAGTTATACATATATTCATTCTTTTTAAGATTCTTTTCTCATATAGGTTATCACAAAATATTGAGTAGAGTTCCCTGTGCTATACAGTATGTCCTTGTTGCTTATCTATCTTATATATAGTGGTGTGTGTATGTTCATCCCAAGCTCCTGATTTCTCTCTCCCCCCACCACGTTTCCCCTTCTGTAACCATAAGTTTGTTTTCAATATCTGTGAGTCTGTTACACTTTAGCAAGTAAGTTCATTTGTATTATTTTTAAAATTAGATTCCACATATGAGTGATATCATATATTTGTCTTTGTCTGACTTACTTCACTTAGTATGATAATCTTTAGGTCCATCCATGTTGCTGCAAATGGCATTATCTCATTCTTTTATATGGCTGAGTAATATTCCATTGTATATATGTACCACATCTCTGTATTATTTCTTAAAATTATATGTGCATCTACAATTATCTCAAAATTTTGAAAAATAATTTAAAAAAACTAAATGAAATTTTGTTCAGCTGGAGAAGTTTTGGGTGTCAGATTGATAATTCAAAGATTTCAGGATAATTTCATTGAATGATCACACCCTGTTAAATTTCACATTGAGCAGAATTATTATAACATTTGATTATTTGTGAACATTTATTATCTATGGAGCTGCCTCACAAGATCCTGGATTAGATTTAACCTACTAGGGAAAAATATACAATCATTGTTTGCATTGTACTGTCTTTGCTTTATATGGGGAATTATGCAAAGACTTTTAATTATTGAGAAGGGTAATTAAATAACCTCAGGAAAAAAAATTGTTTCATGGCTATCCATTGATTTTGGTACTGCTTTTAGTCATGCATGTAGGAAGGGGCATAATCATCAGCTTTATCCCTCATAACAAACATTTCAAATCAAAATTTCAATATGTGATTTATAATATGTTCCTGCAGTACTAGTGTCCCACCATGGTTAAAAATCATCTTTATGAAACTATTTCAACATACCTGACTTAATTTCAGCATTGAACAAAATTTTTGTCATTGTTTAGACTTCACTTAAGCTGTATTTGATTATTATAATATATAATATGAAATATTGGAAATTCAACAAATTTAGTACTCAAACAACAATGTTCAAGTTTACCTTCCCAAGTACCAAAAAATAAAATGAGGAAAATAATACATTTCCTAATTATCTAACAAAGTGATTGTGAGAAATCAGTTGGAAAACAAGTGAGAGGACAATTTATAAAAGTATAACAAGCTAAAAAATAGCCTCTTTCCTATCATTCTTGTAAATATCAATTTGTTGCAATCTAAGTATAGTAGGAAATGTTATTCTTCCTCAGCTAAATGGAATGGTAACATTCTCCAGGCTTTTGTCAGGACTACTTTGCTTTCTTACTTTGTTTTGTTTCCCTCAGTAATCATCACACCTTAGGATTCCAGTGCCCACTATAAGTTGATGACCATTAAGCCTGTATCACTGCATAAGACTTTTTCACTAATGTTTTGAAAATATACACAGTTTCCTGTATATATGTGCATTTGATAGACTCAGTCATCTCCAAAATTGTGCACTTATCTTTCTTTTTAAATTCTATTTCTTTTCTGGCTCTATATCTCATTTAATGACATCATCCACCACTTTGTTTAGCTAGATACTTGGGAATCATCTTTGAGTTTTCTCTCTTCCTTAATTCCTACAATCTATCAATAACTGTCACTAAATTTCATTAAACTCTCTTAAATATATTACCTTTAGCCATTGACTTTTCTCTGTCCCTGCCATTTTGGTTCAGATGCTCATTCTTTATCATCTGGACTCTTGTAATAGTCTGCTGCATTTCCTCTGTGAGCTCAATCTCAAACCCCTACTTAAAATGCATAAAAAGTTCTACCCTGACCAAAGTTTAACGTTCAACATTAGGGAGAATGCAGGGTCCTTTCTAACCTTTATTACTCTATCCTCAGCACAAGTTTTCATCTCAGTTGAATCAACACTTATTTTGTACTTCTATGGTTTCAGAGTCACTTCTACAGACGCTCTCTCTCACACCCATATCAGGGATAAGACTTCACTACCTTGTGCCCTTGATTAACTCTGTTTATATTTCAGAATTCATCAGAAGCATTACTTCCTAAGGTATACCTTTCCTAATACTTTCACAATAAATTAGGTGTCTCCTTATTTTATGCTCCATTCACATTCTCACTTATCACAAATACTTGCACAGTATTTAAAATGCTTACTTGGTTGCCTCACACTTCAATCAGACTGTGGCAAGGATTGTGTTTTATTCACAACTTTATTTCAAACCCTTGCAGATTGTTTACCACAACTAAGAGTTCAATAATTGTTGAATGAATAAATGAATGAAGGCACAGATAAATTAATTTGATTGTAAAAATATCTAAAGTGTCTGCTTATATAGCCTTCTTGATTTTGAAGAACATAAAAAGATATTTTGCAAATATCTGAACCAAAGCCCACTTCATACTTTTCTTTTTCTTAGCAAAAGGAGTTTAGTTCACAAAGTGTATATGTGAAATCAGTTTTGAGCAGTATCTCTTTCCAGTGAACAGTGCAGTATATCATGTGAAGGCATTTTCAATCATCTCGCTCTCCCCTTAACCCTCACTGCCACCCTTAATCTGAGTAGCTATGAACTTAGAAAGTCTGGCTTTTTCTCCTTAAAGAGGATTGACGTGTAAGAATCAAATATGTTCTCAAGGTTGGAGGTGAACACTTTATTCATCAAGCAATTTAACAGATTCTTTTTCCAACTTACTTCCAAGTGCCTATCTGCAACAAATGTTCTTAGAAATGATGTTCAAAATAAACTTCAATGGTTCACTTTTGATTCATTTTCAGTCCTCCTTCTAGGTAAGGATTTATTGACTTGGTGTGTTAGTTCCGGTGCTCTGCAATGCAGACCCCAAAATGGGATAGGATAATGTACATCTGTGAAGAATAAAGGGGCAGGGGATCAGGAGTAGCCAGAGAGCCCATTGACTGTAAGCAGGTCTGACACCTGTGAGAGAAGAGGGTAGGGAGAGGTGGATTACACAGGTGGAATCAGACTCCTGTACAGCTCTATGAAAATTTCAACTAGTCTGATGGGAAGTCCTTAAGCCAAAGGTTCCTATTAGAGTACGAATATCCCCGCCATGTATAGACATTAGCAAGTGGAAATACAGCCTCAGTGCAGACATGGTTGTGGATTCTCACAGGTGGCAGCTGAGGCTGTCAGTTGAATATGCTCTGTAGCAGGGTAACTGAGAACCCTATTTTCCTGGTGTCACACTTAGGTCTGAGCAGGGTATACAGAATTATGCCTTTATGGATAATTTTAACTATTATTATATTTTTTATCATCCAGAAAAATAAAGCTACTTCTAATCATTGAGAGATTTAAGTCATATCGGGTTATCAAGCATAGTGTGGGAGAGCACCACACTTGGAAGAACAGAACCAACGTTTTCCTTCAGGTTTCACTACCACTTTTAACACAATATGATCTATAAGTGTTTGTCTGAAATATCCCTGTGTATATTTTAGAGGATTTGGAATAATCTGTCATAATATCTCAAAAGTCATTTGCTCTTATATTATCATTTAATTCCTTCAATTAAAACAAAACTAACAATTGTTCATTTAAATGACCCCAAATCCCTAATTTATTAAGGTCTTTCAAAGATAATAGACCTTGTCAATATTTTGAAATAACTAAATCCCATGAAATACTTATTATATAAATTGAAGTAATGTACACTGCTCGGAATCACTGTAGTAATAAATAGAGCTTAGATTTTAGAGTCAGCATTGAATTGGACCCCTGGTGCTTCTTTTAAATAATTGAACATCACTGAATTTGTTTCATTGTCTATTAAACAGGAAAAAAAAATAAGAGAAACTTTGTAAGGTTTTGAGGATCATCTGAGATAAATTTTGTAAAGAATTTATTGTAGTGTTGAGCATATAATAGATACTGAAAAAAGTGTACACTTGGGAGTCCAAGTATGGTCATCAGTCTTACTAAGGAAATTTATTAATTTATAAGTTAATATTTGTAGAAGCTAATACATCTAAAAATAGTCACCATTTTAATTTAATAAGCATTTCTAATCTATTTTCTTAATTGCCTAATGGGGATATTAATATTACATAATTTACAGATTGCTGTGAGGATTACATATGAAAGTGAATATCAACTGAATTACCCATGCATGTATGTATGTATCTACTAAATGCCTATCAAGTTTATAGTATGAAACAAGTATTCAAAAGTATTAGCTATGGTCATCCTTATTGTTCTCATTTTAATAATTCTCATCTTTCTCTTCTGTCATCATCAAAAATTTCATCAAGTTCCATGAGGGACAACTTTGTATTTTGTAGCAAAACCTCTATGAGGTAGAAAAGGTTCATTAATATTTGTTTTATGGATGACACTGGCCCTGAGAAAAAATATAACTATTAGGAGTTATGAGGATGTGCAATCATTTAAAAAGGTGTATTAGGAAGTAAAACAGAAGGCAACTGCCTTCCAGTTCTTTTGATTTTTTCCCCTTTTCATTATGTTTTTTTTTTTAATGTAGTGTTAGTTTCAGGTGTACAGCACAGTGATTCAGTTATACACACATACATATCTTCTTTTTCAGATTCTTTTCTCTTATAAGTTATCACAAACTATTGGGTATAGTTCTCTTTGCTATACAGCAGGTCCTTGTTGGTTATCTATTTTATATACAGTAGTGTGTAAATGTTAATCCCAACCTCCTAATTTATCTATTCCACTCCCTTTCCCCTTTGGTAACAATGTTTGTTTTCTATGTCTGTGAGGCTCTTTCTGTTTTGTAAAAAAAGTTCATTTGTATCTTTTTTTTTATATTTCACATATAAGTGATATCATATATTTGTCTTTCACTGTCTGACTTACTTCACTTAGTATGATAATCTCTAGGTCCATCCATGTTGCTGCAAATGGCATTATTCATTCCTTTTTATGGCTAAGTAATATTCCATCACACACACACACACACACACACACATACACACACACACACACACACACACACCACCTCTTCTTTATCCATTCATCTGTCATGGACATTTAGGTTGCTTCCATGTCTTGGCTATTGTAAATAGTGCTGCAATGAACATGGAAGTGCACATATTATTTTCTAATTATAGTTTTCTCTGGATATATGCCCAGAAGTGGAATTGCAGGATCATATGGTAACTCTATTTTTAGGTTTTTAAGGAAGCTCCATACCATTCCCCATAGTGACAATACCAATTTACATTCCAATCAACAATGTAGGAGGGTTCTTTTTTCTTCACACCCTCTCCAGCATTTATTATCTTTAGACTTTTTTTTTTTTTTTTGTCTGTGCTGTGCAGCATATGGGGATCTTAGTTCCCTGACCAGGGATCGAATCTGTGCCCCCTGCAGTGGAAGTATAGAGTCCTAACCACTGGACTGCCAGAGAAGTCCCTATCTGTAGACTTTTTGATGATGGCCATTCTGACTAGTGTGAGGTGATACCTCATTGTAGTTTTGATTTGCATTTCCCTAATAATTAGTGATGTTGAGAATTTTTTCATGTACCTGTTGGCAAACTGTATGTCTTCTTTGGAGAAATGTCTATTTAGATCTTCTGCCCATTTTTTGATTGGGCTGTTTGTTTTTTGATATTGACCTGTATGAGGTGTTTATATATTTTGGAAACTAATCTCTTGCCAGTTGCATTGCTTGCAAATATTTTCCCCATTCTGTAGGTTGCCTTTTCGTTTTGTTTATGGTTTGCTTTCTCGTGCAAAAGCTTTTAAGTTTAATTTGGTCCCATTTGTTTATTTTTATTTCCATTTCTTTTTTTTTTGAATTTTATTTTATTTATTTTTTTATACAGCAGGTTCTTATTTGTTATCCATTTTATATATATTAGTGTATATATGTCAATCCAATTTCTTTAGAGGCAGATCCAAAAAGATATTGCTGTGACTTATGTCAGTGTTCTGCCTATGATTTACTCTAGGAGTTTTATAGTATCCAGTGTTACATTTAGGTCTTTAATCCATTTTGAGTTTATTTTTGTGTCTGGTATTACAAAATGTTCTAATTTCATTCTTTTACATGTAGCTGACCAGTTTTCCCAGCACCACTTATTGAAGAGACTGTCTTTTCTGCAATGTATATTCTTGCCTCCATTGTCATAGATTAATTGACCATAGGTGTGTTGTTTTATTTCTGGGCTTTCTCTCCTGTTCCATCAATCTATGTCTGTTTTTTGTGCCAGTACAATACTGTTTTGATGACCGTAGCTTTGTAGCATAGTCTAAAGTCAGGGAGCCTGATTCCTCTAGCTGTTTTTCTTTCTAAGATTGTTTGTCTATTCAGGGTCTTTTGTGTTTCCATACAAATTTAAAATTTTTTGTTGTAGTACTGTGAAAAATGCCATTGGTAGTTTGATAGGGATTACATTGAATCTGTAGATTGCCTTGGGTACTATGGTCATTATAACAATATTAATTCTTCCAATCCAAGAACATTGTATATCTTTCCATCTGTTTGTTTCATCTTCAATATCTTTTATGTGTCAGTTTTCAGAGTACAGGTCTTTTGCCTTCTTAGGTTGGTTTATTCCTAGGTATTTTATTCTTTTTGATGTAATGGTATATGGGATTGTTTCCTGAATTTCTCTTTCTGATCTGTTGTTGTCAGTGTATAGAAATTCAACACATTTTTGTGTATTAACTTGTATCCTGCAATGTTACTGAATTCACTGCTGAGCTCTAGTAGTTTTCTGATAGCATCTTTAGGATTTTCTATGTATAGTACCATGTCATCTGTAAGTAGTGACAGTTTTACTTCTTTTCCTGTATGGATCCCTTTTCATTATGTGTAATGAAAAAGCTAATTAAAATAATATAACACAAGTTGAAAACAAAAAATACCAAATGGAATTTGAAGACAGACCTAAGTGAAGTCTTGAAATGTTGCACTCATTGCTAGTTTAGTGTACTGTCAGTTTTTCTTTACTTCATAAGGAGTAATAGTATAAGAAAAATGTATTCAATTTAAGCTGCATTGAGAGAATAAAGTAATGAATTATTAATTTGAGGTAGCTTGAGAGAAATTCAAGTATTTAAAGTAGTGAAGTTTAAATGAACAGAATGTAAAAACTCCTAATGTGCTTTATTTATTTTTTTAAATTAATTCATTCATTTTTGGTTGTGTTTGGTCTTCATTGCTGTGCGCAGGCTTTCTCTAGTTGTGGCGAGTGGGGGCTACTCTTTGATGCAGTGCATGGGCTTCTCATTGTGGTGGCTTCTCTTGTTGCGGAGCATGGGCTCTAGGCATGCGGGCTCAGTAGTTGTGGCACACAGGCTTAGTTGCTCCACTGCATGTGTGATCTTTCTGGACCAGGGATTGATCCCATGTCCCCTGCATTAGCAGGTGGATTCTTAACCACTGCGTCACCAGGGAAGTCCCCCCAAATGAGCTTTAAAAGGCACAGCCCCCTATGTACATTTGATATAATTACTGCGAATTTTAATATATTATAGAAATAGTTATTACTTGTACTGTTCATAAGTAGGAAGGTATGTGACCTAAAGTTGTATTCAAATTTTCTCTTTCTTGACATCTTGATCTCTTATTTGTGATGGTAATAGTATGACAAAACAGAGGAAAATGTTCATGTCCTGGAATGCCCTGAGTAAAAACATTTCAGTGCAAAGGAAATGTCCATAAAGTCTGCTGTACACATCACTTTTGTCTGTTGAAAGATATTTTGCTCTTATCTGATTGTAATGAAAGAGAAACAACAAACAGAGGCAATTTTTTAGGAGTTTAGGATTACAGAATTTAGTATAAGGGATGGGCATAGTGTGTGTGTGGATTCAATATTTTATTTGCTGTTATAATTTAAGTGGAACTATTTTCTCAAGATCAGTTGTTGTTAACAATGATACTTATGTCTTTTCATGTGACTGTAAGAAACTAATCCAATTCTCCAAGCCAAGTACAATGGTCATTTAGCAGTGAATATGCAGTTTTATCTTAATTCATTGTAAAACCTATATAAATTGGTTTTGATACTGTACTCTTATGTTACTTTCAAGGAATTTGTTTCCTCTATTAAATAAAGACTTGTGTTTTTGTGTTTCCAAGAAATAGACTACTAGAGTTCTCTGTTTTCTTTCTGCTTTCTCTCTTAGGTTGTGGATATAGGCATTGTTTTGCTTTGGTATCCATTGTTCCATCAGTTACACTGTTGATGTCCAGACTCATTGTCATTAAAACCCTTACAAGTAAATACATTTGATTTATACTAAATAAAGCTTGTACTCCCTTCTTACTACAAAGTTCATAATCAAAATCGTAAAATATTATATATATATATACATAGTAAATTCTAATTCAATTTTCTGATAACTTATAGATAATATATTTAAACTACAGTGTAGTGTCACTGAACAGGTAGTTAAGATAAACATATAGAAGATAAACTTTGCTCATTTCAAAATTCAACTTTACTACTCTCATCTACATCTATTAACTCAGCTTATGGAACTAAGGCCTGGTAGTGTGAGGTTTTTTCCTTTTTTTTAATTCAGCTTTTAAAAATGCAAGTATAGCTGATTTACAATATTATGTTAGTTTTAGGTGTACAACATGGTGATGCAGTATTTTTAGAGATTGTACTCCATTTAAAGTTATTACAAAACAATTGATATATTTCCCTATGCTGTACAATATGTCCTTGCTGCTTATTTATTTTATACATAGTAGTTTGTATATCTTAATCTCCTATCCTTACCTCACCCCTCCCCACTTCCCTCTCCCCACTGGTAGCCACTAGTTCATTCTCTATGTTGGCTAGTCTGTTACTGTTTAGTGATATACATTTGTGTGTGTGTGTTTTTTTTTTTAGATTCTACTTATAGGTGATAATATAGAATACTTGTCTTTCTCTGTCAGACTTATTTCACTAAGCATAATGCTCTCTAGGTCCATCCAATTATTGCAAATGGAAGAATTTCATTATTTTTTTATGGCTGAGGAATATTCAATTGTATATATACTCCATATCATTTTTGCCCATTAATCTGTTGATGAGCATTTAGATGGCTTCCATATCTTAGCTATTATAAATAATGCTGCTGTGAATATTAAGGTATGCATATCTTCCATATCTTTTAGAATTACTGTTTTTGTTTTCTTCGGCTATATGGCCAGAAGCCTAATTTCTGGATCATATGGTAGTTCTATTTTTTAGTTTTTTGAGGAACCTAATTTACAATCCAACCAAGAGTGTACTAGTGTTCCCTTTTTTCCACATCCTACACAATATTTGTTATTTATAGACTTTTTCATGATAATATTTTGAAAGGTATGAGGTGATATCTCATTGTGGTTTTGATTTGTATTTCTTTGATTTTAAGGAATGTTGAGCATTTGTTCATGTGCCTGCTGGCCATCTGCATAACTACTTGTGAAAAATGACTATTCAGGTCTTCTGCCCATTTTTTTATTGGGTCCTTTTTTGATATTGAATTGAATGAGCTGATTATACATTTTGGATATTAACTCTCATCAGTCATATCTTTGCAAATATTTTCTCCCAGTCCATAGGTTGTCTTTTCATTTTTGTTGATGGTTCTCTTTGCTGTGCAAAAGCTTTTAAGTTTAATTAAGCACCATTTGTTTATTTTTTGCTTTTATTTATTTTGCCTTAGGAGGCAGACTAAAACAATATTGCTACAATTTATGTCAAAGAGTGTCCTGCCTATGTTCACTTCTAGGAGCTTCATAGTTTCTGGTCTTACATTTAGGGTTTTAATCCATTTTGAATTTATTTTTCATATATTTGTGAGGAAATATTAAAATCACATGGACCTGTCCAGTTTTCCAAGCACTATTTACTGAAGAGAATGTCTTTTCTCCATTATATATTCTTGCCTCTTTTGTCGTAGATTAATTGACCGTAGTGTGTGGGTTTATTTCTGGGTTCTCTATTCTGTTTAATTTATCTGTATGTTTATTTTGGTGCCAGTACCATGCTGTTTTGATTGCTGTAGCTTTGTATTATAGTCTGAAGTCAGGGAGCTTGATACCTCAAGCTTTGTTGTTTTTTCACAAGATTGCCTTGACCATTAGGGGTCTTTTGTGGTTCTGTATAAATTTTAGGATTACTGGTTCTAATTCTGTGAAAAAAATGTCCTGGGTATTGTGATAAGGGTTACAATGAATCTGTAGATCACTTTCAGTAGTATGGACATTTTGACAATATTAACTCTTCCAATCCCAGGTCATGGGATATTTTTCCATTTCTTTGTAATATTTTCAACTTCCTTCATCTGTGTTTTATAGTTTTCACATTATAAGTCTTTCACCTCCTTGGTTAAGTTTACTCCTTGGTATTTTATTCTTCTTGATGTAATTGTAAATGAGATGGTTTCCTTAATTTCTCTTTCTGATAGTTCATTAATAATGTATAAAAAAGCAACAGATATCTGTAAATTTATCTCATTAATTAAAATCTGCAACTTTACTGAATTCATTTACTAGTTCTAATAGTTCTGGAGACTGTAGGGTTTTTTACATATAGCATAATGTCATCTGCAAATAAGGACAGTTTTACTTCTTCCCTTCCAATTTGAATGCCTTTTATTTCTTTTCCTTGTCTGATTGCTGTGGCTAGGTCTTCCAATACTATCTTAAATAGAAGTGGTGAGAGTGGATATTCTTGTCTTGTTTCTGATTTTAAAGGAAAAGCCTCTCAGTTTATCACCATTGTGTATAATATTAGCTGTGGGTTTGTCACAAATGTTCATTATATTGAGATATGTTCCCTCTATACTCACTTTGATGAGAGTTTTTATCATGAATGGATATTGAATTTTGTCAGATCCTTTTTCTGCATCTGTTGAGATGATCATGTGATTTTTGGTATCAGTTGTTATTTTTCATCCTTCATTTTTATTTTTTATTTGGGTCCTCTCTCTTTTCTTCTTGATGAGCCTGGCTAAAGGTTTATTAATTTTTGTTCATCTTTTCATAGAAGCAGCTTTTAGTTTCATTGATCTTTTCTATTGTTTTTTGGTCTATGTATTATTTATTTACTCTCTGATCTTTATTATTTCCTTTCTTCTGCTGACTTTGGGCTTTGTTTTGCTTTTTCTAATTCCTTTAGTTGAAAGGTTGGGTCATTTATTTGAGATTTTTGTTTCATGAGGTATGCTTGTATCACATAAACTTCCCTCTTAGAACTGCTTTTTCTGCATCCCATAGATATTGGAAAGTTCGTATTTCCATTTTCATTTGTCTTGAGGTATTTTCTGACTTCCTCCTTGATTTCTTCATTGACCCAGTGATTTTTTAGTAACATGTTTTTTAGTCTCCATGCATTTGTGCTTTTCCCATTTTTCTTCCCATAATAGATTTCTAGTTTCATACTACTGTGGCCTGAAAAATGTTTTATATAATTTCTATCTTCTTAAATTTGATAAGATTTGTTTTGTGGCCTAGCATGTGATCTTTCCTGGAGAATGTGCTATGTGAACTTGAAAAGAATGTGCATTCTGCTGTTTTGTGATAGAATGTCCTGTAGATATCTATTAAGTACAACAGGTTTGTTGTGTCATTTAAGACCACTGTTGCTTTATTGATTTTCTGTCTGTATGTTCTGTCCATTGGTGTAAGTGGGGTGTTAAAGTTACCTACTATTATTGTACAGTTGTCAGTTTCTCCCTTTATATCTGTTAGTATTTGCTTTATATTTTTAGGTGGTCCTTTATTAGATGCATATATGTTAACAAGTTTAATATCCTCTTCTTTATTGATCCCTTTATCACTATATAATGCCCTTCTTTGTCTTTTGTTATAGACTTTGTTTTAAAGACTGTATGTCTGATATGAGTTCTGCTACACCTGCCTTCTTGTTTCCATTTGCATGAAATATCTTTTTCTATCCCCTCACTTTCAGTCTGTGTGTGTCTTTAGCTGATAAGTGAGTCTCTTGTAGGCAGAATATTGAAGGGTCTTGTTTTCTTATGCAATCAGTCACCTTTTGATTGAAGCATTTGGTCTATCATCATTTAAAATAATTATTGATAGGTTTGTACAATTGCCATTTTATATCCTGTTTTCCAATTGGTTTTTTTCTTTTTAGTTCTTCCCTGTTCATTTTTTCTTCTTTTAGTTTCTTTCCTTGTACTTTGATAATTTTCTTTAGTGGTATACTTTTGTTTCTTTCTCTCTTGTTTTTGTGTGTCTATTATAGGTTTTTGATTTGTGGTTACCATGGGGATCATATATTTTGACCTATAACTGTATCTATTTATTTTAAATAGGTTGTCCTTTAAGTTCAAACATGTTCTAAAATAACTACAGTTTTACTCCCTTCTCCTACACTTTCTGTTTTTGATGTCATGTTTTACATCTTCATCTATATCCCTTTACTGATTATTGTAGTTGTAATTTATTTTACATTTTTTTGTATTTAATCTTTATATTAGCTTATTTAAGTTGTTGATCTCCAGCCTTTACTACAGACTTGTCTTTAATAATGGGATTTTCTTCTTTTCTATGGATACTTAGGTCTTGTTATAGCCTTTTATTTTCTACTTCGAGAAGACTCTTTAACATTTTTTTAGGGTCTGGTTAGTACTGATAAACTGTTTTAGTTTTTCATTGTCTGAGAAGTTCTTTATCTCTCCTTTAATTATAAATAATGATCTTGCTGGCTAGAATAACCTAGGTTGCAGGTTTTTCCCTTTCAGCACTTTAAATATATCATGCCACTCCTTTATGATCTGCCAAGTGTTTGTAAGAAAATCAGCTGATAGCCTTATGGGGGTTCCCTTTTATATGACCATTTTTCTTTTTCTGCCTTTAGAATTCTCTCTTTAACTTTTGCCATTTTTGTTATGGTATGTCTTGATGTGGATCTGTTTGGCTCATCTTGTTTGGGGCCCTGAACTTGGATATCTGTTTCCTTCTTCAAGATTGAGAATTTTTCAGCTGTAATTTCATTAAATACATTTTTGACCCCTTCTCTCTCTCTTGTCTCCTTCTGGAACCGCTGCAATGCGAATATTGATATGCTTGATGTTGTACCAGACATCCTTTAAATTATTATCATTTTTTAAATTTGTTTTTCTTTTTGTCATTCTGATTGGGTGATTTCCATTATTCTGTCTTCCAGATCATTTATGCATCCTTCTGTAATACCTGGTCCACTGTTCATTTCTTCTATTGTGTTTTATTTTTATTTTTTTCAGTTATTGTATTCTTCAGTTCTGACTGGACTTTTTCATATTTTCTAGTTTCTTATTATAATTTTCACTGTGTTCCTCTATTCTTTCCCATAATTCAGTTAGTGTTCTTACTAATAATTCTTTGAATTATTTATCTATGAAGTTATTTATTTCTATTTCACTATTTGTTTTTAAAGGGTTTTCTCTTGCTCTTCAGTTGAGATGAATTCTTCTGTCTTC
Source organism: Monodon monoceros (assembly GCF_005190385.1). Classification (NCBI taxonomy): domain Eukaryota; kingdom Metazoa; phylum Chordata; class Mammalia; order Artiodactyla; family Monodontidae; genus Monodon; species Monodon monoceros. The sequence continues at coordinate 85,803,329 of NW_021703768.1, read as the reverse complement.
TCATTTTTGCTTATCTTTTTATATCTCTATGAAATTAGGTGAAACAGTTACCTATGGAAGTCTTATTTTTTTTTTGGCAGTACGCGGGCCTCTCACTGTTGTGGCCTCTCCCATTGTGGAGCATAGGCTCTGGATGTGCAGGCTCACTGGCCATGGCTCATGGGCCTAGCTGCTCCATGGCATGTGGGATTTTCCCGGACCAGGGCACGAACCCATGTCCCATGCATCGGCAAGTGGACTCTAAACCACTCCGCCACCAGGGAAGCCCCCTATGGCAGTCTTGAAGAGGCACCCTTATGTGGAAGTATTCCTATACAGTATTTGTGTGCCCAGTGGCTTTAGCAGGAGAACTGGTTTTGACATGAACACAAGGCATGCCTTCCCTCAGTGTTTGCTGGCAGCTATCACCTTGGTAGGAGGTGGGGCTGGAGATGCAGGGGCTAGGTCTGGAGCCAGGTGTGAGGTGGGGCTTCGCCTCTGCCCAATGTCCATCATCACCCTGTCAGGAGCAGTGTCAAGTCCCAAACTGCTGGAGCAGAAGCCTTGAGAGTCCAGTCTGAACTGACTCAGTTCTCTTTAAATGTGTGCTCTTCCTTACACCAGTACCAGGACCCTCAGTCTCAGAGGGGAGCAGTGCTGGAGCAAGAGTGGGTGGTGTGGGTATTCACTGAAGGTCAGCACCTGAAGGTCAGTGGCAATCTGGCCACTGTCAGAGATCCAGACTGCTTCTAATATACTGTGCAATCACCAGTAATGTCTTCCCCTTCCAGAATTAAAATTATTTAAAATATTTGGTTTACTGCCATCTTCCAGAATCAAAATTATTTACCATCTTCCAGAATCAAAATTATTTAAAATATTTGGTTTACTGCATTCTCATACTTTTGCATTTATTATGAAAACTATTAAATAGAGCCCAATTTGCATCAACTTTTCATTTCTTTTTTGTTTTAAGGCTCCATGTTGCTTTTTTACAATTTTTTACTTTATCTTTAACAATAGAGATTATGGTGCTTTTGGCTTTATTCTGTCCAGTACCTGGAAGAGCACAGAACTCTTCTTAATCATATAAGTGCAATGTTTCTCAAATGACTGACTCTTCCTTAAAAATCATATTTAGATATGAGACTTTTAAGCTTCAGTTGTTTTGAGAGTTGTCATATTTTCCTCTGATTATAACAGCAGTCAAATCCCATTTCCTTCTTTCTTCTATTAGGTGAACAGAAAAAAAAAAAAAAATATATATATATATATACATATATATATATATTTTTTGCCTAGTTCTGCACCTCTCCCCCCCACTGCTAGTTTCTTGCAAAAAAATATTTATTTGGCACTTAATCTAGCCAAGCATTGCATTTGGCACTGGGGATGCATAGTTCAAAAAAGACACAATTGCCATATTTAAGGTGCTTTACCTAAGCAGAGAGAGGTTAAGATTGATATGCTCCTCTTGTTACTTTAAGGGCTAGACATTTCTGTGAATATATCAGAAATGAATATGTGAAAATTTATTTCCACTACCAGCTTCTTGCACAATTTCCCCACTTGTCTTAGATTATAACTTTGCTTCCATGTAATCATAAACAAATTTTGAGAGAGGGAGATAAACTATACTTTCTGTAAATTCTTCTAGCATCCTTGGATGAAATCTTTTGTGGATTAAATATTGCTTCATACTTTATGAATATTCAATTAAAACAGTTACTCTCAGTTTGACTTTGGAAGAGCTTTGAATTCATTGGAATATGTGGGTTTGAAAAATGTGAGGGTTATTATTGGTGAAATTTTTACAAGGACATTCTTATTTAATTCCAGAGTTTGAATTAAAAGCACTTTCAGAATCACCATTAAGAAAAGTTATGTTGCATGTATGGAGCATAGGTTGTTTTAGATATATCAGCTCATTGTTTTCCTACATCAACCATGGAGTGAGAAGACAGTATACTGTAAAGTGTTGCTTTCCCCAGTTTACTGTGCAGAGGAATCACCTGGGGATCTGTTTAAAATGCGGATTCTAGATCAATAGGGGTCTGAGCTCTAGACAGCTTTTCTACATGTCTAACAAGCTTCCCAGTTATGCTGATTTTGTTTCTCCAGGGACCATAGTTTGAAGAGCAAAGCTGTAAATAAACCCATTAAACACAGTCTGGAAATATAAACTTTAGCCTCACCTCTCATTGTTCAGCTGATGACCTAAAGCAAATTACTTTACCTCTGGGCTGAGTCTTTTCATTAATAAAGAAAAGATATTTGAGTTTTATTATTTTTCATAATCAAGAAGCTACTGAGGTAGAGATATTTCTCAGATTCACGAGTAGTGACTACTCTTGTTTTCTGACTTTAGGTGTTCTAATGGCAAGTTGAAGCTTTCACTCTATCATACAAGCAATGGAACCTGAACCCATTTATATAGAGCATCATAGCTAAAAATAAGAGAAATCTTTCAGAGCTAGTTTATAAGATACCTTGAGAAATTTTAGTAAATTGGATGGTTATTACTATAATGGATTTTATATTTTTCATGCTATACCAATAGTTTTCTATTTTATTCATTTCCACTATTCATTACTTTTATACCATAGCCCTTTTTTCTACTTTTAAACAACCCTTGACCAAGTGATAGCAGCACCTTTAAGCAAAGCTATTTTTCACAGCAGTCTTACATAAATGTCAGCTGTGATTTCATTTATACTGAATCACTGTAATTCCTGAAACAATTTATGAAGTCGTTTATGCAACCCTGACTTCAACTTATATTCTCATGAAATCAAGGTATGTGGAGACCATACTCATCTGTATTTTTCTATGGTTCATTTTTGTAATAAGGTTTGGCTTGCAGATGTAAATTTATTGGCATGTCTTCATTGACTACTAGAAGCATCCTTCTAAAGCAAAGTGTGGAGAAAAATCTAAATATGCTTACGTGCAGGTGTATTGTTTACCTCACTGGCAGTGTTGTAGTTACTGCCACTTCCAGTCTACATGATAGTGTTTTTGCATGGATAAACAGGTGCACATGAGCATAGGACCAAGTCTACCCCCAAACACAAGTGACCAGTGTGTTTCTGCATATTTAGGCCAACTGGTGGTTTTTTATTGACTGCAGATGGTTACTGACTATGCAGTAAAAAGCTTCCAGTTGACTGATTACATTCTTAAATAACCCTAAAGTTTCTTTTGCTCATGGCTGGGAGCTCCAATTGGTACTCAAATGTAAAAGGATAAATGTAAGCCCACATGAAGGCCTTACAACCCAGATGTGCCCTTGAAGCCAATAGAGATTTCAAGCCTCATTTACAGCCTCAGGCTCATCTTGATATTTTAAGAACCCAAAGAAATGAGCCAGTTTCAACTCTACTCATCTTTCCCTGAGGTCTTCACAGGTTTATAAATATTGCTTCCTGGGGCCCAGCTGAAAGCATTGAAGGAGACCCAGAGTCAAAATATATATGTAAATTTTTCATGTTTGGAACATTTCTAATAATAGTCCTGGCTGTGAAGGTGCTTCAAAAAATGCAGCAAATGTGTTTTAGGTGTCAACAATGTTTACTAATCAACTGGATGTGGGAAGCCATACAGACATACACATATACACACATGCACACCTGCACACACAGTAATGTATGTTTTACCCTCCATTGTTCTATAATCATGTTGAGAGTCCATATGAATAAATATAGAGTGAGGAAGAATGTGATTGGAACTATAAGAAGGATATTAAAAAATGCTATTAAAAAATCTGTAAAAGAGTGGGTAATACTCTTCTTGCTGTGGGGAGAGATAAAGGAGTAGAGGAAAAAGGTCCTGGCCTTTCCTCAGGTATAATTTTTTTTTCTTTTTTTTTGCTGTAATGTATGCATATTTTTTTAAATTTTTTAAATCTTTATTGGAGTACAATTGCTTTACAATAGTGTGTTAGTTTCTGCTTTATAACAAAGCGAATCAGTTATACATATGTTCCCATATCTCTTCCCTCTTGCATCTCCCTCCCTCCCACACTCCATATCCCACCCCTCTAGGTGGTCACAAAGCACCGAGCTGATCTCCCTGTGCTGTGCGGCTGCTTCCCACTTGCCATCTATTTTACATTTGGTAGTGTATATATGTCCATGCCACTCTATCGCTTTGTTACAGCTTAACCTTCCCCCTCCCCATATCCTCAAGTCCATTCTCTAGTAGGTCTGTGTCTTTATTCCCGTGTTACCCCTAGGTTCTTCATGACATTTTTTTTTCTTAGATTCCATACATATGTGTTAGCATATGGTATTTGTCTTTCTCTTTCTTACATACTTCACTCTGTATGACAGACTCTAGGTCCATCCACCTCACTACAAGTAACTCAATTTGGTTTCTTTTTATGGCTGAGTAATATTCTATTGTATATATGTGCCACATCTTCTTTATCCATTCATCTGATGATGGACACTTAGGTTGCTTCCATCTCCTGGCTATTGTAAATAGAGCTGCAATTAACATTTCGGTACATGACTCTTTTTGATTTATGGTTTTCTCAGGGTATATGCCCAGTAGTGGGATTGCTGGGTCATACGGTAGTTCTATTTGTAGTTTTTTAAGAAACCTCCATACTGTTCTCCATAGTGGTTGTACAATTCACATTCCCACCAAGAGTGCAAGAGTGTTCCCTTTTCTCCACACCCTCTCCAGCGTTTATTGTTTCTAGATTTTTTGATGACGGCCATTCTGATCCATGTGAGGTGATACCTCATTGTAGTTTTGATTTGCATTTCTCTAATGATTAATGATGTTGAGCATTCTTTCATGTGTTTGTTGGCAATCTGTATATATTCTTTGGAGAAATGTCTATTTAGGTCTTCTGCCCGTTTTTGGATTGGGTTGTTTGTTTTTTTGTTATTAAGCTGCATGAGCTGCTTGTAAATTTTGGAGATTAATCCTTTGTCAGTGGCTTCATTTGAAAATATTTTCTCCCATTCTGAGGGTTGTCTTTTGGTCTTGTTTATGGTTTCCTTTACTGTGCAAAAGTTTTTAAGTTTCATTAGGTCCCTTTTGTTTATTTTTTATTTTTATCTTTTGTGGTACATGGACCCCTCACTGTCGTGGCCTCTCCCATTGTGGAGCACAGGCTCCAGAACTGCAGGCCCAGCGGCCATGGCCCACGGGCCCAGCCACTCCACAGCATGTAGGATCCTCCCGGACTGGGGCACGAACCCATGTCCCTGCATCGGCAGGCGGACTCTCAACCACTGAGCCACCAGGGAAGCCCCTATTTTTCTTTTCATTTCCATCTCTCTAGGAGGTGGGTCAAAAAGGACCTTTCTGTGATTTATGTCATAGAGTGTTCTGCCTATGTTTTCCTCTAAGAGTTTGACAGTTTCTGGCCTTGCATTTAGGTCTTTAATCCATTTTGAGCTTATTTTTGTGTATGGTGTTAGGGAGTGATCTAATCTCATACTTTTACATGTACCTGTCCAGTTTTCCCAGCACCATTTATTGAAGAGGCTGTCCTTTCTCCACTGTACATTCCTGCCTCATTTATCACAGATAAGGTGACCATATGTGCGTGGGTTTATCTCTGGGCTTTCTATCCTGTTCCATTGATCTATATTTCAGTTTTTGTGCCAGTACCATACTGTCTTGATTACTGTAGATTTGTAGTATAGTCTGAAGTCTGGGAGCCTGATTCATCCAGCTCCGTTTTTCATTCTCAAGGTTGCTTTTGCTATTCGGGGTCTTTTGTGTTTCCATACAAATTGTGAAATTTTTTGTTATAGTTCTGTGAAAAATGCCAGTGGTAGTTTGATAGGGATTGCATTGAATCTGTAGATTGCTTTGGGTAGTAGAGTCATTTTCACAATGTTGATTCTTCCAATCCAAGAACATGGTATATCTCTCCATCTATTTGTATCATCTTTAATTACTTTCACCAGTGTCTTATAATTTTCTGCATACAGGTCTTTTGTCTCCTTAGGTAGGTTTATTCCTAGATATTTTGTTCTTATTTTTGCAATGGTAAATGGGAGTGTTTTCTTAACTTCACTTTCAGATTTTTCATCATTAATGTATAGGAATGCCAGAGATTTCTATGCATTAATTTTGTATCCTGCTACTTTACCAAATTCATTGATTAGCTCTAGTAGTTTTCTGGTAGCATTTTTAGGATTCTCAGTGTATAGTATCATGTCATCTGCAAACAGTGACAGCTTTACCTCTTCTTTTCTAATTTGGATTCCTTTTATTTCCTTTTCTTCTCTGATTGCTGTGGCTAAAACTTCCAAAACTATGTTGAATAAGAGTGGTGAGAGTGGGCAACCTTTTCTTGTTCCTGACCATAGTGGAAATGGTTTCAGATTTTCACCATTGAGGACAATGTTGGCTGTGGGTTTGTCATATATGGCCTTTATTATGTTGAGGAAAGTTCCCTCTATGCATACTTTCTGCAGGGTTTTTTTTTTAATCATAAATGGGTGTTGAATTTTGTCAGAAACTTTCTCTTCATCTATTGAGATGATCGTATGGTTTTTCTCCTTCAATTTGTTAATATGGTGTATCATATTGATTTGATTTGCATATATTGAAGAATCCTTGCATTCCTGGAATAAACCCCACTTGATCATGGTATATGATCCTTTTAATGTGCTGTTGGATTCTGTTTGCTAGTATTTTGTTGAGGATTTTTGCATCTATATTCATCAGTGATATTGGCCTGTAGTTTTCTTTCATTGTGATATCCTTGTCTGGTTTTGGTATCAGGGTGATGGTGGCCTCGTAGAATGAGTTTGGGAGTGTTCCTCCCTCTGCTATATTTTGGAAGAGCTTGAGAAGGATAGGTGTTACCTCTTCTCTAAATTTTTGATACAATTTGCCTGTGAAGCCATCCGGTCCTGGGCTTTGTTGGAAGATTTTTAATCACAGTTTCAATTTCAGTGCTTGTGATTGGTTTGTTCATAGTTTCTGTTTCTTCCTGATTCAGTCTTGGCAGGTTGTGCATTTGTAAGAATGTGTCCATTTCTTCCAGGTTGTCCATTTTATTGGCATAGAGTTGCTTGCAGTAATAATCTCTCATGATCTTTTGTATTTCTGCATATCACTTGTTACTTCTCCTTTTTCATTTCTAATTCTATGATTTGAGTCTTCTGCCTTCTTTTCTTGTTGAGTCTGGCTAATGGTTTATCAATTTTGTTTATCTTCTCAAAGAACCAGCTTTTAGTTTTATTGATCTTTGCTATCGTTTCCTTCATTTCTTTTTCATTTATTTCTGATCTGATTTTTATGATTTCTTTCCTTCTGCTAACTTTGGCATTTTTTGGTTCTTCTTTCTCTAACTGCTTTAGGTGCAAGGTTAGGTTGTTTATTCGAGATGTTTCCTGTTTCTTAAGGTAGATTGTATTGCTATAAACTTCCCTCTTAGAACTGTTTTTGCTGCATCCCATAGGTTTTGGATCGTCGTGTCTCCATTGTCATTTGTTTCTAGGTATTTTTTGATTTCCTCTTTGATTTCTTCAGGGATCACTTCATTATTAAGTAGTGTATTGTTTAGCCTCCATGTGTTTGTATTTTTTACAGATCTTTTCCTGTAATTGATATCTAGTCTCATGGCGTTGTGGTCAGAAAAGATACTTGATACAATTTCAATTTTCTTAAATTTACCAAGGCTTGATTTGTAACCCAAGATATGATCTATCCTGGAGAATGTTCCATGAGCAGTTGAGAAAAATGTGTATTCTGTTGTTTTTGGATGGAATGTCCTATAAATATCAATTAAGTCCATCTTGTTTAATGTGCCATTTAAAGCTTGTGTTTCCTTATTTATTTTCATTTTGGATGATCTGTCCATTGGTGAAAGTGGGGTGTTAAAGTCCCCTACTATGAATGTGTTACTGTCGATTTCCCCTTTTATGGCTGTTAGTATTTGTCTTATGTAATGAGGTGCTCCTATGTTGGGTACATAAATATTTACAATTGTTATATCTTCTTCTTGGATTGATCCCTTGATCATTATGTAGTGTCCTTCTTTGTCTCTTGTAATAGTCTTTATTTTAAAGTCTATTTTGTCTGATATGAGAATGGCTACTCCAGCTTTCTTTTGGTTTCCATTTGCATGGAATATCTTTTTCCATCCCCTCACTTTCTGTCTGTATGTGTCCCTAGATGTGAAGTGGGTCTCTTTTAGACAGCGTATATATGGGTCTTATTTTTGTATCCATTCAGCCAGTCTGTGTCTTTTGGTGGGAGCATTTAATCCATTTACATTTAAGGTAATTATCGATATGTATATTCCTATTCCCATTTTCTTAATTGTTTTGGGTTTGTTATTGTAGGTCTTTTCGTTCTCTTGTGTTTCTTGCCTAGAGAAGTTCTGTTCACATTTGTTGTAAAGCTTGTTTGGTGGTGCTGAACTCTCTCAGCTTTTGCTTGTCTGTAAAGGTTTTAATTTCTCCATCAAATGTGAATGAGGTCCTTGCTGGGTAGAGTAATCTTGTTTGCAGGTTTTTCTCCTTCATCACTTTAAATATGTCCTGCCAGTCCCTTCTGGCTTGCAGAGTTTCTGCTGAAAGATCAGCTGTTAACCTTATGGGGATTCCCTTGTGTGCTTTTTGTTGTTTTTCCCTTGCTGCTTTTAATACGTTTTCTTTGTGTTTAATTTTTGACAGTTTGATTAATATGTGTCTTGGCATATTTCTCCTTGGATTTATCCTGTATGGGACTCTCTGTGCTTCCTGGACTTGACTAACTTTTTCCTTTCACAAGTTAGGGAAGTTTTCAACTATAGTCTCTTCAAATATTTTCTCAGTCCCTTTCTTTTTCTCTTCTTTTTCTGGAACCCCTATAATTCGAATGTTGGTGTGTTTACTGTTGTCCCACAGGTCTCTGAGACTGTCCTCAGTTCTTTTCATTCTTTTTTCTTTATTCTGCTCTGCAGTAGTTATTTCCAATATTTTATCCTCCAGATCACTTATCCGTTTTCCTGCCTCAGTTATTCTGCTATTGGTCCCTTCTAGAGTACTTTTAATTTCGTTTATTGTGTTGTTCATCATTGCTTGTTTCATCTTTAGTTCTCCTAGGTCCTTGTTAAATGTTTCTTGCATTTTGTCTATTCTATTTCCAAGATTTGGGATATCTTTACTACCATTATTCTGAATTCTTTTTCAGGTAGACTGCCTATTTCCTCTTCATTTTTTAGGTCTGGTGGGTTTTTATCTTACTCCTTCATCTGCCATGTGTTTTTCTGTCTTCTCATATTGCTTATCTTACTGTGTTTGGGGTCCACTTTTTGTAGGCTGCAGGTTCGTAGTTCCTGTTGTTTTTGCTGTCTGTCCCCAGTGGCTAAATTTGGTTCAGTGGGTTGTGTAGGCTTCCTGGTGGAGGGGACTAGTGTCTGTGTTCTGGTGGATGAGGCTGGATCTTGTCTTTCTGGTGGGCAGGTCCACGTCTGGTGGTGTGTTTTGGGGTGTCTGTGTCCTTATTAGTATTTTAGGCAGCCTCTCTGCTAATGGGTGGGATTGTGTTCCTCTCTTGCTAGTTGTTTGGCATAGGTTGTCCAGCACTGTGGCTTTCTGGTCATTGAGTGAAGCTGGGTGTTGGTGTTGAGATGGAGATCTCTGGGAGATTTTCGCCATTTGGTATTACCTTGAGCTGGGAGGTCTCTTGTGGACTATTGTCCTGAAGTTGGCTCTCCCACCTCAGAGGCACAGCACTGACTCCTGGCTGCAGCATAAAGAGCCTTCATCCACACGGCTCAGAATAAAAGGGAGGAAAAGTAGAAAGAAAGAAAAGAAAAGAAAGGAAACAAAGAAAGAAGAAGGAAGGAAGGAAGGAAGGAGATAAAATAAAATAAAGATAAAATAAAGTTATTAAAATATAAAATAATTATTAAGAACAAACTTTTTTTAAGAAGTAAAAAACAAAAAATGGATGGGCAGAACCCTAGGACAAATGCTGAAAGCAGAGCTATACAGAAAAAAATCTCATACAGAAGCATATACATACACACTCACAAAAAGAGGAAAAGAGGAAAAAATTATAAATCTTGCTCTCAAAGTCCACCTCCTCAATTTGGGATGATTTGTTGTCTATTCAGGTATTCCACGTATGCAGGGTACATCAAGTTGATTGTGGAGATTTAATCCTCTGCTCCTGAGGCTGCTGGGGGAAATTTCCCTTTGTCTGTTTGCAAAGCTCCCAGGGCTCAGTTTTGGATTTTGCCCCGCCTCTGTGTGTAGGTCGCCTGAGGGCGTCTGTTTTTCACTCAAACAGGACGGGGTTAAAGGAGCAGCTGACTCGGGGGCTCTGGCTCACTCAGGCCTGGGGGGGGGAGGGAGGGGCCCGGATGCGGGGCGAGCCTGCGGCGGCAGAGGCCGGCGTGACGTTGCACCAGCCTGAGGCGCGCAGTCTCCTGGGGAAGTTGTCCCTGGATCACGGGACCCTGGCAGTGGTGGGCTGCCCAGGCTCCTGGGAGGGGAGGTGTGGAGAGTGACCTGTGCTCGTATACAGGCTTCTTGGTGGCGGCAGCCGCAGCAGCCTTAGCATCTCACGCCCGTCTCTGGGGTCCGCGCTGTTAGCCGCAGCTCGCACCTGTCTCTGGAGCTCCTTTAAGTGGCGCTCTTAATCCCCTCTCCTTGCACACCAGTAAACAAAGAGGGAAGAAAAAGTCTCTTACCTTTTCGGCAGGTCTAGACTTTTCCCAGACTCCCTCCTGGCTAGCCGTGGTGCACTAACCCCTTCAGGCTGTGTTCACGCTGCTAATCCTCTCCCTGTGATCCAACTGATCCAACCGAAGCCTGAGCCTCAGCTCCCAGCCCCGCCCGCCCCAGCGGGTGAGCAGACAAGCCTCTCGGGCTGGTGAGTGCCGGTAGGCACCAATCCTATGTGTGGGAATCTCTCCGCGTTGCCCTCCGCACCCCTGTTGCTGCGCTCTCCTCCGTGGCTCCGAAGCTTCCCACCTCACCCACCCTCAGTCTCTGCCCGTGAAGGGGCTTCCTAGTGTGTGGAAACTTTTCCTCCTTCACAGCTCCCTCCCACTGGTGCAGGTCCCGTCCCTATTGTTTTGTCTCTGTTTATTGTTTTTTCTTTTGCCCTACCCAGGTACGTGGGGAGTTTCTTGTCTTTTGGGAGGTCTCAGGTCTTCTGCCAGCGTTCAGTGGGTGTTCTGTAGGAGTTGTTCCATGTATAGATGTATTTCTGATGTATCTGTGGGGAGGAAGTTGATCTCCGCGTCTTAGTCTTCCGCCGTCTTCCTCCTTTCCCGTCAGGTATAATTTTTGATAGCAAATTTGGAACACTCTGGAACAGGTTAGTTATGTAAAATGGCCACTATATCTGGGAATACATGATTTGGTTTCCAGGTCAAATTTGCCAATATATGATCAAGTAAGATGTTGGCTGATTCATTCCCCTACCCACGCTGGGCAGCTATATCTTCATGTGTAAAATGAAGAGCTTGGATTTCATGATCTCTGAACTTCCTTGTATCCCCTAAAATTCTGTAACAATTTTAAAAGCACTTGAGAGGAATTGTAAGCATTGTTACTCTCCTTCTTCTCAAACCTCCACTTTCTGTGCACAATCCCTACTTTATGTTTGTAACATTTTATCATTAATTGACAGATACGTATTATTTATTTTATGTACTTCCCAGCCACTAGAATGTAAGTTGCATAAGAACAGAACTTTATTTGATTACTGTTACATCCTCAGTGTCTGGCATGTAGTACACATTCAATAAATATTTCTTTAATGAATGATTGAATGAATCAGTAAACATCTTCCAATGCAATGATTTTTAAAAAAATAAAATAATATATATGTGAAAGCTAACAGCCTCATTCTGTTTTATCCTGAAACACTTTTTCAAAGTAAAAAACCTGTTATTATATATTGATCATTTGAATTGTATCTAGTTAAAAGGAATACATACTTTAGAGTCCAAAAAGTCAAATAATAATTCAGTGTGCAGCAGACAATACATATGGCCTTTTCAGTGCTGCAACTTCTATCTTCTTGATATGTTGACAGAATGAGATTGATAGGGAGCAAAATGATCATTCATATTAAAATAAGTCCGGAAATTCCCTGTTGGTCTAGTGGTTAGGATTCCGTGCTTTCACTGCTGGGGCCTGGGTTCAGTCCCTAGCTGAGGAACTGAGATCCTGCAAGATGCATGGTGAGTCCAAAGTAAAAAAAAATAATAAAATAAAATAGTCCTTGTTTTCAAATAACACGCTGGAGTAGATTTTTTTTTCTCAGCTTGCCAGAGATATACTATATGGTTAAAGCAATAAATATCTTTGTAATGATAAAATCATAATTTTATAAGATAAAATGTTTAGTAGTGGAATAGTGAAAATAAGCCTAAAAATGCTATAAAACATTAAACAATTTTTTAATTGAAGAAAAAAGTGTTATAGTCTACTGGTCTTTTACAGAATGAATTCTAGATAAAGGAACAGTGGTCAGGAATGTTTAAAGACCTAGAAATATAAATACCTATAAATGGGTTAAGTGACAAAGAATATAAAAATAAAGATCCGATATCAAAAGAGTAATGTTAGAACATTAACTATAAAGTACTACATGTAAAATAATAAAGTAAACGGAATATAAAACAAATTTTAATATAGAAATTAAAATATACTCCCTGATAGGCTTTTAGAAATTATTATATTTTTTTATATCTTCTAGAAAGAGTAAAAAAATAAAATATCAAAAAACCTTTAAAAATTCATTTAATATATTTTAGCTATAGCCCTTTTGACATATAAATTTTTTTCACCGAATTTGAATTAGTGTTTTACAGTGGGCTTAAGTTGTTATTACATGTATTGAGATTAGCTAATGAAATTAGCTAGTGAAATTCTTCACAACTTGCTTAATCAGATACTAATTAAAATCATATGCTAAATTCCTAACCACAGCAAGCATATAAATATAATGACAGATATAATTGGCTTCAAAATACAGCTTTCTAAGATATAAAATCTTTCGGATAATACGTAACAAAAAGGGAAATTAAGACCCATTAGACATATGGTATGCCTGAGTCAGAACAGAATTATGTTAAATATCCAGAAGCAAGCCCTAAAAAGAAATACATTTGTTTAAAGAAAATCAATATTTCAGTGACTGATGGAATGCATAGGTAAACTTGATTTTCTAGCAGTTATTTCTAACAAAATATGGGACAGAATATGTAAATATGAAATAGTTTTAATTTACTTTCTGTCTAATACACCAATTACCTTCATGTACCTTAGGCACTGAATTTCTAAGTGTTATATATATACATATATTAATTACATTTATGTTAACTCGGTGTGGCAGTTTCTAACATAGCCCCCTCTGCTCTCCACTTCCTGTTACTAACAGTCTTGGGATGTGGGATTTCTGACTTGCCTCTAGCTAATACAATACTGCAAATTTGATAGGATGTCACTCCGTCATTACTTTACATAAGCAAGTCACCTTAGTGGGGAGACCCACATGGCAAAGAACTAAAGGCTGCCTCCAGCCAACAGCCAGCAAGGAACTAAAGCCCTCACTCTAACAGCCAATGAAGAACTGAATTCTGACAAACACATAAACTTGGAAATAGATCCTCCCCTAGCTGTTAGCCCTGAATCCTTAGTTGCATTCTTGTCAGAGAGTCTGAAGCAGAAGACCCAGCTGAGCTGTGTCCGGACAGAAGCAGAACCACAGAAACTGTGAAATAACAAATATGTGTTGTCTTAAGCTGCTAAATTTGTGGTAATTTGTTATGCAGCATTAGAAAACTAATACATAGACTATTAATGAAGATTTACTTAAAATGAAGTATCAATAATGACTTTATTTCACAAATGTTAGAATAAGACAGCACTAGAAATGCTAAAGATGTCATAATATTGCTATTTTCTTTCATTTTACTTAATTTAGGTTTATTGACATATAACTTAAATACAAAAAAATCCACCTTTTTTAGATGTACAGATTGATGAGTTTTGACTAGTATGGACAGTTGAGTAACCACAAAACATTTGAGATAAAAATAAGTTGGGGATGATGGAAATATTTTATAATACCTGGCTATTTTCTTTGTTAGTACAGTACTTTCTTTATCCTAAGTGAAATCAGAACCTCTGCTTTATTTCTATCTCTGTATTCAATAATTAGGAAAATATATAAAAAACAAATAAGTAGTGCAATGTAATAAAAATTTAGTTTAATAAGGGGCATTGTAAACTTTCCTAAATTTGATAAATTTGCTTAAAATTAGCCAGAAGTCTGGGGTCTTTGGAGACAATACATTTCAAGATACCACCTAGAAAACAAAACACCACCCAAAGTAAGACAGTGTTAAAAAGTGAAGTTGGACTAAAACCATTTATGTAGAAAAGCTATATCCCTTCCCATAACACACACAAACACACACATAGACACAGACACAAAACTATGCACATTTCTATAAAATAATAAAGTTGATATTCATTTGTAGAATCTGTCATTAATACATGAGCCATAAAGACGCTTGCACTGAGGAGGCAAAATGCTTTTGCTATACTGAAACAGATGTATCTGCTGTGTAGTGATTAAAAAAAATAAAATTGTTAGAAATCCGTTGTGATTACTGGACTTCCTGAACACATTTGTTTGCTCCCTTACAAGGATATGTTTTGTTTGTTTTTTGTTGTTGTTGTTTGAGTTTTTCCCTCCAGGTAAAAAAGAAATGCCAGATTATGTATGCATTGGATGTATGAATTTTTCCCTTCAGATGTTTGAGCATGATTTTGTTGAATTATATCTGTAATCAGAATTGTGGTTTTGTAACAAAGAATTTGCTGCTCCTAGGGCAAATTTGGGCTCTGAACTTTTATTATGCAATATTGGGGGATCCATATAATAGTATACTTGGTCAGTCAAGCAAGTGTGTTTGTAAGTTCCATGACCAGTTACCAATATGAAATTTAATGTGTCATTCTAATAAAAGAATTTACAATAAATTGAGAAAAGTATTTTTAAAAATAGGGGCAAATATTTGAATAATTATGGAGAGAACCAATATAGAAATGGCTCATAAATATTATGCTATACAGTTGACTGAATTGAGCAAAAAGATGCAAAGGGATGCATCTTTTTATTCAATTCAGTCAACTGCATTGCTCTCAAACTACAGGAATCTCATACTAAATGCAACTCAATCTTTTTTGCCTTGAAAGAATGTGAGCTTGAATTACCTGCTTTGTGATTGCATTCTGTGATTTCTGAGAGTACAGGTGATGCCAAAATCACTGAGTAGACTTCTGTAACTTTCAACTTTATCAGAAGGAAGCAGAGTAGATTATACTGGAAAATATACAGAAGCAAGAATAAGGGAAGCAGTGGTATTGTGAAATTTAGAGAAGAATTTCATAGATATAGTGCTGTTTTGGCTTCAGTTTGTTCTTGCAGTATGCATGTCATCAGCTTCTACAACTAGTTTATCTTAGGTATAGGAATCTGAAAGAGTTATAAAGCATCCATTTATGTGAAAAACCTTTAAAAACAAAAAAAGCATGGCTCTTATCTACCCATCAATGTTTATTGAGCTTTATCATTGAAAATGAGGATGTACTTAGCATGTGTTGTCTGGGAAGTAGTGAATTAGAACAGAGAAAAATGACTATTTTACCATTGAAGTAAAATATTCTATTTCTTTTCTTTAAAATTATTTTTCTTTCCTTTGAAGAAAGGGAATCATGACAGTGAACAAAAGAATTATCAATATTTTTTAAGCACATTAAAAAGCTGCTTAAAACAATTTGTAATAGCAAATGTTTTATAACCATAGTTTCCTTTTATTTTCCTGAATAAGAACATCAACGGTAATAATAGTGATAGCTAAGTAATGACAAAAATAACTAACATTTATTGTTCTAGATGTTGTGTGAAGTAACTTTTAATCCTTATTAGGTGCATTTTTATTTCCATTTTGTGGATGAGGAATCTGAAGCACAGAGAGGTTATATAACTGGCCAGTGATTCTATGGGCAGTAATCACAGTAATTGTGACCAGTGGGATTCAAGAGCAAGCAGACTAGCTCTAGAGCCAATACCCTTAATCTTGATAAAATTTGAATGATTATACAAATAATTACTTCAAAATAACTCAATGGGGCTACTAGTTTATTTTACAAAGTATTTTTTATATAGAAAAACATACTTCTGGGCTTCCCTGGTGGCGCAGTGGTTGAGAGTCCGCCTGCCGATGCAGGGGACAAGGGTTCGTGCCCCGGTCCAGGAAGATCCCACATGCCGTGGAGCGGCTGGGCCCGTGAGCCATGGCCGCTGAGCCTGCGCGTCCGGAGCCTGGGCTCCGTCCGCAACGGCAGAGGCCACAACAGTGAGAGGCCCGCGTACCGCAAAAAAAACCCCAAAAAAACAAAAAACCATACTTCCTAGTAAGCTTTTTACAACTTAGGCTTCAATCTTCATGAGTCAACTAAATTGATTAAAATGTCAGTGTTACACTTGATTAAATATCTACATTCCTCTAAGTTTAACCTCTAACTTTATCAAAGAACATTCACATTTTCTTAATAAGGTATATCACTTTTTGATAATTGTTTCTATCTTGAGGCTATAAAATTATTATGGCTTTTATGGCTTTATTAAAACCTGTGATTAGGAAAGCCAAAGTATTTTGAAACATCCCATTTGTATTATTAGCAAAACTCACTAAAACATAAGATGGCATTTATGTCTAGTTAAACAAATTGACGATGAAACTATGGAATACTGACCAGTCCTCTTCTCGAGTCCTTACAATGCTGTGTTGAGGGTCTGAGTGCCAAAATGTTAAGCCAGGCAATTGATAATTTAAAATTATATGCTGATTCCTTTCGTGAATATTTGCAGCTTCAACTGCCAATTTTAATTTACTCCACTGAGCAATTCTCCCATTAAAAACTCAATAATTGTTAGACCACTGCAATAAAACCTTCAAACATTTTGCCTCCAAACACAATTTTTGTTTCAAATAAACTTTTGGTACAGAAGCCATATTAATTTATGTGCTATAAAATGTTAGGCAAGTAATTAGAATCATTTTTTAACTCCATGTGAACTTCCAATAGCATAAACAAAGAGGAAAAACAACAATTAATTAAACAGATGTAAGATGAGGCTGCTATATATTGAATTTATATAAAACATGCATATATATGTATTTAATTTGCCAAAGAAAAGGCATTTTGTTGACCCAGACTTCATTAACTTGTGTGCGTACGTATATAGACATACATATATACTTTCATACACATACAAGTTTATGTAGTCTGGGTCAACAAAATGCCTTTTCTTTGGTAAATTTACCAAAATATAGGATATGACAAAAAATAACCAAAAGATGTATATTCTGGCTACAATAATACTGCCATGTCATGTAATTTTCATTTCCTTGCAAGAAGGTTACAGCAATGTATCACAGTCCAAAAGGAAAGAAAAGTAACTCGCTCCATTTTCCTTACTCCCATTTTCAGCCAACTCTTTAGTGGAAAGATGTGAATGTTCTTAAATATAACTAGTATTCAACTTTTCTAATTTTTTTATTGGCTTTCCTGCAGGTTTTAGAATACATTCTTGGTGAATAAGATACTAACTTTTATATTTACAAGAGCAGTGTTAATTACATATTGAATTGAAACTTAGTGATACATGATTGAGATTAAAAAAAAAAAAGTCATTTTTCTCTAGGTTTTTTTCAGTTTCCAAATCATGTCTTCCATCACTGGTTGATTTTTCTAATTTTCTAGTATACCATTTTTTAAAAAATGTCCTCTATATTTCCATCTTTTTTCCTACAGGATTATATTGAATTATTTCTATTTGTTAGTTTTGTGCTTTTCTCTCTTTTTTTTTTTTTCTTTTTTATATCAGTGATGGAAATATTTGAAGAAAGATTTCTCTGAATCACCCTTTTGGTTTGAGTATATTAGAAAATGATTGAAAATATCAGTAACAAAGAAGTCAAATAACTTATACACTTAATAATTTTCCATTTAGAATTTAAGTGTATTGTCAGTCACTTCTGCAGGCTTTCCCATTGTCCCTTTCATTCTCCTTTGGGAATTTTCTTAACCCTGATTCTTCTTTCCTATTGAGTGGGAGGAAAATCACAGACTGTAGATTCACTACAAATAGAGATTGTTGATTTGAGAGTTTTCTTCCTTATACTCATGCATGGTGCTTTCCTTATATCCATAATGACACATTTGCCCAATCTCAACCTGCCCACCATTTATTGTCGGTGATAATATTCTAAAAGGACCTTAAAAATTCTTTGAGATGATTTGAGAGTTTTGGCTTATTATTATGAAGTTTTACATATCAACTTGAGTATTATATTATACTCTTCCCTCATCTTTGATATCAGTGGCAAATAGATCCTAGAGCTTTTCTCAAGTTTTCTGACCTATTCGATCAAAATTTATTATATTAATACTGCAATCACCCCCGTAGGGCAGGAGTTCAGAACATCAAGTATAAGCTCCTCTTTATGATATACATTTTTACCATTTCCTAGTAATATTTGCTAAAGGAATTTTTTTTCTGCCTGTCATTAATTCAACTGCATCTACCACCATTAAAATCCTACCACCAAGGAATTCACATAAAAGGAAACTATTATGTATCAATATAGACACGTTTCTTTTTCCATGACAGATTAAGTGAGGCCTTCATGTGTGTGAAAAGAGTAAACACCATTTAATTAAATGAAGCAGTTATAAAGCATACGGACATATGAAGTGAAGTGAAGGAAAATAAAAGTAATCTATTAATGTCTCCAAAACCAGTGATGTAAGGTAAATTTTAGACTTGAAAATATTTGTATGCCTCATACATGCTATGCTGTGCTCCATGCATATTATTACACATGTGAATTATTTAAAAGATTTATAATATATCTCATGAATTTTGCAGGCCAAATTTCAGTTAAATTCAATGTGATATCAGCAGAAATGATCAGCTATATATAACAAGTAATTTTTTTTTTTAAACATCTTTATTGGGGTATAATTGCTTTACAATGGTGTGTTAGTTTATGCTTTATAACAAAGTGAATCAGTTATACATACACATATGTTCCCATATGTCTTCCCTCTTGCGTCTCCCTCCCTCCCACTCTCCCTATCCCACCCCTCCAGGCTGTCACAAAGCACCGAGCTAATATCCCTGTGCCTTGCGGCTGCTTCCCCCTAGCTATCTACCTTACTACGTTTGTTAGTGTGTATATGTCCATGACTCTCTCTCGCCCTGTCAAAGCTCACCCTTCCCCCTCCCCATATCCTCAAGTCCGTTCTCCAGTAGGTCTGCGTCTTTATTCCTGTCTTACCCCTAGGTTCTTCATGACATTTTTTTCCCTTAAATTCCATATATATGTGTTAGCATATATTTGTCTTTAGCATACGGTATTTGTCTTTTTCTTTCTGACTTCACTCTGTATGACAGACCCTAGGTCTATCCATCTCATTACAAATAGCTCAATTTCATTTCTTTTTAAGGCTGAGTAATATTCCATTGTATATATGTGCCACATCTTCTTTATCCATTCATCCGATGATGGGCACTTAGGTTGTTTCCATCTCCGGGCTATTGTAAATAGAGCTACAATGAACATTTTGGTACATGACTCTTTTTGAATTTTGGTTTTCTCAGGGTATATGCCCAGTAGTGGGATTGCTGGGTCATATGGTAATTCTATTTGTAGTTTTTTAAGGAACCTCCATACTGTTCTCCATAGTGGCTGAACCAATTCACATTCCCACCAGCAGTGCAAGAGTGTTCCCTTTTCTCCACACTCTCTCCAGCATTTATTGTTTCTAGATTTTTTGATGATGGCCATTCTGACTGGTGTGAGATGATATCTCATTGTAGTTTTGATTTGTATTTCTCTAATGATAAATGATGTTGAGCATTCTTTCATGTGTTTGTTGGCATTCTGTATATCTTCTTTGGAGAAATGTCTATTTAGGTCTTCTGCCCATTTTTGGATTGGGTTGTTTGTTATTTTGTTATTGAGCTACATGAGCTGCTTGTAAATTTTGGAGATTAATCCTTTGTCAGTTGCTTCATTTGCAAATATTTTCTCCCATTCTGAGGGTTGTCTTTTGGTCTTGATTATGGTTTCCTTTGCTGTGCAAAAGCTTTGAAGTTTCATTAGGTCTCATTTGTGTATTTTTGTTTTTATTTCCATTACTCTAGGAGGTGGGTCAGAAAGGATCTTGCTGTGATTTATGTCATAGAGTGTTCTGCCTATGTTTTCCTCTAAGAGTTTGATAGTTTCTGGCCTTACATTTAGGTCTGTAATCCATTTTGACCTTATTTTTGTGTATGGTGTTAGGGAGTGATCTAATCTCATACTTTTACATGTATCTGTCCAGTTTTCCCAGCACCATTTATTGAAGAGGCTGTCCTTTCTCCACTGTACATTCCTGCCACCTTTATCAAAGATAAGGTGTCCATATGTGCGTGGGTTTATCTCTGGGCTTTCTATCCTGTTCCATTGATCTATCTTTCTGTTTCTGTGCCAGTACCATACTGTCTTGATTACTGTAGCTTTGTAGTATAGTCTGAAGTCAGGGAGCCTGATTCCTCCAGCTCCTTTTTTCGTTCTCAAGATTGCTTTTGCTATTCGGGGTCTTTTGTGTCTCCATACAAATTGGTAAATTTTTTGTTCTAGTTCTGTGAAAAATGCCAGTGGTAGTTTGATAGGGATTGCATTGAATCTGTAGATTGCTTTGGGCGGTACAGTCATTTTCACAATGTTGATTCTTCCCATCCAAGAACATGGTATATCTCTCCATCTATTTGTATCATCTTTAATTTCTTTCATCAGTGTCTTATAATTTTCTGCATGCAGGTCTTTCATCTCCTTAGGTAGGTTTATTCCTAGATATTTTATTCTTTTTGTTGCAATGGTAAATGGGAGTGTTTTCTTGATTTCACTTTCAGATTTTTCATCATTAGTATATAGGAATGCCAGAGATTTCTGTGCATTAATTTTGTATCCTGCTACTTTACCAAATTCACTGATTAGCTCTAGTAGTTTTCTGGTAGCATCTTTAGGATTCTCTATGTATAGTATCATGTCATTGGCAAACAGTGACAGCTTTACTTCTTCTTTTCCAATTTGGATTCCTTTTATTTCCTTTTCTTCTCTGATTGCTGTGGCTAAAACTTCCAAAACTATGTTGAATAAGAGTGGTGAGAGTGGGCAAACTTGTCTTGTTCCTGATCTTAGTGGAAATGGTTTCAGATTTTCACCATTGAGGACAATGTTGGCTGTGGGTTTGTCATATATGGCCTTTATTATGTTGAGGAAAGTTCCCTCTATGCCTACTTTCTGCAGGGTTTTTATCATAAATGGGTGTTGAATTTTGTCGAAAGCTTTCTCTGCATCTATTGAGATGATCATACGGTTTTTCTCCTTCAATTTGTTAATATGGTTTATCACATTGATAGATTTGCGTATATTGAAGAATCCTTGCATTCCTGGAATAAACCCCACTTGATCATGGTGTATGATCCTTTTAATGTGCTGTTGGATTCTGTTTGCTAGTATTCTGTTGAGGATTTTTGCATCTATGTTCATCAGTGATATTAGCCTGTAGTTTTCTTTCTTTGTGACATCCTTGTCTGGTTTTGGTATCAAGGTGATGGTGGCCTCGAAGAAGGAATTTGGGAGTGTTCCTCCCTCTGCTATATTTTGGAAGAGTTTGAGAAGGATAGGTGTTAGCTCTTCTCTAAACGTTTGATAGAATTCACCTGTGAAGCCATCTGGTTCTTGGCTTTTGTTTGTTGGAAGATTTTTAACCACAGTTTCAATTTCAGTGCTTGTGATTGGTCTGTTCATACTTTCTATTTCTTCCTGATTCAGTCTTGGCAGGTTGTGCATTTCTAAGCATTTGTCCATTTCTTCCAGATTGTCCATTTTATTGGCATAGAGTTGCTTGTAGTAATCTCTCATGATTTTTTTTTTATTTCTGCAGTGTCAGTTGTTACTTCTCCTTTTTCATTTCTAATTCTATTGATTTGAGTCTTCTCCCTTTTTTTCTTGATGAGTCTGGCTAGTGGTTTATCAATTTTGTTTATCTTCTCAAAGAACCAGCTTTTAGTTTTATTGATCTTTGCTATCATTTCCTTCATTTCTTTTTCATTTATTTCTGATCTGATTTTTATGATTTCTTTCCTTCTGCTAACTTTGGCATTTTTTGGTTCTTCTTTCTCTAATTGCTTGAGGTGCAAGGTTAGGTTGTTTATTCGAGATGTTTCCTGCTTCTTACGGTGGGCTTGTATTGCTATAAACTTCCCTCTTAGAACTGCTTTTGCTGCATCCCATAGGTTTTGGGTCGTTGTGTCTCCATTGTCATTTGTTTCTAGGTATTTTTTGATTTCCTCTTTGATTTCTTCAGTGATCACTTCATTATTAAGTAGTGTATTGTTTAGCCTCCATGTGTTTGTATTTTTTACAGATCTTTTCCTGTAATTGATATCTAGTCTCATGGCGTTGTGGTCAGAAAAGATACTTGATACAATTTCAATTTTCTTAAATTTACCAAGGCTTGATTTGTGACCCAAGATATGATCTATCCTGGAGAATGTTCCATGAGCAGTTGAGAAAAATGTGTATTCTGTTGTTTTTGGATGGAGTGTCCTATAAATATCAATTAAGTCCATCTTGTTTAATGCATCATTTAAAGCTTGTGTTTCCTTATTTATTTTCATTTTGGATGATCTGTCCATGGGTGAAAGTGGGGTGTTAAAGTCCCCTACTATGAATGTGTTACTGTCGATCTCCCCTTTTATGGCTGTTAGTATTTGCCTTATGTATTGAGGTGCTCCTATGTTGGGTGCATATATATTTACAATTGTTATATCTTCTTCTTGGATCGATCCCTTGATCATTATGTAGTGTCCTTCTTTGTCTCTTGTAATAGTCCTTATTTTAAAGTCTATTTTGTCTGATATGAGAATTGCTACTCCAGCTTTCTTTTGGTTTCCATTTGCATGGAATATCTTTTTCCATCCCCTTATTTTCAGTCTGTATGTGTCTCTAGGTCTGAAGTGGGTCTCTTGTAGACAGCATATATAAGGGTCTTGTTTTTGTATCCATTCAGCCAATCTGTATCTTTTGGTGGGAGCATTTAGTCCATTTACATTTAAGGTAATTATCGATATGTATGTTCCTATTCTCATTTTCTAAGTTGTTTTGGGTTCGTTATTATAGGTCTTTTCCTTCTCTTGTGTTTCTTGTCTAGAGAAGTTCCTTTAGCATTTGTTGTAAAGCTGGTTTGGTGGTGCTGAACTCTCTCAGCTTTTGCTTGTCTTTAAAGGTTTTAATTTCTCCATCAAATCTGAATGAGATCCTTGCTGGGTAGAGTAGTCTTGGTTGCAGGTTTTTCTCCTTCATCACTTTCAGTATGTCCTGCCACTCCCTTCTGGCTTGTAGGGTTTCTGCTGAGAGATCAGCTGTTAAACTTATGGGGATTCCCTTGTGTGTTATTTGTTGTTTTTCCCTTGCTGCTTTTAATATGCTTTCTTTGTATTTAATTTTTGACAGTTTGATTAATATGTGTCTTGGTGTATTTCTCCTTGTATTTATCCTGTATGGGACTCTCTGTGCTTCCTGGACTTGATTAACTATTTCCTTTCCCATATTAGGGAAGTTTTCAACTATAATCTCTTCAAATATTTTCTCAGTCCCTTTCTTTTTCTCTTCTTCTTCTGGAACCCCTATAATTCGAATGTTGGTGCGTTTAATGTTGTCCCAGAGGTCTCTGAGACTGTCCT